>NW_019174323.1:6618905-6912593 GCF_002260705.1 Seriola dumerili
AAAAAAAAAAAAAAAGCTAGAGAATTTAATAGATTTTTCTTTATGTTAATTAAAGAACCACTACAGTGCAGAAGGATAAAATAGATTTTTAAAACAAAGATGATGACATGATCTTCCTCCAGTCCTTGCATTTCTTTCTGTTTTGCATACAGAGCGATCTGTGAACTTCTTCTTTCAGGATAGAGCCCCAATAAGTACTCATCCTCTTTTCCTTTCAAATCTGTGCATGCAGACATTGCTTATATTCCTGTGCACTTACAATGGTGTATAAGAAATCAGTGAATGGACAAAAAAAAGAACATTATATACAGTATGAATCATTGTTGCATTACGTATTGAGGAGAACGGTACCTAACCACGGAAACACTTCACAGCACTTGGGAATGAAGGCTATGATTGATTCATAAAATGACTTGTTGAGGATAGTTTTGACACGGACTTTGCGGCTTTTATGGTCCGAGGCCGGGGCAGATCTTTTGCACTGCAGGAGGGCATCTAAGCCTGATCGCCTGTACAGATATATGTGTATTAAACCACCTGTTCAAACCCCATTCAGCGAGTCAGTGCGCCAACAGTTCCACGTTGTGCTGGGACCTTAGTGTAACTGCTTAAAGGTCTCCTTTTTAACATTTTTTTTTAACTGATCATCTGATAATGACCCACAAGTTCACCTTTTCTTTTTAATTTTCATATGAATAAATATACAGTCACAGTTTAGTCTGAATCTTCTGCAACTGCATTAGGCCTACATGAGGCTAAGAGCTCTAAGAGAGGAGAGTAAGTTGCTCAGGCTTTGCACCAGGGGGCAGCAAACAATAACTGAATCAACTGAATCAAACAAATCCCCACCTGAAGCTTAAAGTACACAGATTGTTGTGTTTATTGTTACCCAATAACTGGGAATTAATCTGAGTATACTATGAAATCAGGGCTAATATACCTTTAGGTATGAGCGTTAAGCATCTTGTCTATGTCATATAAGTTTGTAATATTTGGGAAAACAAGAGCAGCATAAATACACTCCTGCTTGATGGAGGAACCAATGCCTACTTTACTATTCTATTTCACACGTGAGTTTGTATCTCTTAGCGGTTTCAAGGTTCATCTGTGTCTCCGCGAGATAAAAGGCTTCAGTGTGAAGGAGGAGCACAGAGTGTCACTGGAGCGGGACACAAATCCATAGATCACAGACACTGGACTGTAACTGAGATACTCAGTCACAGGCTGCAAGCTGTTCTCTAAATCCATATGGCCGTAAAACCTACAGAGATTTCAGCAGTCTGCAAGTCAGGGACAGCACATATAAATTCTAGTCTGCTTTGTACAGTATTTCCTACCCTTGTATGGGGGAAAAAAAATCAACACTTTTTCTGGGCAAAGAATTGAGGTGTATTAGGGTAAGCATAAGAAATGGTGTTAATGTGAAGGTTAAAGAGCGGCTCCTACTATCTGTGTTACTGTAATACTGTACACTGAACGGTTTTGTGATCATGTCTCATAAAAAGCTCTCAGCATTGCATGTCATCAGCTCCTGTCAAGGCTCTCGGAGCATCTGACAGCACTGAGTGTCTTTTACAGAAGCCAGATGGGGAGAGGTGCCAGAATAAAGTGCATCAAGTGCCCCCTATTGAGCTTTATGAACGGATTAAAGGATTTGCAAAGCTCTGTCACAAGGCCGTCAATCATTGTCACACCCGCCTGAAATTTACGGCACTGACCACAGAAAAAGCCTCGAGGCTGTTGTCATAAAGAGTATAATTTCATCTGTCAAGATGTTCGCCTCAACATCAACACGTTGAGCGATGAGAAAGCAGAGATTGGGACCACAACACAAGACTCTACAAATTACCACAGCATCACAATACCTGAAGTTTACCTTCAGGAATGTTGCTGCAATTCAATACTTCTATGCCTCTGCTCCATTCATCATCAGGTTTTCCACCTCTCCTCTGAGCTGTGGCACCTCAACGCTATGATGCAGAGTCCTGAAAGCTGCAATCACCTGTCCGTCTCTCCAATAAAACAGAGGTTCTTTGAATGGGGCAGAATTTGATATCGGCTTTCTAAATCCTGCATAAGAAACAATGCAGCCTCTCTACAGGAGGCAATGTTCAGTGTCATTCAGCACAGGCCTGGAGACACGGTGTCTGACTACTGCAGGGATCACAAGTGCTTCAGGCCTGTTTGCATCTGTATGAAACAATTTGTCCATATAAGCAGATGACCCCGAACTCACCGCAGGCCTGACCTCGTTTCATTAAAGGAAAACTGTGCTTTATTACAATTTGGGTCAAATTGTCTAGTTTTGGGCCTTATTTCTATAGGCCATGATAACATTATACTCACTGAGGTAGTTTTAGAGATTTGGGAGGCACCAGAGCAAAGTCCAGTGGGGCAAGAAAGATTCAGAAATTAATCTGACAGTTTGGTCAGATTATAAGAACTAAAACTAAAATACTAAAATAAACACATTAAAACTGTTCCCTCATCGCACAGGAAAACTGTGAGTCCACATGGTCCAGTGTGTATGTGATTGAAACTGTTAGGGACATTTGAGTAATTTTACCTTTCACCTTTGTTTCCTTGTTCAGATATATTTAGCTAACCTGAAGGTTCATTTAAAACTAGTGTGACCATGTGATGGCTTTTTTCTTTTTTTTTTTTTTGTCCTTGGTTTTGGATCAGTACCAGTGTTGTTATGAACATTATTGATAGGAAGTATGGCCAAAACTACAAAAATATTACCCAATTTGTAATTAACTGGAATTTTATTTTTAGACTACAGACTATAGACTACAATAAAAAAAAAAAAAAATTATAATGAATTGTCCTATTTGTATTTGTAGATTTAGTGGGTCTAAACATTTTAAGCTACACATATACATCTATATACAAATCCACACACATATATATAACATGCACATTCATACTAGAGCTAGGTCCACTACTTTGTGTGAACCTTGGTCTCAGCCTCAAAAATCCAGTATCAACTTGGCTATAATAAGTACATGTATAGATATATACATGTATTCACACACATTCAACTAAAAAAGAACAACACAAGTATATTTTCAGTTGCACTGTTTCCTAAAATAAACTGCACACATAATTAGATCACCGCTAAAAAAAAGATATGAAAGCGGAGGTGGTGAAGATAAAACTCCCAGACTTGTCTTCACCCTCTGTGTCAACTCATCACCTCCTGGTTGGGTGTCAACGCAGGGAGGAAGAGGAGAGAGGGGTGAGGTGGAGGCAAGGAGGGAGAAGGGGAGCGGCTGGCAGGAGATGGATGGGGGGTGGGTGAAGGGATCACCTTGCCAAATCCGCTGTGAAGGCCTCTGCTCGGTGCACTTAGCGTATAGTGGCTGGAGCCAACATGTAGCAGGGTGTAGGTCTCCCTGAGGCGACACTCAGGCCCCGGCCTCCCCGCCATTGTCATCTGTCCGTCTCTCAGCCTCTCCATCCAGCAATCTGCCTGGAGGAAACTTACTTCCTCCCTCCACATTCTTCCTCCCTCCATTACCCCCAGGAGGAGCAGGGGAAGCTGTGCCGAAGGGGGGCTCCCAGGCAGGGTCAGGGGAGTATCGATGTCGGAGCCGAAATGTTGGGGTCTTGCGCTAATTAGATCATCTATCGAGCGCTATGAGCCACAGAGTGAAATCTTGCATATATCCTTTGAATATATTGGACGGAGGATGCGTTATGGTTTGAGCTGCTTCATCTGTGACAGTGATAAGATGCTTGCACACCTCACTGAATGGAATGGCAAATATGTCATCATCCTGAGACGCGGCCTAGCCGGGCCGTTTCGATGAGTGCACTCGTGTCAGGGTGATGTATGGACGCAGTAACACAACCTCTGTGAAGGCATAGGGGGGGAAATGCTGCGCTGCCAACCTCCCTCTCAGATCCTGAGCAGAGGAATAGGGGCCGCATGTAAACATTTGAGATGTGTCACTCATTTCTCCCCTGGTGATTTACAAGAGACCTGGACGCAGCCTGACAGCACCAATGTGTGAAAATCAGACTCAAAGCTCCAACCAGAGAAAAATTCACAGTTCACAGTGAGGAAGATAGACATCAGATAGCTCAAACCAAAGGTCAGCCACTCTGTTTTTAACACTATGGATTACACCTTCAGAGGTTTGTCGGACAAAACCCTGCCCTTTGGCTTTTTATACATTTTGTGCAGCTCACAGAAAAGCCTGCTCCAAGTCTCTTAATGGAAATGGCTTGGGAATTCGTTTGTGAGGAACAGCGAGAAAAACACTAAGTCTTGGAGGAATTTCTTCCCCTGGGGATCCCTAAGTGATGTCCATCTCCCCTCAGTCATTCAGAGAGCTGAAACTGGAGAACATGACTGACACTTTGAGTTCTCTCACTTAGGATCTTTTAAACAATCTATTCATAAGAATCCAGTTGTACATTCAAAGGGTTAGTTCAACCAAATTAAAATATATATATTTTTTTGTTCTCACTTATTTTGCTGTGCAGATAGTTTGGGTTGTATTTGCTCAGGCATTGAGATATCCAACCTGTGGGAAATTGAAAATATACTGTATATTTAAAAGGATTTAAAAGAACATCACAAGCCCTGTTGTTTTTATACTGTTTTCATGTCTGTCTTCTATCTCAAAATTTCAAAAATAAACTATTAACTGTGACCTGCAAATGGTAGAAAGTATGTTTAATATTGTACATGGTCCCTCATAAATAAATGAAACAAATAAAAATAAACTGTGTACAGAAAAATAACTTCTTCAATAATAAACAGAGCACGTCTTTAGCTGGAAGTGCTGCCACTGAAAACTGTTTTAAATGCAATTTTCTATTGCTTTCAACAACAAAAACAGAATAACATTAACCTTATTGTGGAAGCAGAAATCTCAGAGACATCCATCTTAAACCCAAACAAATAAAACCCAAACTATCTTCAAAGTAAGATACCTCTAGGGTTAAGTGAGAAAATGTGCAGTTTTATAATTCGGGTGAACTGATCCTTGAAATTCAGAGTTCATCACATTCTCATGAAATAGTTTTATTCTCTAAAGTGTTTATAAGCACCATCAACAAAGTTAGAGAAGGAAAAAAATAAAAAATAAAATAAAATAAAAAACTGAAAAAAACACAGAGCGTCTGTGTGAAAATATGAAGGATTCAAATATTTTAATCTATAATTACTGTATTTTTATATAAAATATTTGCACTGAAGTAATCAGTGCCACAACCTGCCCAGCAGAGGCCTCCCTCCTCCCTCCAACCAGAAACCAAAAACCTCTGTCACCAGAACCATATCAAGACGGAGGACCCTGAGACACAATAAAATCGGAGATGTATGGGAACCATCGAAGTAGAAATGTCTGCAGTGATTTATCCCAGCATGCCTTTCCCACTTTAGACTCAGACATGCCTACATGTGAAGATTTAAATGTAAGATACAGGTGAGGGGATTTAAAATGACCCTGACAGAAACTTTGAAATATGGGAACATAAATGTACATTCTGTCAAATGGGTAAAATATCATATGGGTAACACACACTCTTCCATACAGTGAACCCCTGCCAGCTCCTGGAACTGGGCCCAAACCTGGATTCTGGGACTAGTTGCTCACAGTATTCTGGCGAAGTTGCTAATTTTACTCCATAAATAAATGTGCGGTTCATTGACCTGAGCAGAGGAACTATTCAGTAGGTGATTCCAAACATTATTCCTTGTGCTTTTCAAATGCTTTCTAATCCTTTAAGTGTGACACAAACACTTAACAAAGGAATGCTTCTTCGCTGTGCTTAAGCACAACCCGCTGAGAGGAGAGTTCTCCTTGCCATAAGATGTCAAAATAATCAACTCAGAGTGTTCAGGAGCTGGCACGGCCTCAAAGAGCTGGCCATCATGTATGACAAAGCCCGAGTCGAGTCTGCAACCAGGACACAGTGGAAAAAAAGACCATGTCTGTGAGAGCAGTGGACCAACAGTAACAAAACAAACACCCAGCTACATACAGCAGCTTTACATGTAAAGGTTACTGGACTCACCTACTTTTGTTTATAAATCTTTAACATGCGTCTGTTTTCTAGTAAAATCTTTAGTTTTCATATTATTTCATCATATGTACTTACTAGGACTTCCATTAAGACTTCTCAGCTGTTAAAGGAAAATCACTCCAACTCAGGCAAATAAAAAGCTCAGAAAACCAGACTATTCTCCTCTTTATCTACAGTATGTGGACTCTGTTGTTACAGAATGTGAGTTAATACAGACTATGCAAAGTTGATAAAGGCTGAGATACAAAATAAACATGGACAGAATCTGATGACTCATCTTGCATCACTATGATCAGAGCTGAAATGATTACTTGATTACTATTAATTGATTAGTCTATTGACAGAAAAATAATCAGCAACTATTTTGATGATAATTATTCAAGTAAAAATGTCAAACATGATCTAGATCCAGCTTCTAAATTGTGACAAGTTTCTGCTTTTCTTTGTCTTGTGTGGCAACAAACTGAGGAAAAAAGACATTTGAAATTCAAATTCATCACCATGTGCTTTAAGAAATTGAGGTAGGATTTTTTTTATTTCTATTTTCTGACATTTTACATACCAAACAATTAATCTTTGATTGCATGGGATCCTTATAAATATTTTTCCTCCTAATCCCTTACCTTTTTTTTTTTTTAAATAACTTCTTATATTTTTATGTACTATTTTACCTTTTGTGTTTTATAAAAGACACAATATGATCAGACTCAGAACTTTGTAGATTAAGAGTGACTTGAATTTCATTGTTCTACTGACTGTCACTGTTTCCCTACTTGTGAGATACGGTACATGTGACGTATTCCATAACAACCCTAGATGACACTGACGGTGGAAAATAGAAGCAAACTCATTATTTTCTACAGTATGTTCATAATCCTTAAGACAACTGAGACAAGTAAAAAACTCTGGGACTCAATAGCAAAACTATTTTGAACATCTATTGCAGTACAGCAAAGATGACCATTAGCCATGCAGGTGATCACTTTTTAAAACTCAGTCCATCCCACATGTAGGATGGATCATTACTGTTGACTGTAAATAAGAGTGGGACCTGACCTGCAGGTGTGCTTCCCTCCAACTGTTGCTGAGGAAAAGTGAGACAAGAACAACTTGAAAGAAACTGAGAAGTTTTCATCTTTACCCGAGAACGAAAGATAGACCGGTTAACGTGAAATATCAGCTAATGAACATTTCGTGAAGCCAGTGCCAATACTTCAATTTATCCTCCGAATCCTCTCATCCACTTAGATCAGGAATTTATTTCCTCATTACACAACCTTTCCCTTCAGAATCAGTGAGTAGACTGGCCTTTGTTGGAAAATGTTGGGTTATATGATATGGACTTTGGCAGAGTCCATATCATATAACCCATATAAGGATGCATTGTCTGTGAGAGCAGACTTTCTTTTGTCCTACACAAAATCTGACAGCTTCCGCGGCTCCGACATGAGCTTTGCTTTTAATCAGAAACAACACTGTACACTTGATCATTCTGTTCACACCAGAGCCAGAGCACCGCCGCGCTGTTACACCGACACCATTATCTCAGAAATACCTCTTACATCAAATACGGCTTTGTCTCTTCTCTGCTGATATTTGATTGATTTATTACAAACTCTGCAAATAAGCAAACTGGTTTTTCACAGCTTAAAATAAAACCGTGGGACAACACACATGTGGCACTTTCACGGATCTGCAGTTAAAGCACATTTGATTATTGCATCCATTACATCCATGAGTAGCGTGATTCATCTGAGGATCATTTTAAACGGTTGCCTGTCTCTGATGTCTGATTGTGCACTTTAGCAGGTGGCTCTTTTCATTAAACCCAAATGCCTGATGATTGTGCTCTTCATTAAAGGCTGTCCGGTAATATAGGGCTGAGATGATTGCCCATGCGGTGGTTAAATATAGTGGTTGGACAAGGCCTCTGCCACTGTGTAATGAGAAAAGTCAATAGAGCCGGGGCTATTACTCTGTCAGCGCTCATACCATTACACATCATCAAAAACAGCACAACTCTCTGATTCATCCTCATTATATTTATTGGAAAGATGGCCTGATCTAATTGTAAAAGCAGTCCAACCTCTGCATAGCTCAACATGTGTCATTATTTTGTATCCACTCTGCAGGCTCTCTCTTTTATTGAATGATAAATGCTGAGGGATTGATGCATTCTGAACGTTCGTTGTAAAGGGACATGTGATTATGAGGTTTTCCTTCTGAGAATTTCTTTCTCATAAGTAAAAGGACTGAAAGAAGATGATGTAATCTACAATATTACTTCTGTTCAGTCAGTGAGAGAAAAGCACCAAGCTGTAAACTCAGTCATTAGTGTGTGACCCATACAAGCTCCCAGTGTTGACATGTACGCAGAGGGCAGTGTGCCTGGCTTATTTAACAGAATGGAAATTAACCATTTGTCACTCCCCCTTCATCAAATTCTCTCTACACTGCCATGGGTCCACATTTGACACTGCTGAATGCTGACCGCGAAGCCTATCGACTCTTAGGGACAGGTACGGGACAATAGGGGGATTTACAAGACCCAACCACACATGCCCAGACACCAGAGGAGTCCTGAGACGGACCAACACAAAGCATCCTCTGTCTGCTCATTTGTGAAGGCCATTAATGTCTAATCATATTCAAATGGCTCTTGAGGAGCCTTCTGAGCTGCCCACCAGTATGCAGATGAAGGTCAGTGGGGCTTGCCCTCCAGGATTTGTCCCAAGCTGGCTCTCCCCTCCTGGTTTGAATCCCCTGTGGGCCTGTGGACATGTCATGGCCCATCACCCTGCAGACAGACAAGTCCCTGACTGGGGTCGTCCACTAGACTGGCAGACTAGCTTGATAGGTGCTGTTCACCCCCCCCTATTGTGATTTAACTGCTGGTCACAAGCCCATTAGCATAATGATAAGAGATAGCGACACCTCCCTTTGAATTCTATCAGGTAGCCTGAAAGCTCAGTGTAATGAAAGGGATTATTATACAATTTATATAGGGAGGGGCACTGACAGTCGCACAAAGCTATCTGGTCAAGGCCTGACCCACCTAATTAAGATGGAGTCCCATCAGTCTTGATGTCCCTGTCAGTGAGTTATTCCCTGGCAGTTTAAAGTAAATAGAAAAGTGTGTCTCCCCACAATTCCTTTAACGGCCCATTTAAGATCATGGAGCAGAAGAATATGAAGAGAAAAAAAAACTTAAAGAAAACTTGGCTATGCCTCCACAGACCTTCATTCAGAAGCCAATTCACCACTTTCTTGTCGTAGTGACAAGGGTTTAAAAAGCTGCTCCATGCTGAGAACAGTAGGGGTTAGAAAAACAAGGATATTTAAACCACAGCCTGAGAGGGACACTGAGACATCGTGAGAACTGCCAAATTCCATATTGGTTTTTCATATATTTTACTAAACTAACACCAGATTTCTATCAGATTTATCTATCTGATAAAGCATTATCTCCCCATACAAGTGCCTTTAAACATTAGCAGGCCACATCCTTAATAAGATGTATACTGTGACTCTCCATCCACTGCAATCTCAGAAGGATGCAGTATTTCTACAGGGTTTCAGGTTAAGAAAAAGGGGCATGAGAGTGAACTAGTGATTCACATTGATCAGCACACCATATCCATTTCCAAATACAGTCCTTCCTTTGCAGTTTTAATTATGCCTTTGCATGTCTCCGATTATCTGAGGCTTGTAAAAACCTATTTACCCTCATGGTGAATATAAAAAAAGGCCTCTTTGTCAAGTGGGGGCATGTCAACACACTTCTGTGGATGAGCAGTGCTGTCAGCATCAGGGTGGAGTGGATACACACACACACACATATATGAAAACATGCATGGGTGCACGTGTGTGTGCATCCTGGATTATGTCACGGCGCTGGAATGCAATCACATGACAAAGGAGAACAGGCTGCTTTAAATGAGTTAGAGCGACACGGCAGTTGCTTGTGTTTTTATCACGAAAACACGGCGTGAGTTACAGCAGCAGAGTGAACTCAGCTCAGAGCAGGGGAGCCTTTGCAGCAGCAGTGAGCCTGGAAGCCCGTTTCCCCAGACAGGGTGCATGTCTTGTGTTTATAGTTGACACACAAACTGTTTGGGGTTGATAGACTCCAATACCAGAGTCAACACATAGCACTTGCTGCGCGCTGATGTTTGTTTGAACACTTGTCTGACAAATAAGCATCTCCTTTCTGTTTCCTGGGCTGCTGCTGCTGCTGCTGCTGCTGCACAAGACAAGGCTGATTTTCATGCATTTGGTGTCTCTTTATTTCTAAAATAGTCCCTGCGTTCCACAAGGAGATGAATCCAACAGTTTTTCAAAAAAGGGTAACAATGCCTTGTCTGTATTTTTATACTGTGTAGAAATTTCAGCATGTTAATTATTCCAGGCAATAAAAGAACAGCCATGAATGGTAATAATATTAATAACTGATTGTGGTATAATTAGATGCTTAAGGGGGTGATCAGCTTATCATAGTATTACATCTTCTTGATTAAAGCAGTTTTAAAGTGCAACCTTTCTTTCCCTTCTCTTTAAGATGATAGCAGCTGCCTCAGAAGTGAGCCAGAGCCTTGAAGTGCAGGCTGAGATTAGTGGCAAACACAAAAGGAGCGTTTGGAAGGGGGGCATGCCTGTCCCTTTTGAAAGGCTATCATTTAGAGCCTTCAGCTGCAGATCATCTGCGGCTTACATGGGGGAAAACTTGGTTAAATGTTGATCAGTCCCATTATTTGACTCTCTGTGAGGGGTGCGTTTGATGGTTTAGGCTAGGGAGGACTCCAGAGGTCTCTGAGGCTCAGTCTGTCTCCCCTCTCCTGTCTCTATATTGGTATGCATCCCTCATAATAGAGGCAAGAGGTAGGGGGTCTCATTAGGGGCCGGGGGAGTGTTGTTTTGGTAAGGGGGGGGGGGCAGTCAATGAATTCCTGAGGGCAGATGCACCATCACGTAGGACTGAAGCTGCATTATGCATCACAGGAGCAGGTAAAACAACATAAACAACACATAAGACCAATTCTTATTCACTTCTGCAACTTCTATGCTGTGAAACAAGCCTGCATCAAGATCTGTTTCAAAAGTGCTCCAGGTGGGCTGCGTCTTTTGACAACAGGAACTTCATCTGATGTAAGACTCACACTGAGAGATAGCTTCCTTTAGAACTACTCGCAATGACTGACAAGTGGTGCAGAGGTAGCTATTTTAAGGATACCGAGTACTGAATGATCTCCCCACTTCCGTCTCGCCACCAAAAGTCCAGGCTGCGGCGGGTAAAATGGATTCCCTCTGGGCAGCTACTTCCTCTGTCATCTGTCACCGCTTCCTGTCTGTGAAGAGCAGGTAATGACAGCACGCAGGTGTTGCTAGCCGGGTGGTATCACTGCAAACTGTCAGCAACACAAGGCATGCCCCCCCCTCCCCCACAGAAATGTTAATACTGTTTGATTCAGTTGCTTTAATTTCAAAATGCAAGTTTAAATTACTTTTAAGTTTTCAGTTTTTCCAACTTATTCATATATTGCAGTAATCATCAATAGTGAGTTTTAGCGTGCACGATAGGTCAAATGCACCATTATCATGTGCAAGAGTTAAAGTGGTCCCTGAACCGAGCTAAAATGATTACTTATTGGCCGTTACTCAGATATTTGTTCTGCTGCACTGCACATAGAAATTGATGTTCCGTGAACCCTGGATATTTTTCTCATAAGGTCATGGTTTGGAATTTCATGTAGGTGATGAATGGCTGCAGATTTACTGAGGAGTTATGAGTAAGCCTTTCACTGTATTGACTTTATCAGAGAACATAATTAGAAAAGAAAAATCCATAGTGATAAAGAATTTGGGAAAAGGTTTTCTTAACGGAGTATTTTCTTTATATATTTGATTTTTTTGAACAGGGGGTTTGTTTAAAGTGAGTCAGAAAGACCCATAACTTGTTAGAAACATCGGCCTGGCTGATGTGAACTTTCTTTCCCGGCTTCTCAGCAGTGTGTAAAACCACTGCCATGGTTTGTTATGACAAAGGTCACGGATAACGGATGATCTGCCTACAGTTCCCTAATGTGAGAACAAAGACTTTGTCAAAATATATTCCAGCAATATAGTGAGCGGGGGATAAGTTACATTGTTTTGGGGATAGGTTTTCCAGACAGAGCGATGTGAAGACAGGCCCTGGCTGTGGATTTACTGGGACTCGTTCTAGTCCGTTAATCCTTGTATCTCTTTGACTCTTTCCACAGGTTCCTCTGTTGGCAAGCCTCACGGGCTCTGAAGTGGCTGCCCTTCCTGTGCTCACCAATAATTTCTAGTCCTGGTGCAAGCGAACCTGTTTTCACTGGTAAAATGGAGGGATAATCAAGCTTAACATGATTAAAGAAAATTATATGTACAACAAAAACAACAAATTGCATGGTGAGAAACTTGTTTGAATTTGATAAGTGAGAATCTAATGTTCTTAAATATGTTAGCATTCAGGAGTAACAGAAATAATATGAATTTTCATTGGAATAAAATCTAAAATAAAGAAGAAAGAAAAACAAAGTGTAGAGTATGACATGTGTCTGCACATTTTTCACATGCTCTCAGCAGCCAAGCAGTTTGCACTGAGCTGCCTCTTGTTCTGTATAAAATAATCCATATGGCTGCTCGTCCGGACCGAGGATCCCATGCCGTTACCGACCCATACGTTAGGCTTTTTATGGGCCTCGGAAGGGGAATGATGAAACCGAATCAGGTCATGCCAATTGATAGACATTCGCCTCAGCTATCATTTGCACACACCATCCTTTTAAAGTGCAGCGAAGAGAGGTGCTCCCCCTCCTCACAGCCTCGTAGTGGCTTCCCCAGAAGCTGTCATCATGTTGTTCTCTTAAATATTTAACTTCCTCAAGAGATTGAGCTGTAATATAAGAAATTATCCCTATAATGCCCACTGACTGCTACAAACAGATGTGAAATTTCAGGGTAGACCCAGACTGTAATCAGCCCCCCTATGGCCAAGCTATCATGTTCTTCACTGGGGTCAGACACACAGTCTCCCTTTTCATATTACCCCTCAGATTTGTCTGTAAGGTAGTGTTATATGGGCTGTGGAGAATTATTAGGCTCTGGACACATCTTTTTGTTTGAAATCCCGAATGCTTTACAAACCAACAAATTGCCATACAGTTACTTGTAGATCTCTACATCATCAGAAATAAGTCTACAAGGCATGACACAGCAAATACCTGCACTGCACATTTTAAAAGCAGGTTTTGGGAGGCGAGGGAGGGTTGCAAGTTTTGTTGCATTTGCTTATTTATCAGTTGAGATCTCGCTTAACAGCTAATGGGAGTTAAGCTTCTCACTTTGCTGAGTGCAACTCTATCCAGCAGTGATACATCACTCCAGCTCATGTCACTCACTGGCTAACGTGGACAAGCATCCAGGTCTCAACAGACAACTTCTCTTCATAACTTTCTGGTAGTTCTATCTGTGCTGTCTTCAATTGAAAGGAAACTTAAAAAGTGGACCAGCCCTGTTTGTGTATTTGTTTATGGATTCTCTCTGTAGCAGTTGGATTCATTCAGTAAAATTCACTTCACATGAAGGACATACCCATCCCTGTTCTCCATAGTTGGCATTGGATGACTTGTTGGTATCTACTCCCATAAAGAGAAGGAGGATTAAAATAATCCAGTTCTGAAACACCAGCTCCTTCAATTATGAGCCAACCTCGCCTTTGGAGGGATGACCCTTTGAGGCTGAAACCCATCATTATGGGTTTAGCCCACTAGGCATGTATGGGGACCGGGGCCACCCTTATGCTGAGGTACTCTGCAGGGCCTGGGCTTTAAGCCCTCGAGGCAGGGGCCCTCAAGCAGGTAGCACAGAGACATGGTGGCCTGACTGATATTCATGTGGACCGGGTAAATGTGCCCTTCAGGCACAGGGCACTGGAGCGTTACATTTCTGAGAACTGAGAGGGGAAACTTGGAAAGCAGCTAGATTTACTGGTGTGATGTGTTTGCTTGCATGCAAGCTTCAGTTAAAAGTTGTTAACAAAAGTGGGTTGCTAGTAAAAATAGCAATACCACAGCGTAGAGATGCTAAACAACTTGTGTAAAAGTACTTAAGTATTAGCATATAAATATTCATGAAGTACCAAAAGTAAAAGTACTGATTATGCAGAGTGACCCACTTCACAATAATATCATTAATAGTAGCTTAATCTACAATAATAATTCATAATTTATTAGTTGATTATATATCTGAATCTGCAAAGTAACAAGTGATTCAAGCTGTCAAATAAATGTAGTGGAGTAAAAATGACCTTCCACATATATTTCATATAATATTATTTTTCATATAATACTGAATTAATGTTTCCTGACAATTCCACATTGAGTGACAAAGTTAGAAACTGAACTGAGTTGTAAAGAGATGACAGTAATAAGAACTAAAAGGCCTCTGAATGTGCGTTCTACTCTATTCACTGGACGTGATGAGGATTTCAACAGAAAACTTGTTACTGTGAGAACCTGCTCCTGTATGACAAAAATCCTCTTTGTCTGATCCGTGGCCCTGCTCCACAGATAATAGAGCAAAATGTGGCCTGAGGGAGATAATTTGTTCCCAGATCTTCAGATCGCAATATTTTCATTTGAGCCCAGGAGGGGATCTCTTGAATTGCCAGCTTCCATTGTGTTCCAACAAGGGGCACGAATGTCTTGTCAATTAATTTTTCTTTTATTCCAGACCACAGAGCGCCTGAGTGAATTCAATTATCAACCAATTAAGAGGTGTTTCCTTTTATTTACACGCTTTGATTCCGTGCGTATCCATATTGTTTGAAAATAAGACAGGAGCCGGGTGTTAAATCACTTGAACATTTAAATTTTCTCCCCAATAGCATGCTTTCTGTTGTGTCCCCTGGGTCGCAAGCACAACAGAAGCACATTACATGCCGTTGAACTCTCTCGCCAATTGTTCCGCAGATGCTCTTCCACAGTGGTTCCCAATACAGGAAAAAAAAAGAAAAAAAAAAAGAAGAAAAAACAAATCCCATTAACAGGATTCACACTGACACACACGGAACAGCCAGCGTTTTGCGTGACAAGACTTTGGGAATAGATGGAGACAGGTGGAATATTCAGCAAACAGGTTAACATCAAACAGGCGCAGTCTGAGTCAAATCCAGCCCCAGACAAAAAGCTGAACTTCTGAACCTTGTGGAAATAAGTTAAAGGTCTGATTGCTTGTTGAAATGGGGCTATTGGAAGTGACAAGCGGAAAATGTCTCTGTCTTACACACTTTACTGCTTACAGCCACTTGACTTCAGATTTCCTGACAGGCTCTAAAGCATTTCTATTGGTTTGATTCCCACTTTCTTACAATACCAAAAGAGAATTTAATCTGAAAATTTGTAAGGCCCTTGTTTTTTTTTACTGGCCTGACAGGGGCTGTGAAGAGAGACAGAAAACACAGCGGGGTCTCCAAAATATTTTAAACGGCCGATTTAACTTGAAAATCTACAAAAAATGGGGGGGTGGGGTGTTCAGAAGGGCCTTTTGTGCTTTATCTGAATCAAAAACTGTACAACAGGAAACAAATAATGACCTCTTACAGCTTCAAGTTATTTCAAAAGTAGCTGATGAAACTACAGTGACCCTGCAGTAAGTCTAAATAGGAATATTCTAGGAATATAAAACTTATAAAATCAAGGAAAGACCTGACATTACTTTCATAGCCAAGTGCCAAATGGGAGATTAATAAAGTATATCTTTGAAATGAAAATTTAAATATAATATTACACAGTTTAGACTGTTAGACAGTAATTTCCCTGATTGGTTATATTCAACACTCATGAAGATGAGCAGGAAAATGACACATAAACCTTGAAAATGGAGTTAAAATAAATGACTTTTATTCAAACATCGACATGAGTTTAAATAAAACACAAAACACAGTTCAGCCTAAAATACACGTCACGTTTCTCTTATGAAAATAATTTCTGTACATATGTGTTTTCTTCTTCGTTTAAGACAGAGTCGGCCCAACCGAACAGCTACAATAGGTACGGAAAAAAATAAGTCAGTCCATCAGTTCAAGGAGAGGCTACATTGTTGCACTAGTGTGAACAAACCATAATGGAGCAGTGGCAGTTTATATTCCTTTTCTAATACACCGAAATATATTTTTTCACTGTTTGGAAGGATTATTGTGAAAGACACCAGTTTAATCCCAGTGGTGGTTTTACAGATAGGCCTACCAAACCAGTAAATGAGTAATAAGTAATAACAGTAGGCTACATATGAAATGTAAAGGCTAACAATGAGTGATAAATTACTTATTTTTCTGTAAACAGCCCAGCACTGATACAGACAGACAGTCTACACCTCTGTTCCTTCCCGGTTGTATATTAGGTTATTAACACTGAAATGGTTGGAGAGGCTCTGTACTGATGTGTAATAATTAATTCTGTTGTTGTCAGAGTTCAGAGGAGAGATTAAAGTGGGCGAGTAGGAGCCCAGTCCAGACATGCCCTCTCTGGTCTGAGACAATCCCCCCAGGTGCCCGGAGCCGTAGTCCCGCTCCCCGCCCCGGGAGCCTTCGGTGCTGCCGCTGCCCGACAGCAGCGAGTTCACGCTGGACACGAAGCTGCTGAAACATGGGCTGTGCTCCGCGGAGGGAGGCGGCGAAGACGACTTGGGTTCCGTGGAGGCCGGGGATCCGTGCAGACTGGGCGGGGAGGAACTCAACAGGCTGGCGGTGTCGGAGAGCTTGTGTGGGCCGTCTTCTGACTTTACGGGGAGAGGGGGATTGTCAGCTCCGCTTAAGTCAGCTCTCCTTTTTCTCTTCCGCCTGAAGTTGCCGTTGTCGAACATCTTCTCACAGTTGGGGTCCAGTGTCCAGTAGTTTCCTTTACCTGGACGAGCAACAAAACCCAGGGTTAAATATATGGGGGACAGATTTGGAGCTTTATTTTTTCTGTTAATGTGGGTTTTCATCTTTATAATTTAATTTCCTCTAAAAAGTACTCAAACTGACAATGAGCTGAGGAGATTTAGTTGTTTCAAGAGGTTTCATTCATTTTAAGAGTTTAATCAAAACACTAGCAGCATCAACACCACGACAATGAAAACATCTCCACACAACAATACTTAATTTAGTCAAAATAATCCAGACTCACCGGGGTCATCCTCGTCCCGGGCCACTTTTTTGAAACAGTCGTTCAGCGATAAATTGTGACGGATTGAATTCTGCCATCCAGCTTTGCTCTTCTTGTAGAAAGGAAAGTTGTCAGCCACATACTGATAGATCTGACTCAGAGTCAACTTTTTGTCTTGGGCGTTCTGTATGGCCATCGCTATCAGTGCTGAGTATGAGTAAGGTGGTCTGACCATCTTGAAGAGTTCCTGCTGGCTGGATATGGACAGCCACCCCAGGTCTGCCCCACCGAACCCGGTGGGAGGTGGTAAAAACTGCCTCTGGTTCGACCCGTATCCAGACTGAATGTAGGACGTGCTGTTGTTCCCGGGGAGATAAGGAGAGGAGTTTATGCTGGGTCCGTTCAGCCATAAGTAAGGGTTCGCGGACGGAGACGTGTACTCTCCGAGGCCGTAGCTAGAGGGGTGCGTGGGCGGCCTCTGAGGATGATGGTGGTGGAGGTTCTGTTGGTACACACCGTAGTTGTCGCAGTACACGGCCATGTCCAGGAGCTCCTGAGCGCTGTGGTGCTGAATAGGGCTGGTCTGCTGGTTAGATGGTTGGTGTCCAAAAGCGTTCATAATCCGCCCTAACCAGATTCCCAAAACCTAATTTCGTCTGTGTGCGTCTCCCTCAGGACTGAGCTCATCCTCAGAGGGAGGAGTATTTATGCGCAGCGCCCGGAGCCTCCACAGGTAGCCCACTGAAGAAAAGTTTTGGGAGGGTCACACCTCTCTTTTCTGTCCCGCAACAGCCCACTTGTATTGACCCAACCTCCATATTCATGAGCATCGATACTGCTTTTAACTGCACTGCTGAGCTTTACGTTATTTTTCAGGCATATTCACATTAAGGAACATTAGTGGTTTACATCTGTCATTACCCGTGCGTAAATACGCACCGGAGTTTATCCTGACTGCGGCAAAGTCCTTATCTTCAAATTCACTATTTAAACAAGCCAGCAAAAACACATGTTTAACACATAGTAGAGCAATGAGAATATTTGTTTTCATACATTTGACAAAATTACTGGAGGTCACCATAATGAACATTTGTCCTGATCGTTTATGGATTCAAAAAAANGGCAAAGTCCTTATCTTCAAATTCACTATTTAAACAAGCCAGCAAAAACACATGTTTAACACATAGTAGAGCAATGAGAATATTTGTTTTCATACATTTGACAAAATTACTGGAGGTCAAAAAAAAAATATATATATATATATATAATGTTTCGTCTTTGTTCTCCGGTTTTGAGATACAGTCATCGAAACTACAAGGTACAACTTGAACTCCAGTTATACCAGAGCGTCCATGCATGAATAGCAAATATTAGTTTTTTAATGCAAACTTAAATATCTGTCACTAATAGATCATTATCACATTTTTACAAAACTACGTCTGAAATAGCTCCCTTTTATCAGCACCCTGATGACCAATAAATACGGGTTGTGACAATTTAATATAAAACAGAATAAATTATAATTCATGTGCTGTTACGCAGTGATCGGCATCATGTCTGAACTTGCTGAACTTTCTGCGCGACAGTATCAAACCCAAACAACAAAGACCCGCGTGTGTTTGTAAAGAGCCACCTTCTCTTAAAAAGATATTCGTTTGCAATAAACACTTCACAAGTGCCGCAAGTTTAGTGTCAACAAGTGACTCGTGGAAAAATTACCCCCAGCAGGCTCCCGAAGAAAACATGGCCTACTGTATCTGCCCTGCAAAATAAAAGCCGGTCCAAATTGTGTGCCAGTTATGTCGTTCTGTCACATCAACATTAATCAATTCTATCCACAACAATTCAGAATCAACAGGTTTTCTCCTGCTTCAACTTTGGTATTATGTAATTAAAATGTGACTTTAATATCTAAACTGAAATTCGATCAAACTGGTAAAATGTTATGACTTAGAATAAGGTGAAGAAAACATTGAGGCAATTATAACTGTATCCTTCAACTGCTGCTTTTACTTTAAAGTTAAACTGGAATAAACACCCTGCAGGACAAGATTTCATTTACAATATGGAAGTCCTAAAAGGCTACTAAAGGGGGTTAACACATAAACAATATTCTGCTCCAGCAGACTTACACTATTTTAATTTTATTTTATCCATCTGGTCGGAGGGACTTTGCCAACCCTGGTGGTTTCTGGAGCCTGGAGCTGGAGCTGGAGCTGGGTCCGACCTCTAGCAGGTAAATGGTCTGAGTTTCGACTGAGAGTAAAGCGGGAACGAGGATAATTAACCCACCGATACTTTAGAAGCCCTATAAAGTTTGTTGAAAGCTCTTTCTAATTTAACTCGTAAACACATACAATAACAAAACAAACCACTACAGACTAATATTCTACACAGACTTCGTTTCCTTGCAATGCTTTGACATTTTGTCTCCCACGATATTAAGTTATAATAACACGTCTGGAACTTATTACTGTATGGCTGTGAACTACTGTATGTGATAAATCATTTTGAAATATGCTGCTGTTATAAGGGCACACGTTAATAGGCTCAAGACTCGTTCTGCTGTGTGTTTACGACTCACTCACACAACTGAACTTTAAATTTACAAGCGAGTGCGTTTTGAATTTGAAAATCATGCGTCGCCTCCGTGCTCAGCTCTGCTGTCATCCCTGTGAGGAGTGGGCTCTGCAGGTCGCTGCTGCACTCCTGCACTAATCGGCAGTGCATTCCTCCTCTCCATGACCTTGATGTAATTGTTTGGCTCCAAGGCGTTGTCCCGACCACAGGCTGTACAGCAGTGGCAAGCAGTGGACTCCATGGGAGGGGAGTGGCATTTAACCCCCAGATGAAAACAACGCAACCTGTTAGGTGTCTAACACCCAGTACAGCTAATTACTGCTGACTGCTGACTGGACATCTGAATCTGAAACAGTCCAAGCAAACACCGCAATGATCCTCCTCAGCCTCACACTTTAATATTAATAGGAGGTAGTTTTGGGTTGCTGATAACGTTTAAATATAACATTTTATTTTGTTTAAATAATGCCAGTCACTCAATCACTCAGTTTGCATTGGGCTTTATCTAAAGAATAGGCAGACATCAGAAATCAGGTGCAGGAGCAGCCATCAATCACAATTCTTCTTATCTGTTTTTCTCTCAGATTAAGTTCAGTGATGTCAAATGTGGTTCAACTTGACAAGCTCAAGCCTCGACGTCATTGTAAAGTAATAATTCAAACATGCTGACTGTGTGTGTGTGGGAGGGGGAGAGTGGGGGTGTCTATTGTTACTCTGCCATGTCTGTCTTCATCCCCCGTTTCCTCAAGCTTTTTGAGGTCATGGGAGCTTTTCTTTGGGAGATCAAGTCAATCATGGCGAGGTCACAGAGGTAGGGCAGAGCCACCGCAGGCTCCTTCAGATTGAGAGCAGAGGGAAAAGAAACAGTGCTGCAGGTGATTGAGGAATCATCCATACTTCTACTTCTCCATTCAGTATGTATCAGCACATTTTACTGCTGGGATTAGAGTTAAACACCCGCTGGAATCAACAGAGACCCTCAGGGTTAATAAGGCTTGTTTTCTGCAAACAGCCTTGGCTTTAACAATGTGGCTGTATGAGTTAGACATCTGCTAAGTGTTTATTACTTTGAAGTAATTACCAGACTATCAGATGCATTTAAAGCCAATAAAATCATGAAAGGCCCAGATAAAGTCATTAATTTTGACTGTGTAAACAAAATGATCCCTTTGTGCAGCCAGAAGCCTGTCCTTCTCAGAGACTCCCCCTAGTGGAGAAACAAAGCAAAACAGACAACACAATTGGAGTGCTAATTAATGTACAGTCTGGATGCAGAGTGACATGTAAATGAAAGCTGGTCTTTCTGAATACTTTGCACAAGGTTAATTCCTCGGCAGCTCTGGCTTCGTGCAGGAGATTAAAGACACTTGAACTGAAGCGATGTGATCTGAGACTTGGCAGGCACCGCAACTGTCTGGCCTCGGAGCATCCTTCATTTCCACACTCAGTGGTCTTTACTCTTCAAGATGGCAAAGACATATTCACTGCACGAGACATTTATAATAGGATCTCTAGCTGAGCTTTACATTTTTTCTCAACCGGCTTCACAAGTTTAAAGAGGCGAATAATGGATATTTTTAGAGAGTGATCTCTTTGCTTTTCTTTTTAAACACTCCAAATCTCACATTGTGTCATTTTGACAACTTATATGGATGTTGACAAAATAATATGCAGCATTTTAAATCCACATTTAGCTGCTACATTATGCAAGGCCTCTGTATAAAGAACTCACTTTTAAAGGATAATATGTTTGTAAACAAGCAACAGAAAATTTCCCCTTCAGCAGATAAATGTGAAGAGTTTTCTAGCGTCAAACTGTGCACATGCATAATTCTGCAAAGTGAAGTCCAAATCTAAAGAATTTATTCATTTTTGTGTGTGTGGGGTGGGGTGGGGGGTGGGGGGCTTCAAGTTTGCTTTTAAGGCATTTGGGTCAGTAGCCTAAATTCAAAACCCAAATATTGTTAGCACATAAATATCTCACAGAATTTGTCCACCTGCGAGGCCCAAGAGGGAAATCTGTTTCTCAGTATTTAGATATTCCTCTCTGTGTTGTCCCCTCTGACCAATTACTGTTTGGCACTGTCAGTCTGTCTCCCAGAGCTGAAGAGGGAGCCCTGCAGACAGCACGCTGACCAAGGGAGAAATACAGCTAGCCAGGCCTTCTGCTTCACCGCTGCTAGTTGCATTAGCTTAATTCTCTCCTCCGCTGGGCAGATTTACACCTCTGCCCCTGATTACATCCTTGGAGAGATCAGAAGTTACTGGCCTGTTAGAGCCAAAATCACACTGTGCTGGGCTCACCATCAGCTGCAGAGAGGTTAAATATACTCTACCTGCTGTTTCCTAGAGTGGTCTTTAAATACAGAAACTTGGCATACAGGAGAGTTGTGAATTGAGATTTTGTAAGCAGAGATATTTCAACTCTAAAATTCCATCCCTCATTACATAACTGCTGCTTGATTTCACTGGTGCAAAGGCACTATGGACATGATTTGATGTAGGAGGGTGCTGGTGGTGTCAAGACTATTAATATGACCTTAAAATTATATGTACACAAGCCAAAGGTTTATGTCACTGTGGTGGTTACTCATCTGGGCAGTGTGATGTGGCAGGCAAGATGCACTAACAGTATCATCCAGATGAGGGCAGCATTGCTTTAGACATGATACCTTCAGCATTCCTCAACAAACCACCCATCTATCAACAGCACTGTGCAGCTTTCTGGGAGGCAAAATATATCAAAATCCAGAATCTGATCAGTGTATTGATTTTAATCACACAGAATTTAATAAATTCGGAGGCTTCAGAATTTAGAGTGAGAGTGATGAAAAATGTTCCACTGTCTCAAAGTTAACTGTCTGAATGCACAGAATCTTTCTCTTTACAGCCTTTACAGTTCTCCAACACTAATCATACTCATTGCTCAAGAATTATATATAATATTACAATAATAATATACATATTCTGCTTCGAAAAGGTCAACACGGTGCCAATGTATTATAATGTCAGATGTAAGCATTGGCGTGTATGATGATTAATCACATTTTGCCATTTAAGAGGCAGAATTGTAATGAAAACAGCCTCTAGCTCTCAGTCTTAGTTGTGAAATCATATCATCATCATATTAGCAGGAATCATTGAAGAATATCCATCTGTCTTATCCTTGCATGAAAAACATTTCTGAAAGAGTTCAAAAATATGGAGATGATATCAAAAGACCAAATAATAAAGATTTAATTAACCATAATCAACTCAATATTCTGCTATAGAGACAGCATGCCTATGGCACTTTTTAGTCATTTCCATGTGAGGCTGAAACTAGCTGGGAACTCTGCTTCCTCATCAAATCAGTTCTCCACCCCCGATCTCTAGGTATGTTTCCTAGCAACACGTCTCACTGACTGCCTGGGAAAACCCAGTGCTTCATAATAGCCTCAGCTAATATAGATCACCACCACTTGGCTCTCTCTCTAAAACCAAGATAATAGGCCTGTGTACAGAATGTACATTTTGTATTTAGTGCTGAATATAGCACAAAATAACATCCACACCAACAGGCTCAGATTTAAAATGCCAGCAGTCCTCCTGTGCTTTACAGTCCAATGTTGACTAGTCTCTGTACGTAAGAACCGCCTGTGACAGTTGCTCGTGATAAGAGAGTGATGGAGTGTCTGTCTGGAGTGTGTAAAGTTGGAGGCAGCACAGAAAAACAGCATTAAAGTGTTCAATCAAAGGTTTGGCTCACAGCTACCGGTGCAGGTGTTTACTCTAAAGTCTGCCCACAGATTAGAAACATGCTCAAAGGACAGTTTGCTATCAGCTAAATCTCACACTTCAATAGAATAAAGTAATTTGAAACTTCACCAACAGTAACTCAAAATCAGCTTCTATCATTAATTGCTGGAGTCCATTTAGAGTAGGGCTGCAAATAATGACTATTTTTTTTATTATTGATTATTATATTGATTATTTTCTCTATTCATCCATAGATTGTTAGTTCTATCAGACACAACAACAACAATGTAAAATGGCCATTAAAATTTGCTAGAGCCTATTGTGATGTCACCAAATGCAACTGGAAAAAGCAGGTATCTACCATGTCAACTGATTTACTGCAAATATCTTTATGAATTTGCAACACTAAAGTGCAGCATCAGCTAAGATGTGTCCTTCATTGACTAACCTTGTGGCCGTGACCTTGTAGAGACTTTTTATCTTTATTTAAGACTTCATTAAAAAACAGTTTGAGTTGTGCTCATGAGCATATATTTCTAAATACAATTATGTTTTATCAAATAGCTTCACAGTAACTAACACAAAAAACTTGGGGCAACATAGTGTTATTCAAGCATGGGGGTATTATAGGGCTGCGACTGACAAGTATTTTCATTATCGATTAGTCTGATGACTGTTTCTTTATTGATCAGTTTATCATTAACGGTATGTCAGAACATTTTAGAAACTGCTCATCACAAAAAAGTTAACATATCTGAATTGCATTTTTTTGTCTAACTAACAGTCTAAAACCCAAAGATGTTGAGTTTACTATCATACTGTATCATACATTGGCAATCAATTTATTGCACTCTTAATTGAATAATGGTTGCAGCTCTAATTTAGATGTCCTAACAGACATGCAACTAAAACTGTGCCATCATATTACTAACCTCATCTTGCTTTTATATGAGGAGCACGATTGAAACAATTCTTCAGTCTCATATCTTCAATGATTCAGCGTCTATTATCTTTTCAAAGAAATTGAACAAAGAATCTTCAGTAAGCAGCAGGGGCTGGTATTGAGGCGATTAGTTGAATCGACTCAATGACAATTTTTATGTTCATATTTCTGGAGAGCAATGCAGATCCTCTCACAAAAGAGTAAAATAACACCAGCCTTGTTCTCCCCACACAAGTGATGTTTGCTCTGTCATTGAACACAAATCATTCAGTGGGTTTACTGAACCACTCAGTGACAACTCTGCTGAGATAGCTATACACAACACTGCACTGTCATGGTGACATCTGTTGACTGCTGGTGAAGCTAAATGTTTGTTTACAAGGAGCTACAACAGGAAGTGGTACATTTAGATGGCAACACGTGTAAATGCAAATCTTTCTCATTTTCACCCAGGCTGACATTTAGAATGGCAATTACCATGTTAGTTTTAATATAAACTTCATGGCATTTTCTTCTTTAATATAAGGTTAACTGTACTAGCATCTCTCACAACAAGAAGAAGCAAAGGGGGTTGCTTATGATAAAAGTTTTTTTTAGCAGGACTGGCATGCAGGAAGTTATATTTGAATCCTAAGTATCATCAGAAAGTGTTACATCTGCATTAAACAACTGCTGCCTTCATGAAAGCACACCATTATCCATCATAACATCTGAGCCATGCAAGCGATTTGGCTCTATGGATGGTAATGTTGGTCAGTCAGTGGGCCGGTCCCATAGACTGTATATAAAGATGGACGTAAATTTACAGGATTTGGAAGAGCAGTTTTGAAGCTCAGGTTAATACAAAAACGGGCAAGGAGGTGGGGCATGTGTGGAAAGCATACACTCCCGTTAGCATATTTAGGACAGCTGAGCGTCTTGCTAGAAGGCAAACCCACGGCTAATTTATTTATCGGCTAATTAGCTAGTTAACGGGCTAAGCTAACAAGCCGGGTATGGTGAGCACCTGCTAATTCGTGCTAACATATAAATAAAATTAATTTTAAAATTTTACTCACCTCAAAATACGGGAGCTCAGACTTCCTCATTTTCTGTTATCCAATAAACCATATTCTTGGTCCGATTTTTGCACGAAAAATCCTCCAACAGGCACCAAAACCACAAACACGGCCAGGAGGTCACGTTCAGTGACTCGAATAAGCTGAGGTGACGCAGAGTAGACAGCTAGCCGACTGTCACGGCACCAAACAACTACTCAAAGCGTCCCTCAATTATTCATAATTGTGGGTGAGTTATGTGAAAAAAATCACCTCTCTTATGGTTGTCTTGGAGGGGGAATAAGTTACACTAAGCCCGTTTTTGTACCAAGCTGTAAACATGTTTATTTCTGCCGTAGAGTTATGCTTCTTCACATGGGAGTCTATGGGGATTGACTCGCCTTTGGAGCCAGCCTCAAGTGGCCATTCGAGGAACTGCAGCAAAGATCCTCTATACAGAAGATACCACATTCTGCTACTTCCGTGTTGGCGTCATTTTTCAGTCCCGGAAGTTGCCGCTTGGGTTGGTCCACCACTTTGGTCAAGACTACAATATTTTAACTACTACAAGAGGATGGATTGATGGATGGATTTTGTAGGCATTCATAGTCCCCAGAGGTTGGATTCTGTTGATTCTGGTCATGCCCTGACTTTTCCTCTATTCCCACCTGCTGGTTTGAATTTGTGGTTTTGAGTGAAATGTCTTCACAACTATTGGATGGATTGCAATGAAATTGGTACCGACATTACTTTGATTTATGGCTATATTACAAAATGCTGCTAGCATGGCTGTAGATTCTTAGTCTGAAAGTTTACTGCCGTGTAGTTTTGAAGATTACTACTAAACAACATACATTCCTACCTAACTTTTATTGGTCTTGTTCCTAACCCTACTGAAACCAAAAATGGCTCTATACTATATCAGAGCAGCTAACTGTAACTCCTGAAACATTATGTATTCTTTGAGTGTTGGCATATTAACAGTATAATAGCAGCCACTACCCATGTCCATTACTGTGTACTTGTAGTGAGTCTCCATTTGGAAAGCCATGAAAACCCCATAGACAATTGTGATTGGATATATGCATGGCTGTTGATTTATGGAAATGTTGTCCTCTTTCATTATGCCAAGGAGACATTTAAAGAGAAGCATAGACATTTGCAGCCTCCCAGCAAATGAAAGTATGTCAAGAGGGAAGGAAAATATACATGTTATTCCAGGCTGAAATGACAAATGCGATGGGGATACAGTGCGTTGTAAATACATTTCTCCTGGAGAGAAGGAGCTAGCTCACAGCTTTCCCCCCACAAAGCCCCTGGAAATCCTCTCAATTAAGCGATGCATTTCCCTATGCTTTGAGGAGAGAGGGCGAAGCATAATGCCTGAGCACAAATCACTGAGAGCCTATTGAAATAGCTGCCAGTTAACTATGTAATATTACTACTGCTGAAATGCTTCACCCTTTATCCCTTTTCAATTGCAAGGCTAGATATTGAGTGTGCACTGGGTATTCTTGATAAGTGAATTATGCCACTGATGAAACTTTTTATTCCCATCCCTTAGTTTGGAGAAAACTAATCATTGCAATGCAATAAGCAGGTTACACATTGACTATAAAAAAAGTACTGGACCCCCTTTGGACTTCAGAGTTTTATTGGTAAATAACTTTAAACAACTGTGGATGCAATAAAGCTTTGAAATTCATCACCCCAAAACTTTTAAATGCCAGAGTGAAAACAAATCTGTAAAATTGACTTAAATTAAGTACAAATATAACTAACCAAGTAATTGATGGCATAAGTGTTCACCCTCCTCCAGTCAATATTTTGTAAAGCCACTTTTTGACAGCAATAGCAGCCTTGAGTCTGTGTTGATAGAACTGTATCAGCTTTGTACACCATTAACAGTGAAATCTTCCCCCATTATTCTTTGCAAAACTGGTCAAACTCCAAGACTGAATAAGCAACTCTTTCAACATTGTACCTTGATATTAATTGTCTGCTTTTATATAATTGTTGCATATTTTACCGTTTATTAATGCTTCACTGCAACCTCTACTGCTTATGGTTTAAGTGGAAAGAGCTACATAAATACAGTTAACTATAAAGTTTATTATTGCCAGAAAATATTGCACTGAGGTGTGGACATTGTTTTTTTTTAAGCCATTCCTCTGTAGCTTTGGCTTTATGTTTGGGGTTGTTCTCTTGCTGAAGAATAAATCTTCCAAATCCCAGTCACCTCTCTCGCAGGTTGCAGCAGACTTTACTCCAAAACGTCTATGTATTTTGCTGCATTTATGTTCCCTGTAACTTCACAAACCGTCCAGGTTGCAGTGAAACATCACAAATTACGCAGTGTGTAATTTATTTTTTTTTTTTAACAGTGGCTTTCTCTTTGTCACTGTTCCATGAAGCTGGTCCATGAATCACCAGGGCAACATCTGCTGTATGCAGTGTCTCCCACCTCCAACCATAGATCCTTGTATCTCCTTTAAAATGTCTACAAACTTGCCCCAGGCAGATTTACAGCTGTGCTGTTTTTTTTTTATAATTGACCGTCACTGTATTCTGACTGATATTCAGTGCCTTTGAAAATCTTCTTGTACACCCTCCCTCCTCTGATTATAACTTCTCAGTAACTCTGGTGCAGATTAGTGTCACTTTGTATTCATGATTTAGTATCTTTGCCTGGATGTTGACCAAGCAGCTGTTGGACGTTGGCAGATTCAGGTGTATCTAACCTAAAATCACTTACTTACTCACTCACTCACACCTTAATTCCACACAGGTGATTTTCATTCAACTAATTATGTGAGTTGCAAAAACAACTGGCTGCACCAGTGATGAGTGCAGGTGCGTCATAGTGAACGAACATATTAGAAGACATGTCACAAGAGGAAACACACAGGTGTAAATAATCTAATTAACGATGGCTGAATTCCATTTAGCTGCTTTGGTTTCAGGCTCCTGGTATTACTGGCTAACCGGCTTACTTGGGATAGAATCAAGCCATTCTTAATGTTATAAACCTAAAACCTGTGTTTTTTCCCTCACTTATTTTGATAGTTCAATTTGAGCTATTTAAGATCAATTTGTAGAGCTGTTTTATTTTGAAATTAAATTAGTTAAATTAAATTAGTCTTTTTCTTTTATTTGGTGAAGAATATATGCTGTAGAGAATATAGAAAATGAATGCTTTAAATCATCAATGCATAACTGCCCTAATGTAGGTAAGTAGTTCACTGGCTAGTTTAGCACTTTGTTTCATCTTGTAGCCACTGATTGTCAAATAGGACTGGCTGTAATTTTAGTGGCCATTAATGGTGCTTAATTTTTCTCCTGTGGCACTTTATACACTGGCTTAAGCTTTTTACATAGTCAACTGAAAACATACATTCTGACAGTTTGATGTTGGCACTGCACTGTAGCAAGGGTAATGGTCCTTAGAGAGAGTCAGGTAGTCAAGCTTTGAGAGGAACTGGGAATAAAATAGAACAAGGAAAGAGGAGAAACCATGAGAGAAAATATTATTGGTATGATAGTAAAGCTTGCATTTTTATTGAGTATTACTTACTCCATTTCTTTCTGTTTGGAGAGCAATTTATCATCCCGACAGATAGTACATGGTCAAATGAAGGTTCTAAACTGCAAATATGGTACCTTGAATTCAGCAGTGGTAACGTACAATGATTGGTTCTTTCCATGATTAAATTGATTTTACTGTTTAACTATGAGGAGAGAGGGGGTGGTGCAAGACGGATGAAAGGAAATGGAATAGACTGCAGATGAGTATCAACTTTTAATCTACACAATAATGATTTTTCAAAGCTTTAGCACCTTTCTGATTATTTTTAATCCAGGAGAACATTGGTTCTACAGAGAATTATATACACAAGTCAAACTGTTTACGCATCTTTTAAATGCTTATTGAAGAAATATGAGGAAACAGCATTAAATTCTGCATTTTGACAACACATTACTGAGCCTTATAATTGTTCGACAAAATATATTAAAACGCATGAGCTGCAGTATTACAAGTGGTCTCCTATGACTGCTTTTCCTAAATAAAACTCCAAGTGAAAAGATGTCATTTAGTGTATCTAATTAGGATAAGAGAGCCCTAACTTTCTTGAGATGTTTTAAAAAAAAAAAAAAAGAAAAAAAAAAGGCACCTTCAAACAACAGATGATACAGTTTGAGCATTTCTCCTCAGGCGTACACCCACTCACAAAGTGTCAGCAGAATGGGAGTACAGAGGAATATGAGCCACCCGGGGCAAACACTTCAAAAAAGGTCCCACAAGCTGGCTTTATGGCACAGACAACAAGGCCTGTAAATACATTTACCAAATGTGCAGGCTACAATTAAATATGGTTTGGGAAAATGAGGTTCAACAGGCCAATTATATAGCAGCTTTGAGCCACTAGAGCACAAATAACAACTGGAAACTGGGAAAAAAAAAACAACAAAATATTTGTTCAACTGCTTATAATAAACTACAAGATTGAATGAAATACAATGCAAGAGTTGTCTTAAGAAGGAAGAAGACTAATATAGCCACATGGTGAAAGTCACAAGATTTCCTTCCAGTTGGTAAAAGTGATTGTGCTGATTGTTTGAAGTATCTAGAACACCACACTTCAACACATAGTACAGAAAGGCTTTATGATTAAAGACTGTATTTCCTAAAAGCCGTACGCCTCAAGTGCTGTCTATGCCAGAATCATTACGGTCTCCAAACTTTATATTAGTCAAGTTATTCCACCGACAGCCAAAGTAATGCACATATTACTAAACTAATTAAAGAGTAATTCATTAAAGCTGTTGCACAACAGATAATTATACACTGACTTAATGGTTCAAACTCCAATCATTAATTTGGAGTCAAAATACATTAAACCTGTCAAGCATAGAAAGCTGAGGAAAAAACTTGTCAGCCTGGGTGTCTTGGATGCAAGTCCCATGACACCCAATCTATAATTTTCAAACAACAAAATTAAATAAAACCATAAAAAAAATTGATTAACTTATTCGCATGACGTGTTATTACACTGTGGCAATGTGAAGACACCACCATTTTTTAATAGAGAACTTTAAGTATGACCTTCAGCAGCGTCTATAAAAGCAGAATTTAAGACTGCAGGAAGCAGGATAATGCTGGCACCTGTGTTTTGTTGGCTCATCTACGCTGCTCGACTATTCTTCGAATATGGGCCACATTCCAGATTCACACTTTCAGCTTTGAAAATGAGAAATGATCGCTTGGTGAGCGGATGCATTATGTAAATGAGATTGCATTAGCCTATATAGAAGTCATTCCGTGGCGTAACACGCCCCGGTAAAAAGCGCCTTGTGTGTTGATAATGAAGTGACTGTTGTGAAGGCTGTCAATCAAACAGGCAGAAAGCTTCGTTACTCAGTGTTCAGTGGAAGTGAGGAAATGCGTACAGATTGACGGTTTGTTTTGGATTTTTGAAATGTTGAAACACTCGTACATCTATTTTCAGCATCTCTTGCTGGAGACAAAATAATGAGGCAAACATCTTTTTTTTTTTTTTTTTAAAAATACATACATTTTAAAGTTTATTCAGAAGTCATGTCAGTAGTGAATTGGGAACAGTCAATATTATTGAAATCCATGGTTACAGCAATCTAGGACAAGGTCTGAACAATGATAATGTGATAGGAGTTAGTTGTATGTGCACTCCAAAATTTTAACCAATAAAATCCGTGATAGGTTCTCACATACCAACTCTGTCAAGTCCCTGTCAATTCAAAACCTACAGGCCCTTTTTTGTTTCATATAAATGCCACTTAATCTAATGATACGTTAATACAAAAAGAGTCATGATCAAATCACATACAAAAAAACCTGAAATAAAATCAAATCATATATACAAACCTCTGTACATAGTGGGAATATGAATAAAAAGCGATAGGAATTATACTTTAATGAGCTATGTGCTCTCATATACTTGAGAGTGGGTCAGTATTGGAAAGCTGTTGGTCCAAGCTTATCTATCTGAACACAATCTCATGTCATGGTAAAAGTCTTGAAGTGGCTTGGTGTCAGTCGTAGACAGCATCTACAAATTCAGTGACTACTCATGTGTGCAACATGCTCCCTGTTGCGGACTGCATCATTGCAAACTGAAGGCAAATGAAAAAATGAAAACAGATGATAAGAGGGGGTGGTCTGCAGTGAGGTATTCATCTTGTCAAGCTGAGACAGGGAGCGAGGAATGTGTGGGTAAAAACAACCGCTTTTTCGGGAGGGGTGGGGCGGTTACTGTACTGATGGTGTTTTTGTTGTGTTGTCAGTGTGTTGTTTGGTCCTACTGTCAGCATCTTTGTTCACTGTACAATTCCTGAATCAATGGAGGCCTGTTTCCTGGTGGTCTTGGGAGGAGGTGGTGGAGGGGTCTTGCTGGGCAAAGGAGGTGGAATGGGCTGCAAACAGACAAAACAGCAGCCTTGAATTCTCAATATTTTCAAGTAAAGACAACCTGGCTTTCTACTAAAATCCAAAACACAGGATTAACAGCTGCCATCACCTCCGAAATGATTGGCAGGTCTTTTAATACAAGAACTAATGCCAGGATCAGCTTACACAACATTTATGTCTTTTAAGATGGTCACTATGTCAGATTAGGTGTTTTAACGGTGCCTTAAATTGTCAGACTGCATATTTGTCAGAACCTACAGAACTATTAAGTTATTTCAATGAACTCTCAGCTTTACTTACTGAAAATCTAGAGATGCCTAAAATTTGATTTTATTCAATCCAGACAGAGAAAGTCTGAAATGTTTGTTCTTTTCTCTCCACCTACGTGACCCTCCTCAGACACCTGAGTTCACAAGAGACAAAGAGTGATGCTCGTCAACGACCTCACTTCTGCCAGCATCAAGGACTGTAAATGAAGAGCGACTGTCACTCAGTCTCAGAACATCTGCTCTCACTACATTGCTGTCAGTCTACTGCCACACCGTGTGCCCAGGCTTCGTTTTACTACCTGTCCATGGGCCGTGACAGTGGATAAATAAGATTAGTTAACGGAGTGGCGAGGCGAGAGGATGGCTAGCGTAGACGTCGGTGAGTGTGGAGAGACGAGCTGCTGATTAACAGCGGGAGAGCTCCTGATGGATGTGAGAGGTAAAGTAATCATCCAATCAATCACGTCTGAGCGCCGGGCCGGCTGGGGGGGAACGAGTATAAATAACAGCGGGGTGGACAGGCGGGTGTAGGCCCTTGCTGCTAACTAAATGATGCCTACACTCTTCTGTGACACAGATTATAAAACTGACGTGCAAATGCAGTACACGCACAAATGTGAGTGTAAAGCATGCATGCGCACACAGAGACATGAATGGACGCACATTAGCACAGGACGTACAGGGGTAGGAGACAGTGGAGGAGGTTGACCCAAATGTCAATTGTGTGTAGTGGCCTCTTGTTTCATTATAAGTGCCATGCATCATTAAGGAGCTCCTCTCAGGCCTAATTAAAACACCTACCCTTTGATGTGGCGGAGGTGGTGGAGGCGTCGAGGGACTCGTCAAGTCTTGATTATCTAGCAGGTTGCCATAATCAGCCGTGCTGCCTTTCACAGGCAGCGGAGGAGGGGTTTCACCCTTGTCAGAGCAGCCCATCCCGTTCAGCTCCAGACCTGTGCAAGAGGGAGCACATCAGCTCACATTCATCCTCAAACCACATTAATGTTTCTTAAATGGCAGGTCTGGGACCCAGAATAGATCACACGGCCTATTTATTCTCTGTAAGGCTAATTACATGTTTTGAAAAACAAGAAACAATGTAAGACAATTCAAATTTAAGAGGGTAAAATTTCTACACTCACTTATTTCAATCATAATAAGTAGGAAGTTTGGAGCCAAACCCTGATAATGTCATCAGACTTAGAGCCTAGAGATTTGGTAACACTTAACTTTAACCCCCATTAAGTATTTATGGGCACTATATAAATATTCATTAAATGGGTTATTATAGTAACGGGAGGTTAAAGTTAAGTGTTACCACGAATGTATAACTAAGAGCCTGTGTTGCTGAAGACCAGGCAGGCAGGGACGATCACACGGAGATGCTATTAGTTGTTATGCTGTTAGAGCTGCACTATGGGTAGTGTTGCATCCACAGTTGTTGAAGCTTGATCCATTCAATCAACTACAAGTCAGGATATCTCAACCTCTGTTGCACTGATTTTGACAATTTCTTTTTTCAAACATATGTTTCTTGAAAGTCCCCAACTTTACAGACGTTGTTGAAATACTAAACTGTAATTCAGGAATCTTGAGACTTAAGACACTGGGATGAAACTCATTCACCTGAGTCCTAAAATGCATCAGGGGAAATGTTTCACTTTATGACTCTAAGAGAAAAAACAATGTGTGTGAATTTGAAGTAATGTCTGTATTGCAAAGCAGTGAAGTTGAATTAATTTGAAGCAGCAATTGCAGGGTTTCTCTTCAGGAAATGAACATCCTTGATAAGCAAGTTAACACATCGAGCCATTATGTGTGATCCCGGTGTTAGAAGCCAGCACAGTGACAAAGAGACAAATTTAGAGGTAAATCTGGAGTGCTGACAGTTATAATTTACATGGCCATTTAAAGAAATGTAGCTAATATCACACATACAGTAGAGCTATCTTTGAGATCAAACTGAGCATCATCATGTGCATCACAGCATGTGGTAACAGTGATGCAAGAGATAAAACACAGCCAAGGGGAAGCAGAGAGGGCCTACAGAGATTGTGCAAGCTCTAGTCTAAAGACGATGCAACCTCTCAGTTGTGTGTGTGTGTGTGTGTGTTGGAATGGGAGAGAGAAAGTAAAGTGAGCTCGCTCTTACTGGAAACAGCGTGCAGTGCACTAAAGGAGAGTTTGCTCCTGGGTGTGATGGGTGGAGGTCCCGGTGAGGAGGAGGAGTTGGAGGAAGAAAGAGGGGGTCCAGGGGACACAGAGAGGCGGCGGTCTCCCCCCATCTGGTTGAGAACTTGACTCCTTGGTCTCTGAGGCCGCAGGGGGCTGATCTGTGTGAGCATGTATAAAGAAAAACAAAGTGGTCACTATCAGAAAGTGAGACATTACTGAGTATATTTAGAATTACTGCCTCGCAGTTGAATGCCTTGGCCAACCTCTCAAGTTGCAGTTTGCATCTATGTCTGTTCAGACTCATATATTCCATGGGTATTACAGATACATAAAGATGGTTGACAAATTAAAGGAAAAAACAAAATAAAGGTGTTGGGCCACCATGAGCCACCGGAACAGTTTCAGTGCTCCTTGGAACTGATTCTGCAAATCTCTGGACTCTACTGGAGGGATGAACACCATTTTTTGCTTTAATTTGTCACCTGTCTGTATGTAGTTAGGACTCTGAAGGTCATAGTGACCTCTGACCTTTGACCAACAAAATCTAATCAGTTCATCCTTGAGTCCAAGATTCCCTCAAGGCGTCTTGAGATATCACGTACACGAATATGGGACCGACTGACGGACAACCTGAAAACATAACGCCGGCTGACGCTGATGCGAATGCATAAAAAACAGCAGCAAGATAAAAGTAATTACACTGAAGTCAGGTGCCAAAATAATCACAGACTGAACAAGACACAATAGACAAAACAGTAAAAACAAAAAAGACGAACGGACAGACAATCTGAAAACATGTGTGGAAGCATTATAACCTAAATTACACAACAAGTCAATAAAACAGAACTCAGGACAAAATTTACTGTGTCACAAATGAGTTGAGTCTATGATGAAAAATAACAGAAGATCAATAAAAAATAATGTAAATGAGAAAATTTTGTTTCACATCTCCTTTGGGACTGGTTGATGTTTATCCACGCACATATTAAGTTGGCTGTTTGTATCCCTGGAGGAGAAACCATTTGGATAAATGGGCTCATTGGGTTGCAATATCGTATTTGTGGTTACAAATAATTGTTTGCATGAAAGACTGTTTTCTCCCACCTTCATGGCTGGAATTTGAATATGAAAAGATATATCCTCAGGGCTATTCCACACTGTAGGCTACATTAACAAACAACTTTGTAATTGGCCAGACTCGAACAGCTAGCCACAAGGGAGACACTGAAAATAACAGCACACTTCATTCAGGGATGTCTATTTTTCAACACAAAACTGAAATTTGCATTGAGGGTTAAAAAGCTATTTCTTGACTTTTCCGTCCCAGACAACACATTCAAATGCAACTACTATTTCCTACAACTGCTTGGTAACCACCAGAGACCCTTAGGTGCTCTACCCTTGACCCCTGAGGCAGGAAGCTCCTATCACAAGCCAGACGGCTCCACCGCTGCCAGGGGCCCCCCTTTAGATCCCATTCCTGCGCTTATCTTAACGCTGTTAGCCAGGGAACATTCCCACTGGGCATGCAGAACACAGTGATACCTCCACGGTAATGGACACAGCGGGGTGAAGAGGAACATGAGCGCAGCAGAGAGAGGGGGAAGATAAAGACATGTAGAGTGCAAAGAGAATGGAGGGGGAGTAGTTGTGTGGTAGAAACGTGAGAAGGTAGAATATCAGGGAAAGAGGAAAATAAAGTTAAAATGAATGAGCAGAAAATATGACTAAAATGAGAATATAAAAACCATAATATACATTTTCACAGTAATTTTTGCCATTAGTTATTTTGTGAACTAATTAAAAAAACTAATTTGAGAATGACACTAGAGAGGGTTGGAGGGTCTAAAATGAAAAAAATTCAAGCATTAGAAGCATAAAGTTTATGGTAATCTGCCCATTTGATTTTGACTATTCTTGTGAACAAACACAGGTTTTGGTGGCACTAAAAGAAAATTCTTGGGTCTCCAGAATCATTAGGAATCATGAATATGCAAGAATCCACAAGCTACAATGGAAAAAGGGTAAATCATTACAGGTCCCTAATCACACAAAGAAGAAAGGTAAATCATGATGCTGCCTGAGGGAGAGTGCCAAGCTTGAAACATGTTGCATCCAGAATAGCTGCCAGTTCAAACTATTTGTCTGTTCTTCTTGCCACTAACATCGTCCTCTTTTTAACCGTGAATATCCACAGCAAATTCCTCTGCAATTGTGTACGATAGAGAGAGAGAGAGAGAGAGAGAGAGAGAGAGAGAGAGAGAGAGAGAGAAGGGAAGAACAAAATAGTACCGTCTCTGAGAGTATGACAGCTTCAGTGGGCTGCAGTTGGATCTCCGTGGTCTTCATCTCTTTATCAAAGATTTCCTGGTGCTTACTGTTCCTCTTCTCTTTCTTCTTCTCTTTTCGCTCCCTCTCAGGTTCGTCCCGGTCCAGCTTGTCCTGAGACTTGGTGTGTAGCTTCTTTGGCAGGAGAGGCTCCAGGGCAAAACTGAACAAAAGATAATATGGTATTTGTCCAATCAAAACTCCTTTCCTCTGTGCACCTGAAGCAGCTTTATCAATCATGAACCAGCTTGGGACGCAGGGTAGAGTAGGATCGTTCTCTGTAAGTACTCAATTTCAGTTTCAATACAGCCTTCAATTAATACATGACTCATGTCAGAGAAAATACTGAGGTATTCCTCCATCGGTAGTAAACGACATAAAAAACTAAACACTGCTGTTGTGTTTTTTAATCTGGAGTCTAGTTTAATGGGAATAAATCATCAAAATGAATGTAGTAAGGATTTATTATATTCTGTACATGAACTCAACAAAAAATAATTCTGAATGTTTTTAATTTTTTAAATATTGCATAAGCACATCCTCAGAAATCCTCTTAAGTTTGAAATGAAACTGGAAATCTCAGTAAAATGTTAAATATAAGGCCTGAGACTGACTTATCAAGATAACGACAGATATAAAAAAGAAAAAAGAAAAAGAAAAACAATTTTTAAACTGCTCAAATGGCATGACCAACGGCCAGAGAGGTTGTACGCTATTTTTATGCCCTAAAGAATTGTGAAGCAGTCGTTACCCATCTGAGCCAGGCCTGGAGGGGGAGTTGTCAGAGGAAATGGAGGTGACTGAAGCCACTGACAGCGGCCTCTGGGAGGAGGGCATGGTGAAGGAACGCACCATGGAGTGTGGACGAGGCCCCCGCCGCTCGTCTGCTGCCGGCTGACACCACAGAGAAAAAAAAAAAAAAAAACAGAAAAATAAAGAATTCAGCTTAAAAGTCAGTGTCTGCTTTGAAGTTATCATGTTCACTTTTTAGTTTTGGTTTCATGTACTTAGAGCGTGCTCAGAGTAGTGTACATAAGTAAAAGGAAAGAAACTGATGAGCTTGTTGTTTGGTATGTTAGCATGCTAGCATTTGCAAATTAGCACCAAAACTTATAAAGAAGTATCAAAAAAATATTTTGTATTTTGAGTAAAAAAAAATGTTTGCGTTAAATGCAGTCATATCTAATCTAGAGACTGTTAGTTGCACTTAATCTGTACTGGTTTTAGCAGCCTCTACCATAATCATGGCTGCTTAAATTGTTCACAACGTACAGTTCAGGTATATTTAGACTTCTACTTAGAAAAAACTTAACATTAGACGGATATTTTCTTTTGTGAATGGAGTTGTACATCTTTTCCTGATGTAACTATTTGTCCTTAGAGAAGGCTTTAAGAGCTTATTCATTGTATACACTGTATACGATCTCCTAGCTAGCTAGCTACCAAAACATTGTCCTTACTGCTATTGAATTGTTCAGTCTATAGCTACACTACATATTATGAGGGACAACAGGACATGGAAATTCCAGATGGGATTCAGTACTCCGGTGTGATGTACAGAAAAACTATAATGGTGAAGGTCGTGATGAGTATTACTTAGTTTTTATACATTGCAGAGCTCTAAATGCTATCACACAAAAAGTTAGAGGAAGAGAAAAAAAACTGTGGTGATACTACTAATTTCTGCTGAAACCTGCTGGAAGAAAAATCTGGTAACAGAGGCAATAACAATGGATCTTTCTGCATTTAAAGAGTCTTTTGAAGCAAAGAAAGGGGCCATCACACATCTGATAGGATAACCTTATTATCACACCCTGGAAAGTGATGGCTTTTCTCTCGTTTGAAAGGTCACCACCCTCTCCTTTTAAATTGAGCGAGGGCCTCTTTACCTCAGGCAAGATTGAAGGAAAAGCTTGGCCTAGCAAAAATTAAATCTGCAACGGAGGAGAGAGATGGCAGGTAGTCCCCAGCAGCACATCACTACACTGACACACATGTTCTAAGTGAATTTGGAGGACTTACTGTAAAGGTACATGAAACTCAAAACAGCTAAATAAAGTATACTTTCTCTATCTACCCTACGTTGAGAGATCAGTTGGACAACTGTTGGAGATACAATTTGAAAACAGTTGAAGGATATATATAGTGTGTGTGTGTGTGTGTGTGTGTGTCTGTTTTTTATTCATTTATTTTCATTGATTTATTCTGAATTCTTGATAAAGGAAAAAAAAAAAAAGTGGGAATCTACCTCATGATTTGTCCTTGAAGTCATTAATTTTCTATGCAGGAAGTTGTCTGCAACAGTGACCAATTTTCCTTCATAAGTGATCTTTGCCCAGGCTGCTTCAACTATTTTGCTTTTGGTCTTGCATCTTTGGAAATGAACTACAATGCGTCTTAAGACAGCTTGTCATCTTGAGGTTCAGGGCTGCTGAATCTGTAGATCAGGGTTTCTGTTAAGTGCCATCTCAAATGAATGTTAGCATTGGGCTTTTCCATCTGCACCTTCCTTAATGTCATATACGCAAATGTCATTACAGTGCGACCCTCCTCATCCGTCCCTTACTTTAAGCCTGAAGGATTCTCTGTTGTCCCAGAGAATAAAGCAGAGTGCTCAGTGTTACCTGTCTCTAAATCATCCACCTAACCTTCTGCTGCCTTGTACCATGTTGTGGACATCCCCACCGACACGCTGTCAGTGTCATTTTTGAAGTCTGTTAGCTCCTGCTTGAGCTCAGTTTTTTCTCAGGCTTTGGATAGCTTTATGGTGGTAAAATGCCCCTTCTAGCTACCAGCTCCCATCCTCTCTACATTGGGTTTGATGTTGTTCATGTTTTTTCTTTTGATGTAATTTTAAGTTCTCCTCGAGCCTTTTCCAGCCTCTAACCTGATTCATTTTGAGTCATTTTACTTTCTTGTGAGGAAAAAAAAAAAAAAAAGGGGGCAAATTACATGAGTGTCAGCTGAGCAAAAACATATTTATAATGCAACAGAAAGGTCACAAACAGGTAAAAAGTCTTACCAGGGTCTTTACACCATACTGTTTCTCCACCTTCTCCCGCAATTGCTTGAAGCAGGCCTCCATGCGGTCGTGGAAAGGCCTGAGTGCCTCTGTGACCTTCTCTCCATGGATGCGAACACCCTCGGCGAGGTGCGGGATCTGTTGGAGAAAAAAAAATAAAAAATGCAGCGTAAGAAACCTTTACCAACATACCCTGGACAGATGAGAAGTTCGCTACATGCTGGTTCTGCATTCGTCTGAGGAATACGGTTCTGTTCCACTACATATATCCAATTTAATGCATATGACCTTTGCACCCATGGCTGTGCATACTCAGCATAAGCAGTGAATGTACATCACTTTGAGAGTGTGTGTGTGTGCACATAGAGGAGAATATCACTGCAACTTTATCCAGGTTGAAGTAGTCTATATAAGAGAAGGCTGTTGCCATGATACCCCTCCACCCCCACCCTTCCTCCCACCACCTAAGTTAACATAATAACACAGGTGTATTAAACATCGCAATGAGAAAGCATGGACAGATTACATGTATGGGTATGTACAGCGTGTGATGGATTCTTTTCTTCCCCACCTCTGACGCAAATAGAGACGCAATGCACCCTTTCAAGCACACTGCTGCCTCTCACACTGTAGGCAGCTGGTGAATAACAAAATCTTAAGACATAACAGAGGCAGCTAAGGTAGAAGGAGAGAGGGAGGAAAGCAGGGAGAGAAAGAGTGAAGGAGAGCCTGGAACTGGTGGAAACCAGTAATTAGAAAACCCCAGCGCCACAGTCAGTGTCAGCAGTGAGCTCTGCTGACTAAATCTGGTAAGAAGAGAAAGCGTCATCCCTTGGGGAGTGAGCGTTTGGAGTGAAACACACAGGTTAAGCTTTTTTTTTTTTTTTCCCAGAACCTGGTGTCTCCGTGTTACGTGCCATCTTTTGGCTGTGGTAAAGCAGGAAAGGACTGCACAAAAACTCGCCACAAACCAGCAAAGATGTTACAGTCATCTGTGGTAATAGCAGACCTTTTCTTTCCCATGGCAACTGTCTCACTGCCATAAGTGAGAAATACTGTTAAACATGAAAAAAAAAAAAAAAACAGCTTATGCTATTATGCTCATGAATAAATAAAGACACAAAAATAAAGCACATTAGAGGGGATTTAATTCAAACATTTATATTAATGTGTCCTGGTCAGAGTGGTGCATTTGCTGATTTAAAAAACAAGGAAACACTGAACTTCAGAGTGCAACTTGTGCCTCATTTTAAGTACAGTAGCTTTTACGGCTAACATATTCACCTAAGCCCTGAGCAAATGGAACAAAGAATCTGCTCAGAGTACAAAGAAGTCTGTGAAGTATCTGCCATAGCTGGTCCAGTTAAGAGAAGACTATGTGTGTGTATGTGTGTGTGTGTGTGTGTGTCTCTGTATGTGTGTGCTAACCTCTGATTCCCTAGAGCCTGCTCGCCTTTCTTCCTTTTCCTGGAGGGCAAACTGCCCCTCCACAGCAGGCTATAGCAAGAGCTGACTTCACTCAGCTGGCACACAACACCAGTTCAGTTTTGTGATGCAACATTTTGTAATAATCTCAAACGATACATGTTTTATTTAATCACCGCTTCAACATATTGGGGGGCTCATTAACAGGGAGAAAAACTTGCTAATGCAGAAACACACATCTATAATGTTGCTGATTGAAAAATCATACTGTTGCAGGTTCTGAGCCTGATGCATTAAACAGCATCCTGTGATAGGAGAAGCACAAAGATCAGAGATGAGCAGAGATCGTGAACATGCACCATAGCAGCTAAAATCCAGGATATTTCACTCACTGAATGTTAGTTACTGTGCTGTGCTCCACACAACCAAAGCTTTAGCACAGAAAGATAAATGAGAGGAGGCTACAGACACCCTGCAAGGATTTCCCCTGATATTGAGCACCTTCATCATCACTGCTGGGACCTCTAAGAGGAGTGCATAGAGGACGAGGCTGAAAGAAAAAAAAAAAAAAAAAACAAGTGAAGGAAAGGAAAGGGAGGCAGAGGGGAAGAGGGTTAGGAGTGAGAAAAAGGGGAGGGAGGAGTCGGAAGGACGAAGTGTTGTGAGATGAAAAAAAGACAGAAAGGGGGAGAAAAACCAGTGAGAGTGAAAGCTGAGGCAAGATTCACGTCTCCCAGGATACCCACATCTTTTTATAGACCTTAGGATGATTGAGTGCAACTGAGTGGCGGCATGGCAACAGAATTCTGCTTGGTGGCTGCATGGAGGTAAGCTCATTGTGGAAGACACTTACGCTCAAGGTTGCAAACACACACACACATGCACGCAGATGCAAGTATTCAGTAGTTTAACTTTCTTTTTTTTTTTTTACAAAAAAGTTTTTATTCCTCTCCAGCAGGTTTATGATTTGGGAGATCAGTAAGAGATATTACCTCATGTAGGCTGATGTTAATATCTCATAATTAGACAGTTGAGACCTGGGGCTGCAATTATGAAATCCAGCATGGATACTGCTCTAAAGCTTAGCTTCCAAAAGAGGAACAATGCATGATGCAAACTAGAATTGCTGCCTCGTGGTTGTACGCCTCCATCTAACTAGTCATGATGCAGGAAACACGGTCACAATCTCCTATTCTGTTCATGAGTTACAGCACTGAATAATTGCCAGAAGTGTTTTTACATTAGGATGTCACAGTGACCTTGACCTTTGATCACCAAAGTTTAATCAGTTCGTCTTTGATTCCAAGAGAATTTTTGTGCAAAATATGAAGAAATACCCTCAAGGCAGTCTTGGGATATCACATTCAGAGGGCCAAAAATGTGTTTTGTGAGGTTATAGTGACCTTTGACCTTTGACCACCAAAATCTAATCAGTTCATCCTTTAGTCCAATGTTTGTGCCAAATTTGAAGGGATTCCCTCAAGGTGTTCCTGAGATATTGCAACCATGAATATGGGACGGGCGGACAGACAGCCAGAAAACATAATGCCTCTGGCTGTCGTCGGTATGGAGGCACAAAAATGTCAAGAAGCGCCTTGTCATGAGGACACTTGGGGGTTTCTTCCCAGATAATGAGAAGCCCTTACAGTGGCAATACTAGAGGTTGGGTACCACCACTCTAACCAACCACACAAAACATAGCAAACAAGATCAGACAAGCCGAGTGTAAGGTAGTTGCATTCCCAGCACAAAATGTGCCAAAGAAAATGAGTGGCTGGGAAACAGAGCCGAACGTACAACAGCTACAGAGCAAGATATTTTTCTCGAGAGTTGGTGGATGAAACCAGAGCAAAAGGTGGAAATATGTTTGTCAGGTAGCCAGAGGCAAGACTCAAATGGGATGCTCATGCCCCGTTACACAGGCCTGTCACAGAGCACGCTCACCAACTGTCTATGTCATCGGCCATCCACACCATGAAAAATTTACATATAGGCGATGGTGAGCCATAGATGCTCACCAGCACTAATGTCCATCATTTGGTGTGAGGGTCCAAACAGGTTAGCCAGGAATACTTGATAAACTGCTAGTAACTCAGCCTAGATGTTCCTCAATATATTCCCATGCAAATCACAACTTTTAAACTAAACATGCACCTTTCAAGCTACACTCTGGAGGCATGCAGTGATTACAAATGAGTCCCCAGCCCTATTTATAAACAGGCAAATGCCAATAGTGTCAGCTAACAAGGAGAATAAAAGAAATGGCATTGCTGTTTAATACGAGTCGTGTCTCTTGAAGCCCACTGTTCTTAGCTGAACCCTGTCGCTCTATCCCTTCAGAGCCACACCCTGGGGTGCTGGGATAGCCACATTGCCTTTGAGATGCCTGGTATTAAGGCTATGATGACATATTAAGACCTTTCATGACCTTTCATGAAGGTCACAAATGTCTTTGAGACGTACACAGCCAGTGGCGAGTCGGACAGACTATTAAGCAGACAGACTCTACTGTATGTGAGATGAGGGCATCAAAATTACAAGTAAAAAACTCAAATCAAAGGACAGCATAAAGAGAGAATTGTCACTAAAAGATTCTTCACATATGCGTGTGAATATGTCGTTGATGCCCCGGTGAAAACAGCTTCCTTCGGTTTGTGATGCAGTTTATTGATCTCTTAGCTACCCTTAGCAACTTTTAATAGAGTGGATCACGCTGCAGTGAAAAGTTAGGTAGTACTAATTTAAGCATCTGTCCAAAGCGTTTGCTAATTATAACAAGAAACATCACGGAGAACAACTACTTTGTACTTTTTTTTTCTTTTTTTTTTTTAACAATACCTAATTTCCTGATTTCCAGTTGCTCATTTCCCACCTAATTACTGGAGGAGGACAGTGGGTATTTCAGAATAACAGAGCCCACTGGCTCATTTCTCCCCGTTTAGTTTGTTCATTGGAGCAGGCTCGTCTTCATTTGTCTCATTTAGACAGATTCAAGACGTGAGATAAACAAGCAACGCTGGCTCATGCGAGGAGACAGCTGATACCATTTCAAATCAACAAATCTGCCTTACCCATCTTTTTTTAAAAGTTCCCTGTGTGTCTATGTTTGGCGTGGGCTCTGTAAACATATTTCTGCTTTCTCTGTGACACATCTCTGTGATGATCACACCAAACGACTTCAATCGTATCTTTTTGTGCTTATGGAAGACGCATACCACCACGATTTCAAAGACTTATTTAAGAGAATGTGAAGGACATTTTTAACCTGACGCAGCTGCCGAGATAAAGCAACTTGTTTATCTCTTACTGGTAGGACTGGTGCGTACAGAGCTCCTGCTAATTAGCACTGTGGATTGTGGGCGGATGATGATTTCAAAATTGCAGTGTAATTTCTAACACTATTTTAGTCCGGTTGAAATCTCACATTGATGCAAAAATGAAAAATTGGCTCTTTCACATCTGAGCATCACTTTGGAACCAACACAAATGATTTTTGTGCTTTTACATTATTATTCAGTGATTTCCCCTTCGCGATGGTTAGAAAAATAACTTATGTCTTAAAGGTAAAATCTAGTTTGTGATATTCACTTCTTTCCAGGAGTGATGAAGCACCAACATGTTTATTTTTAGTTTCCTCTCACCTGCTTTGCCAACTATATCAGTCAGTGATTTCCTACCTTTTCCCATGCTCACACAATTTGAACATCTTAAAAAATGAATATGGAGTAAGTAACAACCAGAATGGAAAAAGTAATTATATGTTAAAAACTGCCTTACTTCTGAGGCAAAACAACTACATGAGCAGCACCACAAATGATATCGAGACTTCAGCGTCAAAAGCAGGGAGGCAATATTAGGCCGGTATTTCTGTTGTGAATCATATAAAGACAAAAGCTTTCACAAACACAAAAGAGCCGAGAATCAGATCCGGAGGAGTTCCAGCAGAGATACAGAGCACAAAGTTGACCTATTTTTCAACAACAGAGAAAGGAACAACTATTGAAAATTCAATTAACTTTCCTTTTTTCCTCACGACTTGCAATAGGCAGCAGACAGAAAAACTTCTTGTATATGAGCTCAATTCCAGGGCGAACACCATGAGGCAGGAAAACCATGACATCCGGAGTATTAAAGTGACCCTTAGTTCACAGCTAGAGTTTAGAGAGAGGAATAAAAGAAGCGAAACAAAACAAAATCTGAAAATCCCAAAGGGAGCTAAGCAAAAAAACTAGCCATGAGTTTATTAATCGAGGACGAGCTTCAAATGAGCTAAAGATCTGTTGAGTGTCATCATGGTATGCCGTTACACGGGACGTGATGTTTTTCAACAATGTGTGCGTATGTACATTTCTCATCTGCTGCGTGTGCACTTCCTTCAGGCTCAGTGAGGGTGCAAAGCTCGCAAAACCGCCAGTGCTGATCTCTTGCTGTCTCCTCACGTAGCGGAGCATCCTCCCTAACTTCAGAATGTTTGCTTCAGCACTCTCCCTCCCTCTCTCCTTCCCTCCCTCCCTCCCTCCCTCCCTCCTCCCCTATTATTCCCCCTGAACTCTTTAACACACTTTTCCCCTGCTCACTTCAGTTACTGTCACTGGACATTCTTGCCAGTGCACTCACAAGTTCTTCAGACGATATCATATTCTAGCTGTAACCTTTCAGAGTGACTTTTTTTTTTTTTTTTTTTTTTTAACAGTAGCAGTGCTTTAGTAAGGCAACAACATTTCAGACATAAATGCCATAATATAAAGAAGTCAACGAGTATCCTTCAGCACTGAAACTCTCTACATATGAAGCACACTGCCTGGTGTCTATAGGGCCCTTAGCGGGTGGATCATGGCTCCCAAATTTCTGGTGCTGTTTCCATTAATAAACTCCTCATCTCTTATAATTCAAGAGTAACTTACAGAGAAGGCCACTATAGTTTCAGCACCTGAAAGGTTACATGACTAGCCCAAAGAAAATTCACACAAATTAAGCTCAATTATACTGAAAGGCCAAGTGGCGTGAATTCACATTTTCATGCCTCTCACGCTCCTCCATACCATCCAATTCACGCTCAGTATTCTGACTGCCTGGAGGCCGTGCCTTTCCTTACATGTGCTATGGAAAATGCGAATGAATATGACCTCTTTTAAAGTAAACAAGCGCGTAATTTTGTGGCGAGCTGGTCATGACACTTTTCCTTGAACCCTGACATCTTTGGCGAGACAGACAGATGCTTTACAAAGCACAGTGTGATGCTTTAGCGTGATTATATGCACTTCACATACATGTACGTGACCATTCTGCGCTGCAGTCTCACCTGCCAGGCGATAAGGTCCTTCAGTTTCTCTATCTTTTCAAGGTCCTCTTGGTGTTCCTGCATGTACTTGTCATTGAAGAAGGCCTGGAGAGGAGGGAGAAGAGATAATGGATTAAGTGTGTTTTGCAGGAAGGGAGGAAGAGGAAGAAGAGGAGGAAGTGCAGGGAAAGACTTAAGGAACAATCGGAGAGGTGGAAGAGTTTGTTTTATGAAAAAAAAAGAAAGGAGAAATGAGGAAGAAAAAACTGATGAGTCAATAGGGAAAGCAGTGAGAGAGGCGGTTAAGATGAGAAAAATTCAGTCAAGATATCCGTCTCTCCTCTACCACCTGCATTATTTCACTGAGATGAAGGACTGACCCCAGAGCAAAGAGTTCACGTCGCACTTCCTCTGACTGATACGGCACCGTTTCACAAGACCAAAATGAATCTATTCCAGGTCTTGATATACGCTAGAAAACTAACAGGCGCTTTTCTTTATCATCAAACACAAGGTAAAAAGAGTTACCCCTTCTACATGAGTTGCTATGGTGTTAAGGTGAATGGAGTGTGCAGCCAATAAACCAGTGAGAGCCCTAGAAATATGATGAAAAACGGGACTCGGTGAAGTCTGAGTTGAGCTTTTCCCATGAAAAAAAAAAGCACAGGTCAATAAAAAAAAGAGATTTATGATGACCTATGATGTTGAGAGGCAAACAATATGGGAGTTGAGTAGTGTGTAGTGATGAAAATATTAAGGCTGATGGCAGGAGAGCGGCTAGGATGTGAAATATGCATGAGATCATGATTTGTTTTCAAAGCATGAAATCAAGCCGAGGAAAAATATGGTCCCCCTGAATTAGTTTCAAATATAGTTTGATTTATTAGAAATTGATGAAGTGTATAATTACCTTATTAGTTTGACTAAATCATCTTAACTCAAGGTAGGCTCAGCTCATTCACTTAGTTACTAATGTAATGTAACTACTGTTCTCAAGGTCAAGAGTTAGCTTTCATGCTTGAATTACCTTAGCTTAAAATTAAAGGCCAAATTAGATGCCACAAATAATTTTCATGTTTCACATTTAAGAAAACAAAATGTGTTAAAAGGCTTAAGCTTGTTCAGGTAAAATAAGATAAGTAGATCGATACCTCTCTCATATCTGTACGTGTAATATGAAACCAAAGACAGGCTTAGAGTTAGCTTAGCATAAAGACTGAGAACAATAGGAAGGAGCTAGCCTGGCTCCAGCACCCAGCCTGGCTCCAGCACCCGACCAGACTGGATGGGTGCAGTCATATGCCTTAAAGGGGCTAATGGGCTGATTTTTTTTTACTTTTTAGACAGAGCCAGGCTGGCTGTTCTCCCGACAGTATTTATGCTAAGCTAATTGCCTGCTGGCTCTAGCTTCAGTTTTATGGTACAGACATAAGAATGGTATCAATCTTCTCATCTAACTTTCAGCAAAAGTGTCAAACTATGACTTTAATGCTCCTGTTAAAGTAAAATGAAATTGTTAACATAAAGGAATACAGGTTAAGACAATATAGAGATACAATAAAACAGACTTTCAGACTTTTTTCATTTTGCCCACCTTCTCATAGTTAGTAAAACCTCCCATGACAGCTGGGTCCACAATCCCGTTCAGCAGCATGGAGAGAGGGTTGATGGGAAGGTTGGGGTCTGTGAGATGCCTCTGCACCATGCTGCTGATCTTCTCATTGGTCAGGTGCATTGTCTCTATGGCGTTCTCCAGTGGACTGATCTCCTCCTGTGCAGCAGAGTAAGAGAAGGTGTCACCAAATATCCTCAGCACTTAGTGTATTTCACACATACATCACGAATGTCTCTGTGATCCCAACGACAAAGTGGAAACGTTCTGTCTTCACCAGGTTATTAGAAGATGGGCATAGGAACCCTTAACTAAACACATAAATCACGTAGGATAGAGAAGCAATGAATCATTCTTCACTGCGCCCATATACGAACCTGCAACTGTCAAATGAAGATGGATAGTGTGTTGGTGTAGGGGAATTTCAATTCCCAAGTCAACAAAATATGATTGGCAATGCTGAGAAAAGATGAATAAAATACTTGGAAATGCTGTCATTACTTCCACTACTGTGTGCGAGCAAACTCCTACTCAGTCCGTGCAACTCCACATGGGGGCAATCTCATTACTTTGGATGAAAAAAAAAACCCACCAAAACAAAACAATCACCTTGTTGCAGCTTGCTTACTAAGAATCTACAAGAAACATGAGTGGATTGTTGAGTAAATGTCAGATACAGACCCCAGCCAAAAAAGATAAGATTTTGTGCCAGGGAGACAAATCTCCAATCTGTGCCGGTATGTCTCAGGCCAGCGTGATAAAAAGCATTGTCAGATGGAAGGCTTTAGCTTGGTGAATCTCAGCCCAGTCATTAAGCTTTAAATAGAGAGTCTGACCTCGGGGACCTGGCCTCTCCCTGGCTCATCTGGAGGGCAAGCTGCTCCTGACAGTATGTTCCAACCCAGCCTGAAGGGTTCTGCCATGAATTAGTGTGGCGATGTAGAATAACACTTGACTACATGGAATCAGGAGTTAGAGGAGGGATCAAGTCTTTTTTAGTGAAATGATTGCGGATGTAGCGACCAGAGGGACCATTGTGGGGACATAAAGGCCCGAGTTGCACGGGTGCGTGGGCGTCATGTGATGCTATGAACGCAGGGGGAGCCGACAGAAGTGAACACCCTGGCTCTGGGAAGAGGAGGAGATGTTCCCCTTTCTGAGGCTTTTCAACAGCACAGACATAAAAGTGACTAATAAACCCGACAAATAAAGAGTAACTGATTGTGGAATACTTGGCTAGCATAATTACACTAAGTAGTGCATTTGCTTTGGGGAAAACAAATGACACATTAACAGGTTGAGAGAGAGTGATACTGTAACCTGCTCTTGTGCTCCAGCATATATCGCTGTACTCATTTCTCCACAGTCTCCCTTCCAGAAAAACAACCTCTGGGCCAAAACAGGGACCAGCACTTTAATTAGTCAAAACAACTAAGATAATAAAAATGAATGCAGTTTCATTGGGATGCAGGGGAAATGTGCCCCTTCCAAGTGCAGACCAAGACAGGCCATCCTCTTATCAATAGGGTTTAAAATTGAGCAATGCAGGTAATTCTATTACAGGAAAATCAACAGAGTGAGTGCTGATCTCTGCTCTAGTTGTATTTGTGCTGTGTAGCTATTTTCGGTGGAAACAGGCTTTAAGGAGTGCTTGGTGAATCAATGCGGGCCCTCTGGCAGAGAGCGAACGTGCCCTGTCGTTAGTCCGGGGAGCGGCACGCCCGCGTCCGCGCAGCTGTCTATACCGCTTAAGCGGAGAAATCATATCGATTGCCTCAGAGCAAGGCTGCAGATCCTCATCTGATTAGCAGGCCCGCCTGGCACACATGCCCCTGCTCGTACTCACCGTGGAGACCGACTTCACTTCAAACCAGCGCAGGATGCCAGGAAGTTTGTATGCCGTTGTGTACGTTGTCCTCTCGATCCACATGTTCTGTAGACAGAATGCATGAAGTCAAAAACTGTAACCTCAGAAATCAACTCAATGCAACATTTTAAAAGTTGATGTTCCCCTTGATCATTGTTTTTTTTATTAGGAGCATGAAGGACACAGCTTTTACACAAAGGTGAACTCGTGTTACACAATGGCTAGATATTTAACCGAGTGAGATGGATTGTTGTAACAAAACTGTGTCGTTATAATGGGCTGTCACTGAAAATGTCATTGTTATATTCCTCTTTAGTGCTCACTGATAGCTGCAAATGCTTCCCTTTCAGAAATGTGTGTTTCTATTTATTTATTTTAATTATTATTATTTTATTTTTTATTTAATTTGTGTTTTTTCAAGGGTATATAGTCCTTTGTCAGGCACTATATTGTGTGCTTGTCTGTAAAATAACATAAAAAAATAAAAACTACCAAAAACGAAAAAAAAAAGAAGAAAAAGAAATCAACTAAGCGTGACAGGGTGCAGATCAATCAGCAGCCGTTTTTGTGCCAAACCATGTTGAAACAAGCTGCAAGACTGACGCTGAATGAATGAGATTAAGATGATGTAATGGTTGTTCATTGAAGGCTTAATGAAGGATTGAAGGTGGGCTGGTGGGAAGGAGGTGTCCACTATTTCCCTGTCTGGACGGCAGCTCATTAAGGCCCGCTCACAGACAACCCAAACAAGATGGAATCTCCTCTAATACTCTAATAATCGTGGAGCTGAAATAAGGAATAAATCTTCAAGAGGAAAAAAAAAAATACACCACAGGAGATGACGATTTCCCTGGCAAGACGCTTTCAGTATTTAAACCTTTTTTTATCAGTGTGTCAGAAGAAAAGAAAAAACAATCTCCCACTATGAACAATTAAAGTTAATAGAACCAGCTTTACTGCTCACCTTGGAGACATGGCAAATCACAAAGATATGTGTGTGTTAACATGTTTAATAGGATTGACTATAGATATACATCACCTCTCTGTCACGACTGACATCAAGTCAAGAGTTAAATACATCATCCTGCTCTGTGATGCCACAGCAAACATACAGAGGGAAATGTGAATGGATTTCATTTGCAACCTGGATACTGAGTGTGCACAAAAACATAATTCATTAGATGTACTAAAAATCAGAGCTTGACAGTTGCACTAGGCAACTGGATTTGGACCACTGCCAGCCATTTTTATATAGTCTGGATCTCCTTGTTGGAAAACACTTTTCCTGTGATCAAAAAGAAAAATAAAATAAAATCCTCTGTATCCCTCTTCCTTGATGTGATCTTCTGCCTATGTAAATGAGAGCTCTGATACACTATTGATTCACTCTGCTGGAGACAACTAAAGGAATATGTGAAGCATAGACCTCAAACAATAATCCAGCTGCGTCCTATAATAAATTACAAGAAGGGCGTAGAGATACCGAGACAAACAAACAGAGACGAGATCAAGACAGATAAAAATGAAAAAGCCCTTTTCAGGACACTTTTTTGGGGCTTTTCATTCGGAAGTGTTTGCCCTGTTAGTGGAGTGTGAGTGACAACAAAAAAATTTTAGTGAGAGAGAAAAAAAACACGTTATGTAATATATGTTGACCTACTCTAGATACCAATTTTCATTACAAAAATGTGGGATCTGATGTGGGTACTTACTGTTGCTCTCTGAAAGTGCATACTGTACATACATGCACTGTAGATACTCAAATGTTCTATATTATGGTTCAACAAGGAGCCTATAAATTCAAACTGGCTTGATCAATTTTTCATTTAGAAAGGGAAGAAAATTATGTTAAGGATGTCTAATGTTAGCCAGTTATACATTAAAACATATAAAAATAAAATATAAATATAAAGAAGCTAACTCATGGCAGCGAAGAAGTAAAAAAAAAAAAAAACCAAAACAGTAATTACCGCAAACTCATTGTCGGGGTCCTTCTCTCCCTTCCTCACTGGCCTGGAATACTGGAATTTATGGACTTCATTTACTGTGTAGAAGCTGTGGAGGGAGAAAATCAGCATCTGAGTAAATTAAAACTGTTATGGGAAATCTACAGCTTGATTCAAAAGGTTGATTGCTTTGCTCCAGGTCAAACACAGGACAGTCCCCCCCCCCCTCCAGGCTGGCTCTGCCAGGAACTGTGGCATTTAGCATGTTGGTGCTGACAAGATGTCTAAGACATGGTCTACGGGGAAAATAAATGAATTTTCAGCTCGCACACATCAGTGACAGCTGCAGAAGTTTGCCCGACATATCGGACATGTAGAGAAGCTGCAGCGTACGTGACAGAGGCACATGACCAGCAGGGATGAACTTTGCCAAATAAGGTTAATAGACTTTTCACACTAGGAAAAAATGGTGGAACACAGTGGCTGTGGGAGCAGATTACTTGCTCCTTTTCCATCTTTCTAACAGTCTCTCTTACCACTAGGAATACACATTCACACTTTCCTGGAGAGACGAGTACAGATCTATTATCCCCATCCAGCATATTGCCTTTCCAATTCCTAAAACCAAACTATGTGGTTCAAAGAGCACGGTCCGACTTTATTAGCACACCATTATGAATAAAATATGAAATGAATCTGTGCCATTCCAAAACCACTGCACTTTCATGTTTTTTAGTAGCAGCAATAAGTGTGTGCAGATGGGCTGCAACAACTTCTCAACTCTTTCTACTACCGTTTTGTGAATGAACAGACCACACAAAGCTTTCCTGACATTCAAACTACACAGATAATTTAGTCTTACTGGCACTTGAGCCACTTACTACATTATACTGACAACCAGATGTTCCCTTCTGTGATCGGTCACAAAGGGCAACGCATTATTTAATGAACATGATGAGACCCATTCCCAAATCAGCTGAGAGAGCGTGGCATTAACCAAAAAAAAAAAAAAAAAAAAAGCTGAGTCTCTGCGCCTGTGATCTGATGAACAGTTTAATAAAGCAGCTTTAAATCAGCTGTACTCCCCCAATTAAACCTTTTACATGTCATTAGCTGGCAGGCTAGGGATGATGCAGTGGCACGGTCTGGACAAAGCAAGGTCAGAAGGGGGTGTGCTCTGCCTGCTGCTGTGACCCCTTTGGCTCAAACAGCTCAGTCTCATTGCTATGCACCGCTGATTTTTTTCGCAGTGAATGAGAGAAAAAATTAGAGAAAATAGAGAGATAGGGACAGAGAGAGACAACCGGGAAAGGCGCGGTGAGAGCTGGAGAAAGAGAGTTGGCAGAGAAAGACAGACGGACGGACAGCCGATGTGGAACAGTCCTCTATTACTCTCTAAACATGGCTGTCTAATCTGGGATATTAACAGAGTTACATATTCCAATCAGACACAGTTAGCAAACAAGCCAACAGGCTGCTGAAGGGATCAATGCAGGGGGACGTGACCAATGCTGCAGGCTTGTGATAACATCGGTGCCCAGGTATATTTGCCTAAAGGTTTTTCCAAGTAAATGTCTTCTTTTAATTATGTCCATTGATGCGTTGGGTGGCATATCAAAGTGAATTTGCACAGCTGAGTGATGCGGTGCATGGCTGGCGTACAGATTGGGCAAACAAGCGGGAGCGTGGGGGGGCCCACTGTTTGCTGTGGCCCCGGTGCACGACACAAAGGTATTAATGATGTCAGAGAAACGATGTTGTACTTGGCACAGTGACTAATAGCAGATGGCTGTTGCAAGTTAATAGTGCACAAGAACGACAAGAAGGTCAGACGCTGTTTGTTCTACACAGACACACATTTACATCAAGATTTAATCACCTTCACCACAGTGGTCCTCCACACACCACACTCCAAAAAAAACTAATAAATAAATAAATACAAACGCGCTTTTGCATGTCATCACAAGCTCTCTAAATTGTTTGTGAGTTTGACTTGGGAAAGTAAATTGGGCTTGGTAGGATTGAAATGCATGCTGTGTGACTTTGAGTAACAGACTCTGTAATTGTAAAGCAACTAATGTGTGTGTGTGTGTGTGTGTGTGTGTGTGGCGCGGGGGATATCCTGCTTACCTCACTATTTGTTCAGAGACAGGTTTGTTTTGGAACTTGGCAGGCAAGTCGAGAATGGGCTTCACCGTGAAACACTGGATGTCTTCAGTAGAAACATCAAGGACATAAATGAAACTATTGCACTCTCATGAAACCCAATTACTTCACACCTGATTATAATTCAGCGTTACTGTTGATCAATGTTCAATGACATCAAACTGTAAAATATGATCTTATTCCTATCATTTCAGTAAAGCCATTGCCTGATGTACTATGTAAAATTTGAAAGGCAGTTCATTGCATTTGACATACAGTTCATGAGTTTATATGCAATGTTGCATACATTGACTGCAATGTGATTGTTATTAAAAAATCATATGCATTAAAAAATATACTAATATTAAATAGTAAATGGACACTTATATAGCACTTTCCTAGTCCTGTCAACCACTCAAAGCCCTTTACAAGCTACATTCATCTATTCACACACACGTTCATACGGCTTCTCCCTACACATATAGTGCTTTTCTACCATACATGCACATTCACACTCTGATGATACATCAGAGGCAATTTGGAGATCAGCCCAAGGACACATCAAAATGCAGACTGGAGGAGCAGGGAATTGAACCACTGACCTCCTGCTCCACACTGATTTAAACTATGTGTCTCAGCCCTATAGTTTCCCCATAAGTACAAATCTATGTGGAGTATTAAAAACATATTTCTGTTCTGTTATGCACTGGCAGTGACCTGAGTCTGAGCAAAAATGGAAAAGCAAAACAAAAACTGAATTAGTAATTTGTGTTGAGGATACACTGTCCAGAGGAACACTTGGTGTCCTCGCTGGGTGGCGTGGTCGTCTTCATCTTCTCCGCGTTGGGAAACTGTGTGAGGAGACGTGCCTCGAAATCCTCCCTGCGCTCGTACTCCTTCCCACGGTAGATGAACATTTTGTTCTGAAGGACAATAAAGAAACACAGTGAGTCCCCGGGTATGTACATAGAGGCAGGAACACAATCACGCAAGCTGGTGCTAATTAGCACGCATTATGTGGACATAAGGGACATTGTCCCTCTTTTATGAATATGGCGGTAGTGACAGCATACAGTGTCATTTCATAGCCCATTTCACCAGAAGATTAGATCCAGTAGCTAAAATTCATTCAATGGTGGTAGTAAGGACAGACACGGGACAATGACAAAATTGTAATATTAAAAGAAAGTTACATGGATGAGAGCGACCTGGCCTGCTACTGTGGCTGAGTTAAAATACATTATCATAATATTCATATCAAATACTTGGATATGAGGTTGACAGAGAGTTCTTGGCACAGATTCAGTGATTAGTCAATCCCAGCTGAGTTCATAGTGGGCTCGCCCGGGGAGAGGGCTTCTGCCTTAGCGAACTGACAAACTGCAAATGGCTACTACCACTTTTGCTGGGGGCTCTTTCACAAACGGCCGCTTACAGCTACTAATGAAACCACTGCAATGGTTCAGACGTCTTGCCAATTTCAAATTAGCGTGGTGAGATCATGGCAGTTGAGGATGAGGACGGGGGCCCTATTCACTCCCTCTTCACATCTCAGCGGCTTGATCTCCTTCTGGAGACGATCATGTTGTACGTCTCATAGAGGGCTTACAATGAATTATTAGCTTCATTCATTAGCTTAACAGGGATATTACACAGCTTGAAAGTCAGGATCTTATCTAGGGAGAATAGCCTAGCTTTTTTTTTTTTTTTTTTTTACATTTCCTTCTTTCTTTCACAGACCATCACTGCACAATAGCTCTCACACAGCAAGCTCTGTGCTCATGCACACCACACATCTCAATTCCCCAATTAATTAAAGGAACTGCAGCCATGGAATATGCCCAGGGCCATTTTTTTTTAAAAATTTGCTTTGACAGATAAGTTGACTAAAAGCACGTTGGTTTCCAGAGCCATCCCTTTCAACTGCAGGAGATTCTGCTCAATCTGCCTGACAATACGTCGCTGCAATTTTCAGCTGGTGAGCAACTGTGAGAGACCTAATCTTTTTTCCCATCACTGCACTACTGTGTGCTTATTCATAAGAGGGCTGCAGATTTACATTATGTTGTTGAACGTTCTGGTCATGTATACTTTGGTTAGCCTCAAACATACACTAGCAAAAAGACAAAACAAACAAACAAAAAAAAGTAATTTAGATAATAATTCATGCAAAAATGGTCTGTTCTTTTTCAGCTAGTGTGTAAAAGGGCAATTTAATACAGTCAAGAGACGAAGGTTCATTGAGGTGCGACGTTGTTGAGTTCAAATGTAACACACATGGTCAAGATTTAAGCTCCTTGGACGTGCTGGCAGCAATACTAGAGGATGTATGGGTATTTTAATATGGCTAATGTAATGTATGGGGTGAACAACTACGGGAAAACTAATGCAATATCCGTGTTTCAGCCTCTTGGCAGAGACTGTTAACAAGAAAAAGTCTGTAAAATCTATGGATTCTCCCTTTCAATCTACTGCAGAATCAGATAACGCTTAACTGACACACAGTCTGATGGAAAGGTCATCTTGTTTTATTCCAAAACAAAAATAAATTAGATGAGAACAGTGCACAGAGTGGTCCTAAAAATGTATGAGCCGGGAACGTTCCTTCAGTGTGCTCAGTGTGCTCAGGGGTCCGTCTGAGGACCGTTTGGAATGATAGAACATGGCAGCTCATATCCGAGCGTCTCCAAATGTTGCGCGTTAAGATACATATTTCAGACCAACTTTCACACAAGCCTCAGCTGCTCTTTAAGCTGAGCGCTCACAGGAAACTCAATACGGCGATTAAGTAAAGTTTAGGACTGAAAGGAAGAGAGAGGGAGAGGAGGAGAAACATGCCAACTGGATGCAAAGTGAGGCGAACAATTGTAGCGGCCCGTCTTTGAAATACTGAAAATACCTTTCATTTGTCAGAAAGCTGAAAGCAACTCAGGATTCTTTATAGAGTTGACAAATACAACAGAAACATTCAGTCATGCTTCAAAGCTTGTTGCCAAGATATTGTGACTTTGAAGGTTGAAATCATGACTTCAGATAAATATTCTGCGCATGTCTTCATAATGATGGTTTTGTTCGTAACAGAAGAACTTAACAGTCTCTAAAAAGTCACCACCGATGGAAGCGAAGCAAAAACACACTCAACTACACAAGAAAGATGATAACTGGAGTTAGTTGCGACTGCGGAGCTAAACAAATGACACGATGTAGAGCATTTTACAATTAGTAAGTACCCTAGTGTCTAACCACATTAACAACTAATAAATCATAAGCAGCTGAATTAAGCACTCTTACATAAAATCAATTCTCAAGGGGGTGGAAACAAAATACCTTTATCAAGAGTATTGATTTTCTCACATAACATACTTTTCCCTGAGGACACTGCCATGCTGCAACACAAACAGCACAATGGGGTTGTAAGCAAATACCCACCACACTATATTTATCTTAATTAGTGACTCATACATGAACATTTCCATATGTGCTCACAGAAATATTTCTACATAGTTATGAAACATATCAAGAGGGTGTACAAATCCAGAGCCGTTTTTGATCCAATACCCAACACTACATCAGATAGTATCGGAAATGCCCTGATCTACCTACTCCTACACAAATACGGTATCAGATATTGGTGAGTATATGCACTGATCCCGTACCACGTAGTTTATTAATAAACTTTATAGGTTCACACCCAGATAAATCAGAAGTTTTCCAGGAAATAAATTCTTTTTTGCAGCTCTAGCCTACACAGGAAATTGTGCTGTGCAGCCACCGGCCACTACTGTTTTAGAGCAGCGAAGAAGGATTGATCTCTGGTAAATAGTGTAATATTAGCTGTTAGCAAAACATCAGAAATTTGGCAATATGTTACACTGGAAAGTCGCACCAGTAAGAAGGCAATGTGTACTAAGGCTTTAATTTGGAGGGGTGGTGCTAGTGTTCGGACAAATAGCATCGGAAGTGTTATTTATTCCTACATTTATTTGCTTTTTTTCAAATTAGATAATAAAGGAAAGACTCAATGAGATTCATGTATTTGTTCATGTTTTACAAAGGGTTTAACCTCAGCCACATCTGAGCTATCATTAGCATATAACAATGATGGCAATCATGTCACATCCATACAGGGTTAGTCCACTTTTAACAGGACACTGTGAGAGCCGCGATGCACGACAACTGACTCGCTCTGTATCTCTTTTGATGTATTCATTCATCAAAACTTAATGAGATTATAAATGCAGCTGGGAAATGACTAAACTACCTTGTATCTAATGTGGCATAAGAAAAACCAAAAAGGCAAAATCAATCAAGGGGTAAATCAAGTGCAGATCCTCCTGGAAAAAGACAACCTTGCATACACCTGCTCTGGTTATTTCAGGTAAGGTCAAGCTGCCGCAGAAAGAATAAAAAGAGAGAAAAAAAGAGAACTCACAGCTGTCCTCTAAGGCTGTTTAAATAGCCAGTTAGATTAGGCCGGTGCAGCTCGCCCTGTCTGTAATGGAGTTTCTGCCCTGCCAGATGAAAGAGGTTAGGAGGGGCACGTGGAGATCGGAAAGTAGCAAAAGACCCTTGTGAAATGGCTGTTCCTCATAATAGCAAGAAAAGGATATGATCAGGGGATCACCGTACTTGAAACTGGACTTTCACATTATCTCATTCCGTGTGGACCTTTGGGGGGCATTTAGTGTGTTGCTGGTGTGATAAAAATGGCTTGAATTTCTCCGAGAGAGGAAAACGGCACCTTCAGCGGCGTGCCAGACGACTGCCTAAAAACAGCTGTAACAGGGAATAAATTAAAAGCAAACAAATCGTCCTTCGTCAGAATGCTCGGAGCTAACTTTAAACCCTCTGCGGCACGGCATCACACACAAATTCCTACATCAGTGAAATGTTTAAATATAATCTGATATGTGGACAGAATGGGACAGCCTTCACAGACAGAGCAAAAGAGGTCTGATATGCACACAGTAGCAGCTCAGACTCTGAATTAGGCCGGTGAGGAGATATCAAACGCATGTTGGACACGTACTTAATTTGTGATAAGCTGTGATCAGATTGGCGCGAGGCCAGAACAGGACATTTGGAGGGGAAACACAGATCGTTTCAGGTTTAGCAGCCAAGTATACTTGGTAGGGGTTTTAAATACACTTTGAGATGATTGTTCACCGTTTGAAGTAAAGCTCCAACTATACAAACAAGCGTAGACCTGAATGTTTTGGGAATATAACCCTTGATTCAGCAGCCACCAAAAGCAATTTACAATGTGACCATATCACTTCCTTTCACTTTGTAGTGGGTGCCTGCTTTTTGTTGTGCAGGTGGTGATGGGACACCTTGTGATGCAGACCACGCTCACGGCGTGGAGAAAAGGGTGTTCAGCTGAAGTTCAGGTAATGGAATTAAAGCCTGTGTTTGCGGCGTGATCTGCCTTTTGATTGGACGAACAAGGCTGGGTCAGCTCTTGCTGTCATTCTTGGGTACCACAGTTTTTATAGCCATGTCCTGCAATGATGGATTCTGGGGGATTTCTTTAGGAGTAACCAACTGAGCAGCAGACAGAGACACTTACCTACAGTGCAAGCTAAAAACAGACAGATATCAGATACATATTAAGGAAATAGACCATGAATGAGAGAGGAGGCGGCTCGGAGGGAGAGACAGATTTTTTTTTTTTTTAACTCACAGAGACCCACTTTTAGCACATTGAAGGGCACCCGTCCAGCACATTACCCTGGATTTACTCTGTAATGTTTCACAGTAATGATTCACGGTTTGTTTTCGGTTTGTTTTCTGTTTAAGTGAGTAAAGTGAAAACCAGACCAGGTGGGAAGTTGAACTAGTCCGACCTGCCAAAGCAACTAAAACCCGTGGGAGCTGGGATGTGTGAAACACATATGCATAGACGGCTGAGGGCTGAGAAATGCGCAAGCACCCGTAAAGCTATCGATTATCTGTTTTGACGAGTGGTGTCACCCACACGGTGCTTTCAGCCAAAGTGTGGGGTGCTGAGAGTTGTGGGAGATGTAGGTGGATGTGTGTACTCACGCGTAGGAAGGAGGGGAAGCCCATGCCGTAATAGCCTACGGCAAAGTAGTCCGGTTTGGGCCGGATGACCTTCACTATGTTCTCATAGAACTGGGCCTGCTTCCTCTGTTGGGGGGTAAAATAGTAAGTTTCAGTGGCATGGGAAACACTGACATTTTTTCTTTTGAATGAATCTTTATTTACAAATGCATTTTTGTCTTGTTTTGCATCATCTGGTTTATCTTGTGTCCTCCTTTCTTGGCCACATTTGAACAAGGGATTTTAATCTCATTGAGGATCTGCTGCTTAAATAAAGTGTAAATGAATAAAACAAACATGCTGCAGTCTTCTTCTTCTCTCTTAAAAACAAGGTAACTTATTATAACTCATTGATATCAATGAGTAGTGATTCTATTGACTGTTTATGACATGAAGGAACAGTTCAACAAAACATATATTACTTACCAAAGACGCACTGAGCTGCTCAAAGTCAAACATTTCATTCTCGTACTGTTCAGCCAGTTCCTTTCCCAAAATGATTGCCTCCTCCCACATCTATTGGGCACATAAGCAGAGACAGTTAGCAAATGAATCAATTATCAAGATTCAAGCTGAGATAAAGCATTCCCTTTCTGCCAGCTGAATAGAGCAAATGATCTCTCCCAGGCAATGGTGTAAGCCTGTTTCAAAATAAATAAATCTGAATTCTTCTTATTATATCAATATTTTTATTATTATTATTCTTATTTTCCTTTTATCTAAAACACTAAAATGCAGATGCCACCACTCTTGGGAGGAGAAAATTCATTATAGTGATGCATTTCCCCTAGAGACTCATCCAGCGAAGTGGAGTGGTGTCACAGATATGTGCGGGCCACTCGAACATGTTGAAAGGCTTCTAAGAGGCTCCCTGACAGACTAGATTGGGCTGAGCTGATCTGGGTCAGGCTGGAGGTGGACTGAATCCAGACTGCTACTCAGATCAGCCTGCCATCAGTGAGAGCAGTGATGGCAGCACCATCTGGGACTGTGTTCTGGATGACTCCGATGACACTCCTAGAAAGTGTCCTCAGTTGATACCGCTCTCTCTGGGGTGTTGAAGTATTCTCGCAGCCACTGTAACGCTTCCTGATCGCTCCGCTGTGTTTGTTTCTGCAAGTTTATCCAATGCTCTTTCAATTTGTTGTCTTTCCCTCGCCATATCCTGCTGAGTGACAGTTGGCTAGTGAACCAAGAGTGGCGGCTGCACCCCAACACTGATGACACATGCAAAGCCTTGGGACATCATCTCTGAGAAGCTCTGGCTGCAGTTCTACAGACCCTTTCCAAGCTCAGCTTAGAGGCTGGAAAAAAATACATTTTCCTCCTCTGGAATAAAACATGAAGAGTGTAGAAGAATAACACAGCAACCATATCTGAGGCACATAAGAATGACCTACTCTTCACATCACAACCCAGAGTTGGTATATAAAAATGGCTCTACAGTGGTTAAGAGAGAGAAAGAGATAGAAGGACAGTGGGAGAGAGAGGAACAAGAAAAAAGGTTTTAAGACAACACAAAAGAGCCACATTAATGCTTGTGCCATCTGATATGTGCCTTTGCCCATAAGAGCATCAGCTAAAAGAGGAGGATTATTTACAATCCCTGTTCTATGGAGAAGGAATATAAAATTTATATTCAGCCTCTCTTCTTCGAAACCTGCCTTCTCAGGCCAGAAGCGGTATTTAACAGAGATGACAGCATCTAAAAATAGCATCCTCAGAGTCCAGGGTTTATCATGATTATGCCCACTATTACATGTATGTGTGTGTGTGTGTGTGTGTGTGCGTGTGTCACTGTGTGTGTGTGTGCCAGTGTGTGTGTCTCTTACCTTGCCCTTGTCAAAGTAATTGATAATCTGCTGGTAGAGCTGATCCTTGAGCTGTCCTTGAGTGCTGGCCTGGTAGCCGTCTCTCTGGGTCAGGTGAGCTGCACATTGCTCGTCCGACCACTACAAGAGGACAAGTTAGCATTGGGGTCAACACTGTGCAATACAATACAGAGCAAAAGGGGAAACAAGAGACAAGAAATCAATCACTGAGTTATAGCCAATGCAAATGGGCGAGACTGATGTGTAATTCTTTTTAAAGCTGTCCTGCACTCTGACAGGGCAAGATGGGAACTTGAGACTTAGGCAATGAAACAGGCGTCAATACATATTGAATGATTCAGAGAGAGCATCGATGCAATTCGCAGCTTTCTGTAGCTAACACTTGCTGCTGGCTAGCTATATAGTATTTGACATGAGATTCCCCACAACCCGAAATGGTTTGGCCACTGGAAGCCAATGCAGTAAGGTAGGGGATCAGAGAGAAGCATCACTTATACTTGTATTAACACTAAACATCAGATACAACTGAGTCATGCAGCAGAGTAATCTTTCATTACATATTCTGCTTGATTTTGTGCACAGTGTCAGAGGAGGAAGAATGATGCAAAAAAAAAAAGAAAAAAAAAGAGAAAAAAAAACACAACAAGAATGCGGGGGTAGCCTTTTGTGCTGACTGTGCACTCCATCATACCTTTTCTTTATACCCTACCATGGAGAATAATGAGGTTTCTGAAAGGCTGCAGCAGCCTGGCTTACAGGGAGATGGACAAATCTGATTGGCCTGCGTGTTGAGGAAGCATAATCCTATGCATCCTGCCAGGACCGATTCATTACCAGCCGGCTTTAATTGGGATTCTGTAGTGTTGTGAGCAACCTGAGGAAGTTAAGATCTCTGAGAAAAAATCTGAACAAGTTTTGTCTTGAGGGCCGTATTTGAAAAGCAAAGCCAGGAAATTTGCATATCCTGCGCTGGAGATGGAAAAAAAAAAAAAGAAGAAGAAAAAAAAAAGAAATAATTGCTCTGCACATTGTTGCTGTGTATTGAAGAGGGATGTCGGGAGGCTTTGGATTAGGCTATTGATTCCTTTACAGCTGGACTGCGGCATTTAGATGGTAAAAGGATCTCTGTTTATTCATGGATGGCCAGTGACCCTGCATCGACAAAACTAAAGTGCTGATACATCTCTGACAACACACAGAGTGATGTAAATTCATCAACCGTTATTATACTGCGACAGGTACTCTGCCGGATGACTGCTTATTACGACAGGAGCCGGTTTTACTCTGCAAGTGGCGGTGGATGCAGAATGATGTATCCATCATCCATCCTCATTCAAGCTTGTTTACACATGCCTGTGTGTGAGCACAAAAGGAGGACAAAGTTTACCTAGCAGAGCTTATTGGGAGAAGAAAGGATTCATCCATACTCTAGTGGAACAAAATTAACCAATTTCCACTATATAATTATGAGTCCTTCTCTAAAGGTGTGCTGTGATTGGAAATGCCGCAGCTGCTGCGAGATGAGCGGATTTAAAATAATAATAATGACAAAAACAAGTCCTGCAAAATGCCGCTGTGACTGCTCGGCGAGGAAAATGTGATTCAGTCACAGTCTGCTCTCCCCTGTCGGGACCTGTACAAAGGCTGAAACAGGCAGCTATTTATGCAAATACAGATGAGATATCGGGTGCAACCATTTTGGTTAAAGAGGAAGAGACGAACAACTCCAAATTCAGCCTACACCACACCCTGACTGCGAATAGATGCTGCAGTCTTTTGTGTGAGGATGTGGAACATTTGTGGCTAGGGACAGAAACTTCTGAGACTGAGAGCAGGTCTACATTTACAAGAAGGTGAAATCTGAAGAGTAATGCTTCATGATAGCTTATAAATATTTATGTATCTAATTTAAGATATCATTGCACTAAAAGTGTGGTAGAACCCTTCCCCTTTCCCACATTAAAACCCGGGGGGCCTTGAACTATGTGATTTACAGTGGAGGATTCCGAATTTCCAGCTGACAAAGAGGACAGTAAAGTGAAAGAACACCTTTATCTGGAAGCACCTCGGGTAGCTGCATCTGCTTTTTCCTTCTGCTTTGAACAATCTCGTTGCCATTTCCAGGAAAAGATCAGATACTAGCCATAATTTGCGCTGGCTACCCAAGGTGAAAAAGATGCTGATCAGCAAATCTGTCCTCTTAGCAGCCATCTCATGCCACTGTGGGATTAAAAGGACACTGACCTATCGCTCTAAGTCCTGTAAACATTCAAATTCAAACAATTTGTTTAATGCCTGAGGTTAAATGTCGTCTGTTTTGACGATCGCTTGAGTGGGTTTGGGTTCAGTGATCTATGCTGTTTGAAGTATTTTGGAGAGCGTGCCTCCACATTTTATTTGTTGTTGGTATTGTGTCTGTGTACCTTGAGCAGTTTGGCGTGCAGCAGCAGAGTGTAGGCAGCCTCAGTGTAGTTGTCGCACTCTTTGTGGAGGTCACACAGCTTGTACAGGTACCTGGGCAGGAAACAAGCGATGATGTATGGGTCATTTCTGGGAGGGCCTCTCACATTTTTGACAACAGACAGAAAGTTAACTCTGCTAGACTGATGTGTCCTGACAGCCTCTTTTAGCTCAAATAACGCTCGACAGACGGATGGAAAACTCCTGGATCGTGGAAATGGAAACGTTTTCCAGGAAAATCAGGTGTTATTTTTTTTTCTGGATCCTCCGGGGGTATGCAGCGTGGAGGAAAGGAGCCAAAATGTACAGCGTTCCGTCTTTTGACAGGTAAAAAATGAGCTCAACTCAATGTCATCGAGTCTTCTTATGTACTGTATGTAATTTACCTTAGCGATGTTTGTAAAATACCTCGAAGAGCCTGACACAAGAATGACACATGGTTGGCTATGACTGGGTCTTACCTGATGTACATTTCCTCTCTGTCTATCTCCTTGTAAAAGTTCTGCAGGAAGGAAAGAGAAAAGCCATTAAAATGTGTTTTTAAAGCGTTCATAGATTTCCACTGACCACAATGCGATGCTGTTTATAAAGGTTCAGTGTTCAGTTCGCTTACAATGCAAAGTAGAAATCGCTGGACTGCACATAATAATCTTAAAACTATATTTTAGCTGTGTGACAAAACTGTGATAAACAACAGTGTACTGGCTTTCAGCAGGTAAACATAAAGTGATAGGCTGTCACACTGCTCTCCTGACAACTTCTTTACACAACATGACTCGGCACTGAGAGAACATGACTCAGATAAATGCTGAATATAGGGCATGGGCCTATAGTTTTTTTTTTCCCAATGCCAGCAGTCACATGAAAACAGAACTGACATTTTGGGTTGCTCCCTGGTGAAATGTCACTTCACAGAGGTGAGGTGTTTCAGGTGAGCTGCTCTGCGATAACATCTTAATTCATTGTGGCATGCGGAGGTGGCCATTATTGTTTCCTGTCTGCGGGTAATACGCATGTCATCATGGTCAACTTCATTGACAATAGCCTCCTGAACAATGCCTAGGTGTCTATGACACAGACGTTTGAGTGCTTTATACATGTCACTTCATGCGGGGGTGGGGGGGGTGGGGGTTCCATGTTTACTGGGCTTGTGTGTATTCAGGAACTCAAGAGTATCCATCTTACAAGCACGTTGACAGTGCAGCTCATGCGGTTTTCCTTGTTCTCGTCATGCATGATGGTCCTGTAGTCCAGCAACCTCTCCAGCAGACGAACCACCAGAGTGACGAAGTTCTCACCGGTCTTGGCCAAATACTTGTGCTTCCTGCAGTGCTCCAGTAAACTAGTGTGTGTGTGTGTGTGTGTGTGTGTGTGTATTTTGTGTTTGTTTGGAGTGGTGGCGGTGCAGTGATGTTTTGTGTGTGACATGTGGTTGTGAAGGGAGAGAAGCCAGGGGCAGAGAGGGAAAACAAATGTGAAGCATGTATAAGAGGTTTTTCAACTGTTCAAAATGTCAAACTTTTGCCTCTAAGGATTTGGGGAAGCATTCTTTTTTTTTTTTTTCTTCATCCATTAAAGCAAAGTTAGCATCCCAGTGTACCAAAAGCAAATATCAGTGTCAAAACTGCGATGAGAAGTCGTGTGATCATCAGCACACTGTGATTATTTTGAGGAGTGCTATGTTGCAATTAGCATTATCTAACTTGTGAGAAGCTCAGGCGTAATCCTGCCCATTAATCAGCACTTACATTTTCTGAAAGAGAACTTTGTACTGCTCGTCTCCGCGGCCCCCCTCCACCTCGTGATCCAGCTTGGTGATGATCTCGTTCTCAAACTGCAATTAGACAGAGCAGGCGTAAATAATCAGTGTAGCTAATTTTTCAATTCATTAACGCCATCTCCCTGTCTCACTCTTGCTTGCTCTCTGCATCAAGGCTCAGCTGAGGGGATCTGTGCTTCCACTTTTATCGTCGCTCTCTTGAAGCCCAGCTGGCTGCAGGCTGGTGTTTTCTGTTCATTATTAAAGCGCTTCTTTATCTGTGTAAATTTGGTTAGATTACAGAACAGGGCAACATCATGAGACAGCCCCCCCCCCCCCTTTTTTTTTTTTTTTGCACTGCTGTTGCTGTAGCTTCTGGCACTGATGTACGCCCATATTAGTATGCGACAGCTGTATAAAAAGCAGGTTTTATTGCACTATAACACTGACTTCACTGACTGTTGGCAGGGCACAAAATCCCAAAAAGAATGGAGAGTGCAGTTGAGAAAGAAAAGATATAACTGCTGCTCGCTGTTAAATCAAGGGTTTACAACACACACAAAAAAAGAGAGAGACCCAGTAAAGGGAATATTACTGGCTTACAGCATAAAAGGAGATCAGGCCACAGTGAAATTGATCACATTTCACTAAAAGGAAAGAATAAGAAAGTGGCACTCACCTCCAATGAGCCAGATCCTGACTGACACATTGACTTAATTAGCGGCGCTGCTTCACCCTCCCACCCCAAACAGACTGCACTACTGGCGGGAGTGATCTGAGAGAGGGGTGCTGCTTTAACTACCACTGTCGTCACAGGAATATTAAGGGACACTGGAAGTCCCTGTGTTGCTCTATAATTTGATACAAGTACAATAGGCATCACATACTTCGGGGGCCCACATAAATATCACAAAGCTGAAAAGTGTCTGCGACATCTTATGGCGGAACAGCTGTAGCCAAACGGATTTCCTCATGCAGAAAGGCTTAATTTTGCTCTGTAACGAGGCATAACATTAAGTTCCACTTACCGTGGCTGTTGATAATCGCAGCACAACAAAATGAGATTTGCAGAATTAGCTTGTGGCTATGAAACTTTTTCTCAGATGGGCTATCCCTCTGCACTGTTGACTGCCAAACCAACACCCACTGCTTTTCATAAAGCCCCTTCTTTTTTTTTTCATTACTCCTCTAATATTACTCTTCTTTTGTGTCCTCTATGGTTTTGCTACAGTTATTTCCCGTATCGTGAAGACGCACCCGCTGGAAGCTGCATGTGAAGTGGAACTCGCACTGCATCATGTCGAAGAAGATGGGGATGGTGGCCTTTCGCAACTCGATCTCAGGAACGAGCGTCATCTCCAGGATAGGACCCACCATCTCTGGAATGAATTTTATCTTGTGGGGCCCTTAGAGAGGAAAAAAATGCACAGTATACTACACAGCTGATTTGCAGACTTTAGTTTGGACAAAATAAGATTTTAACAGGGCATGAATAATCCTTACTGTGCTGCAGATTAAAAAGTAGCTCTTTGCAGGGAACGCAACAGAAACCCAGCTCCCCGTGTTTATTAAGTCTCCTCTCGTCAGATTTTTCCATAACAATCATGCGGTAAATAACTTTAAGCCAAACACCTCATGTAAAAAACAGCAAGGGGCTCATTAAAAACCCTGTGAATGAGTCAATCTAATCTGGTGGAAAGCTCTAATTAAAGGATCAGATGGTGTAGGTTACAATGAGAGAACTTTAAAGGAGGCACAGGTGCCCAAATCTAACGCCCCAATCCCTGCACTACAATCTCACTCCATTGAGGCTTGACTGCTGCTGAGTCTCTCTCATCACACAACATAAAGCTAATTAACACATGATTGTCTATATTTAGCTGCCGTTCTTTGCTGGGTTGACTTGTAATGACTGTGTAGGTACTTAGCTGGCAGAAAATCATGAACACAAATTGAGAAATCAACCCTTTAACACATGTCAAATGCTGCCGTTCTACTGCGGAGTTTGTACAATTGATCTTTAACAGTGAATTCATTTAGAAAAAAAAAATCATTTTTTTTGTTTACGTGAAAGCAAAAGTGAGCATATCAACAAAGGAGTTGGGAAACTTACCGAGATTGTACCACATATCCCTGATTTCAAAGCCAATTTGTCTCCTCATGTCCTGATACCTGAAACACAAACAGGATTAAAAAAAAGTTACACAGGCTTAAGTCAATTCATGGCACTTACTCATGGGTAAACTCAGTGAATACTATAACAACACAAAACAGTGCTGACAATTTCAAATGTGTAAAGCTGTATGTATGAGGACTGGAACCCCGAATGTTGAACAAACATGGCTACGTTGTGTTTTGGCTCTGCCGCTGACAACAGACCCAAAGTCAATGTCAGGGAAATGAGAGGAGCAAAGAGAAAGAGAATGAACCAAAAAACTGGGGGGAAAACTAGATGCTGAAAAACAAGCTTCTTGAGCAAAGACAGCCCCTCTGAGTGCTGCTTCACTCTGATGGAGGTCCATGTGTCCAGAGGCCAAACTAAAGATCATATATAATGTGTGTGCTTCCTGTTTTCTTCCTGCTAAATAGTGTAAATGGTGGAACGCAGCTCCTTGAGTCTCATCTATGTCTGAATGACCCCAATTACACAAGCATACAATGAGAATGTTTAGACAGGTTTACGGTGCCCTGACCACTGTAAGTTAGTTTGTTGTTTTTTGGAAATACAAATGCACACGGATGAGGTTTTTCCACTGATGCAAGTTCACAACATGCCGTGCACATGAGCAGTCAGCAGACTGTCAGCTGTGGTCTATCTTCTCTTCTCTTTGTGAATTTGAACACACAGAAAACCAAAGACAGATGACATGAGGCAAAGTGTTTGATCAGACAGTCTTTGTTGGTACTAGTTCTCTGAGGTCAGCTTGGCAGGTCAAGAGCCTTTATATAAAACAAAGATTTGCAAAAGAAGCTGGACCTCTTTGTCAAGCTTTTTACAAATGAAGGCTTATAAGCTGGTCAGCTCTGCCATGTCCGGGTCATGAACCAATCTCCATGGCAGCTTGGGACCCGTCTCCCTGCCCGCCACACTGTCCCCCGGTCACAGAGAGGACAAACAGTGAAGTGGAAAGGACACAGAAGGAAAGAAAGACAGTGAATGATGGAGAGACTAACAGGAATAGAAATAGTGGGCAGAGAGGCAGAAAGCGAGTTTCTGTGAAACCGATCACATGAAACAACAGTAATGGCTTCAGTTCTCTTGAAAAAGATGGATAAGAAAATAGAGTAAGTTCAAGCCTGGAGCTGTTTTAAGATCAAGAATATAGTGGACACAATGAAGACAGCAGTCCTGAGAGAGCTATTTCTGACCGCTTTCACCCTCTTACCACTGGCCTGGTATGGCACACTTTAGCTGCACCATTGCCTGCTGAGAAGTAATCAGATGTATTTTCACTGGTGGTTCACCGTGGGGAATATTGCACCTGAACCGCAATATTGTGGCTCTGTTGTGGAGCAGTGCCAAACCATCACAACCTCTGCTTTCAGCCAGGCTGTGAGGCTGACCAGGCTGCTGAACCAAAAAAGAAGCTGTGCGCAAAGTCGATGGATAACTCTGATAAATAACCCACTGATTTATAATGTGTTTAAGCTTTAATTGAGGCGATTGTTTTCATTTGGTCGAAGTTACCTCACAACCTTGTGCAAAAGCTGTGAACTGGTAAATCTGAACGGCCTGTTTTGCTGCTATTCTAAAGCATGTTGTATTTTGAAAATGAAAAACATTCTTCTTTTTTAAGGTCCCATATTTTACACTTTCGTTGTGTTTTAATTGAAGTGTTGATATCCATAAGAAGATCAATTTGTGTTTTTAAGTACCAAAACCATCTCACTGTAGGCTCAGCCTCTCTTCTGATTGCCTAACTGCTTTCTGAATGATCGAATAATAAAAATATAGCAGATTTCAGGTAAACACTCAGAGAAACCAAATCCCGCAAGGTTGGATGGTGGGTCCAGGGGGGCTGGGCATGGCTGTGTTGTGACATCACAAAGTTATAGAAGTCCTCACGGCTTGTTGTAAGGCACAGTTTCTGAATACAGGCTGTGTGCATTTCTCTGTGGAGCGAGCTCTTTGATAGTTTCACAGATTAATATAGAATAGGACCTGCTGTGCAATCATAAGAGAAATCTCTCTTTATACAATATTGGACCTTTACGGAAACATTTTCATCAGCACAACCAGGGTCCCCAAAGAAGCAAAGTAGATTTCACAAAACTCTTCTTTTAAAGCCTAAATGTGGTGTCAGAGTCATCAATCATTGTTTCCTCCCTCCGGTCTCATGCCCTCTCCAGATGGTGGCGCTGCAGGCGACTGCGCCGTTTGCCAATGCCAAGAATCAGGTTCGGCTGACGACAGACTATCACACTGAGCGAATAATGGAGTTGAGCCTCTGTCTCCTCTTCATGGCTTACCGGTGACATGACACCTTGCATGACATTGTAAAGAAGTAAAGAGAGATGAGAGTGAGAGCTCTGAGCATGACACCTATCCTCAACTCAAATTAATATCCCTTCAGAGTCTCATTCACATAATGTGACATTTCAGAGCACCCCGTAGCCCTGATGGAATTCTGAAACCCAATCAATTGCTTTGCCAATATTATACAAAGACACACTGATGTATTTTGACAGAGAGGAGAAGAGCATCGAAACAATCCTGAACAAAGACGCTGCGTCACCTCTTTGCAGCCTGACCAGGTCAAATCACTTCACCATATTTAGCTGTCAGAGGGAGGAGTGTTGCAAAGCCCAAGGATTGATCTTTAGGCAGAGTATTGGCAAGATGATAAAATATAAAAAGATGCCCGCCTCTACAAATTACTGTAAAGCTGCTTGCAAAAAAAAAGAAAAAAAAAAAAGAAGAGGAATTGGTAATGCATAATGTATTAGCTCTTCAACTGTTCTGGCCTGTCATCCACACATAAATATACAACTATATGTAATTTATTCCTGCACATATCTGTGTGTACGATTGTGCTCACAACATGTATGTGCGCCAGTGGAAGCATGTGGGTTTGTGTCTCCGCTTATGGACGGATGCAGGGAGCATCACATCCTCGTCTGAGCTGAGACAGATGCAGGGTGCTGTTCTGTCACACTCCTATAGGCAACGAGACAGGCAGCAATGACTGCCGCCTGTCAGGACCTACCACACGTACCTGTCAGTTGAGGGGCGGAAAGCTCTCTGTGGGGTTAACTAAGAATAACGTGTACACAGAGGGACAGCAGCGAGCGGGGAGTGGATGCGGGGCTCTCGGCAGCTTGTGCTGTGTAATGAAACTGGGTCACAGGGCAAAGAGCAAGATTGAGAGGCAAAAGGAGGAGATGGATGTGAAGGCATGAGGTGATGGAAACAGAAGAGATGGAGAAAAAAAAACACAGACAGACAGAGTGGCAGATACAGCAAGAGAGAAAAGCAAGCATACACATGCACGTGCGCACACACACACACACACACACACACACACACACACACACACACACACACACACACACAGTGTGATTGACAGGTAGTGGCCTGTAAGAACAGATGAGATGTGATCAAAGCCAAAAGCAAAAGAAGTGTGAGATATTCACAAAACCTGACAATATGACACTCCCTCTCTTCATCACTCACACTGTACGTGGACACCATGACAATGACATTGCCGCATGCTCATTTCTCGCGCTCTGGATGTGTATGTGGGGCTTCGTTTCCACAGGCTGGGGCGGTAGCCCTTCCACATGAACAGGTGGATGAAAAATTATGGTTTATTACAACTTTAATCTTATTTTCGTAGTCTGTTGCTGTAGTATGTTTCACGATATGGCAGTATCATGGTAAATGGACTTGCACTTATTTAGCACTTTTCTAGTCTTACTGACCACTCAAAGCGCTTTACAGTACTTGCCACATTCACCCATTCACTCACATATTCATACATCACAATCACACACTGATGGAACAGCCATCAGGGGCAAGGTGGGATTCAGTATCTTGCTCAAGGACACTTTGACACGCAGACTGGAGGAGCCGAGGATCAAAACCATAAAAAATAATAACAAAACTGAAAACTAGATCAAAGTAGAAGAAAGAATGAATTATTTTCTCTTCTTAATAAGTTTGGCTAACCTTGGGGTTTGCTGTAAGTGTTCATGTTGATCTGCTCATGTTTCTTGACCCGTGCGTATTTCACAGTACTGCTAGATCTTAGCAAATAACTTGGTGAGTACAGTGTTATCATTATTGATGTGGATGACAAAAACTACAAAATCATGACCCAGATTGTGAAAAACTGGAATCGTCCTTTCACACACGAGTAAAGGCACGCATTTATCCTCCTATGCAGACCACGCAGTACATATCTATTGAGACATATTACTCTGTCATCATTGTCCTGGTTGATTAAGTGTGAGAAGGAAATGAGGATCCCACAGACGACAGTAATAGAGCAGAACTTCACAAACAGCACTGAGGGAGACGTGTGTGTGACGCAGGAGAGAAGCCGATGCAGAGCGGTAAAGAGCCGCGCTCCGCACACCTCTGATTTCACCCCCCTCTGTTCTCTGCTCCCGAGCAAGGCACAATAATTGGTATTGCAGGCAGGACTGACAGTTCATGCGCCAGCACACAAGGAAACGGGATGCACAGAGGGAGAGGTAAAAGACAGAAGGTGAGAGGTAGGTGGAGAGAGGCAGACACAGAGATAGAACAGGGGAGAGTGGGTGGGTGGAGGTAGAAAGACTGGGTGAAAGAGAGACTGACAAACCCTGTATATGATCTGATTCTCTGGAAGCAACCTACTTGTATTTGTATGCTATATGTGGGAACGTTAACTAAACAGTCCGGAAATAGCAAGGCAGTTGATCAGCCTTTTTCCTAGACTTACAACAGGAATGGCAGTTCTTATGTGTGTCAATCACAAAGCTGTTTCTTTCTGGGAAGGCTGACAAGTGGAAGAAAGGCAGGGGGAGGGGAGGCTGAGGATGTCTTGTTTACTGTGTTTGGCTGTTTGTGTGGGAGTTTATCAGGGCCAATAATAAAGCACTGACCAATGAGGGGTCTCTCTGTCAAACACGGGCCAGTGTGATGTATGTTTTAGTGACAAAAGCTCCTCCAAATGAAGATGTGAGCCAATATGCTGCGCGTCTGCCCAGAAAGCATTTACACATTTGGCTGCATTACCAGACTCTATGAGAAATACTAATGTAGATGAATGGCTCTTTGTAGTTACAGGCAGCGGATGAACGGGAAATGAAAGCGCTCTTTGAACTTGAACGCTGAAATGAGGGTTAGGCTTTAGAGCACACTTTCACTGACAATAAATATCTAAACTTTGTAGATTTAAAACTTAATCTCCCCTTTTTTTCTGTTGGGAGAATAAGACACAGAAAAAAAAGCATGGGGGAGATGCTTTCAGCGGAAACCAAAGACCTGCGTCTTAATTCCAAGAGGGGATTCCCAACTTTGTCTGACACTCGAGATTTGAGTACAAGATGTGCTCTCCATAACCCCTGGAGTAAGTGTGAGGCGTTTCTGCTTTGTTCAGAAGGGCGAAAAACTAGTGCAGCCTCTATTGGAGCCATGGGGAGTTGGGTATCCCTCAGCTTCCATGTCATGAATTATATAAAGGCTGCTCATGCTGGGAATGGAGCTCGGGCTGTGTTGGTGTGCAATGAGGATGTTCCGTGGACTGAGAAAGAGAAGAGGGGGGGGGGCAGAGAGAGAGAGAGAGAGAGAGAGAGGAAGCGCTCATACTCACTTGTGGAAGATCTTGGCTCTTTTGTCACTTGAGAAGTTCTCCAGCTGCAAAGACTCCTGGGTGAGGAAGGCTACAGCCAGGTGGAAGTAGTTGTTCCACAGCTGACCCAGATAAAGACAAAGAGACAGACAGGAGTGTAGTCCAAAACCAGTTTTACAACAACATCACTCCATACGAGACCTCACCTATGCGGGAGAGACTTACAGTTTCATTAAATCAAAAGGTTTAGATGAGATGGGTACACTTGTGTGGCGGGAAGCTGTCCCAACAGCAGGAGAGGTTGGTGATTTAGGCCACTTGCCTCCAGAGTGCACTCTCAATCAGACAATGACAGCAGCTAAAAGCAGTGCTACTGTAGCCACCATCATTCATAGCTGGGCAAATAGTCCATGCATGCATACATACATAAGAAATAAGTCTCTTTGATGAGTTTTCAAAGAGTATAATATAAAAAATATATTACAGCACACAATTCCTTATGAGAATACCCATCAGCCAGAATACGCGACTGTTGAAGCTACAACAGTAAAAAATGGCTGTGTAAGATTTTATGGATGTATCCAGATAAATGATCTACCACTGAGCTGTAGTTGAAAATAAGGAAAACCCAACAGCTTTATTCATACATTGTAAAGAGAGCATGCAGTGGTATAAGTCACACTAAAACACAATAATACAATCCATAAAGGCTCTAAAAGCTTAGAGCAGTTTAGTTGTTGACAACATTAACATTCTTCCACATGTCAGACATTTGAAATTCCCTCTATTCAAGGGGGAGCAGGTTAAAATATTCAGAAATGCACATCAAATTGCGAGCCATTAAAGAGTAACTGATGTTCCCGCTCCACAATTTTTATGTCTACTGCCTTCACTGATCTTTTTTTTCTTTTCAAAAAGGTCCAACAATGCTGCATCTGGAACATTAAAAACAGCCTCAGCATGAAACTACAGTGAAGTGCTTTCTTAAAAAAAAAAAAAAAAGACATCTTCTAAAACTACTTAAAATAATAACCCAGTGTTGCCTTGACTAAAAGAACATTGTCTTTGGGGGAGTGGGGTGGGGATGGGGGGGCAGGAGGGCTGGTATCAAGGTTGTTTAAAAAAAATGCTTTCATTGATTCAGGTCTTACCTGTAGCTCAAAGTTGGTTTGATCCAGAAATTTCTTGTTCAGCACTGCTGCATACTGATTAATGGCCCGTAGGAACACTCTGGAAAGATAAGAGGAAATGTGTTTGGATCTAGTCTTCTTACTGATGAAAGGAGCATTTTCCCGCCTTAAAATAAAAGGTATTTACATCCCATCTATTGTTTCTAACTCTGTGCATCCCCCGCTGGAACAACTTTGCTTGTGGCATTCATATTCAAACCGCATGCAAACACCACCGTACACAACATTTGACATTTGAACTCATAAGAAAATGTCATGTGTCAGAAAAGAGTCAGACGTTTGGGTTATGTTTTTTCTTGTTTCTCCAAGTTTTGTTTTTTATTTTAATTTTGTTTTACTCAACATATTTCTTCAAAAACATTAAAAAGTAAGGGATGCTTTTTTTTTTTTTTTAAGCTGACAGCTACTTTCTATCAGCTTTCCCTGGATAGGTAAAAAAACAAGCACTACAAGATGCAAAACAGATACGACACACAATATACAATGACAATTAATTGGAAAACTGAACTGTAGTGTTAAAGCTGCAGCCAGACAAGAAGAGAAAAAACAGTAGTTTGCACTTCCACAAAGAGTGAGTGTTTGCCCTTGTGAAAAATGTGTGCTTCCAACAGAGGTGAAACACAGGTTCAGTCTCTCTCTCTCTGGCAGACTGAGGTATAGAAGGGCTCGAGGCACCCGAAAAAAGATGCAATGAGTAGATCTTAATGAGAACACTGTCTGATGGGTTAATCCACTCTGATGTCGCAGAATTAAATGTTAATAACTTAAGTGGCATGAAGCTTTTAGAGGGGAATTATGATTGCTCCTTACAGAGTCAGAGGCCCATCCACTATTTAACTTCGTTCCCTGGCAGACCCCGCCATACAACAATGTGTGTACTAATCTCTAGGAATTACCCACTGGGGAAAAAAAAAGCCCTTATCATGAGAGTAGGAGAAAAATGTCAAGCACAGCATTTTCAATAACGTGGTTTATTTTATTTAAGGAACAATCACCCTGGGTTCTTCTTGTGTCTCAGTCTTGGTCCCTGCTTCTTGGCGTAAGCATTTTCCACGCAATTACTAATCAGTAAACAACCTGCAACAAATCACTGCCCAAGGCATCGCATGAAGATACATCAGAATGTGCAATAAAAGGTGGCAAGGTGAAACAAGGACGATTATTAAGCCACTTGAGTGGATTGCATCAGGGTTTCATGAGCAGGCAATAAAGGGACATTAAGATGTAATGCTCAGGTAAGTGACACTGGCAGGTGAGCAGACATCTGCTGCACAGGCAGCTCCAACAGAGCCGTCCACCTCTGTCATGTTTTAAGTTAAACCGTCACTGGAACTGAGCTTCCCGTGGGAATCGGGAGGTTCCTCACGCATCATCTGCCGGTCTCTTACTTTATGTTAGCTCTGTGGCGGTGAGGGTCCCGATCAGCTGAGCTTACTGGAAGGTATAAATTTCATTAGCATAGGCACAGGACTGGGGCTTCCCTCACTGCCCCGTCCAACTGACCTTGAACAGGAATAACCATCACTGTTGAGACTACAACGCTGAGGGATCTAGGGTATTTTAAAGCTATACAATATTCATGTACTGCATTTATCTCCATTGCTGACTAAATGCTATCTGGGGCCGATGTGTGATACATATTAAGAGTCACCTTAGTCATTAGCTGGAAAGGTTAACTGTCATTGAACACCTTTGGATAAGCCATTAGAAGTCCATTTCTCTGGCTCTCTGGCCTCAGTGTGGGAGACCCCCCCCCCTCCCATCTGCTAAGCACTCAGACAGCCTATTACCACCATCCTGTCTGCACAAGCACAGGCTCCCTCTCTGTACACCTCACTCAATTTTCTGCAGCTGTGAACATGCCAATATAGTTGATACGCTTAACACTGGACTAATGCTGAAATGTGTTTCCATCCACTGCACCCACCGGCTGAGAAATATTACTGCTCAATATGCGAGGCTCATTATTTTCAGTTTTTAATTTTCAAAAAGAAGAAATAAATAAAACAAGGGGGGATATGTTTATTTTGAATATACAGGTTAATATTTAAAAATGTTTCAATTAGACTCAGAACAGCTGTCATTCAGCTACAGAACCAGTAGACTTTTATGAAAATAGATTTGTGTCATTTGATGTTGAGTCTCTGTTCAGTAATGTACCATTGGATCTGCAGTGGGAACAAGATCTGAACAAACATCAAGAAAAACACACTGAAAAAGCGCATTCAGGATCGATGCACTAAAACAATAATCTCTTGTGATAATAAATGCTAAATTCAAACACATGGGGTATATGTGTGTGTATATATATATATATACATATATAGGATCACGTCTTAGACTTCTTGCAAATATAATAATGAGTAAAATTGGAACAGGCTAGAATCACAAGTTTCTATTTGATTCTTAGGCAAATTCTGAAACTGAATTTCTTAGATTACACTTTCAATAACAACAACGAGATCTCCATATTTTAAAAAAGAACACTAATAAAAGGGAATATATTCATTTCACCAGTCTTGATTCACAAGTCCAAAAAACTCTGAAGTCCCAGTAATCTAAATCCTATTAAAAAGTTTCTTATTAAGAAGTTAATGGCATGGAATGGTTTTTCTCATAGAATAGATAAGATATTAAAAAAATGTATTGTCCTGATGCACTGTGCATTGTCCCTAACACCATTTGCAGGAATAACAACAAAATAAAATAAATGGACAAACTACATTTGATTTAAAAATGCACACTATAAAAAAAAAAGAAAACAGGAATTTTCCAGCGAAAAGTCAATAAAACTCAACAACTGCATGCAAAACTACTGACCTACAAAAACTATGTCTGCATTATACCAACTCTAATCGGTGGTATAATGCTCAGAGGTGGTAATGAAACATATTTAGTCCAATAGTTTTGCTCCATTCATTTGCAGCACAAAGTCTAGCTTCTGTGTGAGGGATGTGATGGATCCAACTAAACTTATTTGTAATCACCAATAGCTGTAATTTCTATAGACATTAACCAAGGTATCACACAGCTCCAACTGCTGGGTCACGCAGCGAGGAAAGGAGCGAGATCAATACTCTTCACAGCTTCTAGTTAAATTTGACTCAACAGGCAAAATGCAGCTGTAATCAACCATTTCTTCATCACCTCCCCTTTCCGGTAGTGACACTTCTTCGAGGTTCCACTACAACTGGTTGATGATCCATGAAGATGAAATCTCCTGCCTTCTCTACATGACTGATCTGCAGTATCTGTACACTAATGGGTGATGGTTTGCATAAACATATTTTCTGATTGCTGCGCTCTTGTGTTGCAGGTCACCAAATAAATGTAAACTCCAGTATCTGAGAGCCTATTTGACACCAGCAGTCTGCCTGAGCGCAGACGTATAATGGGCTTTAACGAACAGACAGGATAGTTCCTCTGTGAGCACATCCTGCCATTAATTAAAGTGAAAAACTTAATGAGGCGGATGAAAATAGAATATACTCTCCCTCACAGTGGGCTCTGACTAAGACACTCCAAAAAGGCAATTTCAAATAAGATTAAAGGCATTCAGAGCTAATTTCTTGAACTTTGGATTTTTTTTTTTTTTTTTTTAATGTCAGCTTAAAAAGTATGAATTTTTTAAGCTGTGGTCCTTAAATAAATGTGATATACTAACAAAAGCTCCACTCTGTCTTTATTTGAGTTAGTCCAAGAGGACTTACTGTACACTCTATAATTAATCACCATCCTGATTTCAGGGAATATTCTTTGCACAGAAACAGCAACATGAGTGTCTGCATAGAGAGCATTAACTGTATATTATACAGACTGTAGTGCCACTGCTCTTTTACGCTTGCATTATTAACAGCGCCAAATGCCAGGGGGAAGAAACTTGGCAGCCTTGCAACATCTGTGACGGCCAGTCATCACGCTGCAGAGGGAAAATAAGATGCTCAGATGCAATGGGAGACACAATGACAAACCAGTTGTGTACAACTTCATTACAACTACAAGCAAAATGTTAACGACTGGGAAATTGAATCTGCTACTACAAATGTAATCAAAGGCTTAACCAGTGGATTTAATGTTTGCTTTTACGCCTTCAGCTAAGATACTAAGAATTTCTGGGGACACCCTAGAAACGTGTCATTCCCAAAAACAGCCTGCCCTCTTGCTGCTTTCTGTTCAGCAGGGAAATCAAGGTAGCTCTAATCATCTCCCTTCCCTGTTTTCTGCTTAGAGAGACAAAAACATAACTTGGAGATCCTTTAACTTTTTAATTAGGCAGTGCAACAGCAGCATAGCACCTCCCGCACATTAGAGTCATTTTGATACAGTATACATATGGCATCATTATGATAAATATCCTCCATCAAACTGTCAGTGTCAGAAAAATCACCCCATTACCGTGGATTGATGGGTGTGCTGCACATTGAAATTTCAGCACAGTTAACAGATTATTTGCTTTTCATCCCCTTGTTGCTATGGTTCTTTTTAAATTTATCTGTTTTTTTTTTTTTGTTTTAAATGGTACACAGACTTGAGCTCTATCGGGCGATCTGCACCACAGACACCTATGCTAATGGAAAGTTATCAGCAGATCATACTTGCTAATTGAGTTCAGAGAGCATCCTCGATAATGATCGCGATCCATTTGCATACTGTTGCTGAATAGCTGGCGTATCTGCCTGTGCTCAGAGATAAGGCAAGGTCAAAAACCTTCATTATCAGACCAATTTATTAAATTAGATTACCTTTACTTCAGACTCCTGATCTAATATTAGATCAATTTATCTGTCAACATGTTTTTAACCCAAATTTCACTCCAGTGTGACAACTTTCACCTAATGCATCTTAAATACAGTATATCCAACTCTCTTGTCATGGCTTTTCAGATAAACTAGTGCTGTAAGAATTCATACTGAGAGGCACACCCCAGGGAAGCTAAGGGAAGCTCTAATGACTCAAAAATATCACTGGGGTGACTCAAAGAACTGCTCTCATCTGTTAGAACTGTTCCATATACACTGAGGGGGAAAAGAAATCCTCTCTTCCTCACTCCACTTTAGCATTTAGACCACTTTTAGCAACAACGAGCTCTTAAATGTAGCTGGGATGATGGTGTCAGAATAAAATCTGGACACAAAACGAGGCTTATATCTTAAAGCTGAAATCCATTATGTCCTTTAATTAATAAATCAGGAGTGGTGAATAGTGGAGTGAACTGAAACACTAAAAACATATGAACACATGAAGTTTATCAAATCCACTAGCTGACAATGCCGAAGGTGACAAATCTTTATAATATCACTAAATAATATCTTCAATCTTATGTTACTTGGCTGCTCAAAGAGATTTTTTTGTATCTAGCAACAATAAAACGGTGAAACATCCGCAAACAAGCTGCTAGCAAACATTATTAGTTAATCAAAAGACTACTGTTGACAATTTTCTTACTATCACTGTTACTTGACAGCCACATAGTGTGTCTGTGAGCAAGTGCTAACGCTAGCATTGGCTACATGCTCACAGCGACAATGCAAACATGCTGATGTTTAGCAGGTCTAATGTTTATCATGTTGTCATAGTTTAGTGCTAGCATGCTAACATTTGCTAATTAGCAACTGAAGGCAAAGCACAGCTGAGGCTGATGGGAAAGTCAGAGCACATAGCATATAGCATTGTTTTAAGCAAATTAATACTATTAGAATATGAATATGTAGATACATACAGCCAATGGAAAAAAATAGACCTCTTAGAAGTTTCTGACAGAACCAGACTGTAAAAAAACTGAGCTGATAATGGAAGCAAGTAAAAGATTACTGTAGATATATGTGTTGGTGAGTTGGGGCACATGTTATGTGTCTGTGAGACTGTATAAAACGACAGTGGAAAAGATGTGATTGCTGACTGACCCCAAAGGCCAATGATACCCTGTCTGTCATTCGAATACTGTGAAAAATAAAAGCTGCGGTCCCTTTGACTTGGCAGCACCAGGCAGTGTGATGCCAGTGTTATAGCTGAAGCACGCTAGCCTACGCCAGCCCATAAACACAGAGATCTGAGATGTAACAATGACAGCAAAGGCTGCTTTTCATCCAGGCCAAAAGTTTGTGAAGAGGTGAACAGATTACTAATGAGGCAACACAGGCTGCTTTAGACAGAGCTCCAAATACAAGCAAGAGGGAAAACTCCCACTTTGCACACTGGAGTCAAAAGGCTGGCAAAGTTCATGTTGAGCAAAGGGTGAGATAATGAGGCGCATTCAAAGTTATCAGATGAAACACGAAGCAATTAAAACAGATTCTAACAGTCTAAATAGTCTAAGTCTTTAACATTTTATCTTTTTTCACAATTTTTTGTAAATTCAAATTATATGTCAGTAGAAAACTAGAGAGAAGAACAAAAGTATATGGACTTTTTGCACACAAAACATTTATAAGTTATTTTCGCACTCTCTGACAATCTTTTGATGACGACAGCCTTGTTTCATCCAGTGAAACTGTTTACGTAGATTCCTCTCCTCGATAGCGCTTAAAATCAGTGTATTATGATTATATAAGGCTTTGGATTATTAGCAGACTGACATTGATACCATGGGCACCATTTTAGTCAATGTTGATTGCTGTGTGCATCAACGCCGGTTTGAATGCCAAATTAAACACACGTCAGATATGCAGCCGTAAAATGGGGCCATGTGGTTTGACACACTGCTGATCTAACGACAAAAGTAATTGGGTTATCAAAGTGAAAGGAGCATGCACTGAAGTGTACTGCAAACATGTCAGTTATGTTCAGATAGGAAAGACAGAAATTAGCAGCAGCATATTCACTGGATCTCCAATGAAGCATCTGCCAAAGTGTAGTAAATGATCCTTATTTTATACCTGACAGAAAAAAAAAAGCAATTTCACTTGTATTCCAGCACAAGAAAATAAAAAGTCAGGCTCATCCACAAAACAGAGGTGGCAAGTAAAGTGCTGTAAAAGTTTGACATACTTAAATTCCATTTTAGGGTCTTTTATACTTGGGTGGGAAATATTGTACCTGCCTTGACAACTAACAAAAATGCTGCTGTAAAAATGCATTTGCAATATTAATTAATAGCATAATAATGTAACACTATGACAGGGGGAATTCTGTAAAGTGAATACAGCACAATTTCCTTTTACCACTTTTCAATGAAAGTTAATAAGTACAAATCTTTACTTATTATCTTATCTATTAGACTATTACAGTATTTTTACATTGTGGTGCTGTTACTTTTACTTAAGTAAATGATCTGAATTCTTCCACTGAGGGCTCCAATGTGGCAGGTCCAGCTGACGGATAGTTTTCTTACACAGTGAGCCACCCCGCTGCTTCCTGATAATGACTTTGATAAAAACCATGTTGAGAAAAATAACATCTGATGTTATCACTCTTCAGGGGGCACTATTTAAAGGCCAACTGACACGGTATGATCACAGCCACTCAAATGCACCGCACTCCATGGGCAAAACAATATTACTTATCGGGGCAAAGGCTTATCGTCAAGCTGATTCACACATAGAGATAGATATTAACCCGAGCTCCAAGTCATATACTCCGAATAGTCTATAAAAAAAAAGTGTCTGTCATTGACATTAAAGCTCTTTGAGACCCTGTTGAGATGGAAGATTAACTTATAGCTTCTAACCTACACTGGCATGTTGGCAAACAAACACCCGCACATGCAGCAAGTGCCTGGTGATGCGGTGCAGGATGCAGCGCTACATGTCACAAACCATGGGTAGTGCCTCTCCCATGGTTCCTCTGTAGTGCTGTGTCTTAATCTCACTATTGCAGAATTGCCAATCAGGGCTCCAACATGCAGACACAAAACCGCACACACAAGAGAGAGAGAGAGTAGACAACTGTCACCACATTAACAAAGCAACATAGTTGGAAAGCTGTGTAAAGGTCAGGCCTTTCTTTTTCAGCTCACAATAACAAAAAGCTGAGGCTTGAGAAGCACTGGGAGTGTGCTCAGATCATTTGGGACTGTCAAACATCTATGTAGCCACAAGTACATATGGCATTTCTTTTTTACTGCAATTTCATAGTAGCTCTTCATGAAAAGACATGACACCATCATCTTAAAATGGTAATATTTTATAATGATTTAATGATAATAATATTAATATCATAAGAAAATGCTAAATGTTTTTGTCAAGTTTTGTCTTTTTTTCCCTTTTGTTTACGTTTCATCATGCTCATAGCACCTGATGGACCGGAAAAACATATTCAATAGAGGTGTAAACCTCAGATCTCCAAAATGTCAACTTTTCAGAAATGTAGAAAAAATATCCTTATTTTTAGGTCAACAATGATGCCTCGTCGGAATTACCGAACAGAGCTTTGATGGATTTTTTTTTTTAACCCACAGAACCATGTAACTTGTTTGAAAGTAACTAAAAATTGAGTTGTGAGGTTTTCAACCAGCACTCTTTCAACGGCATTCTCCTTAAAAGGGGAGTGTGTCAAATCAGATACCCATAAGCCTACAGGCATTGTGTTTTTTTTTTTTTTTTTACTTGGTGGCTGGTGGGTTTGTACGAGGACAATATCATTGGCAGTCTCTGCACTCTCTCTGAGTCCTCCTTCCTTTACTGCCTTCCAGACCTGCCCTCCAGGTCCTGGATTAGTCATGGAGAAAACTCCAAACGGCAGCCATCCAGCTTCAGAAACCCTCTCCTAATGAGTCTGTGAGGGACTGATGGCACGGGTTACCGTGTTAAAGAGCTGCTTCTTCAGCTTTTATCTTTTCATCTGACACGCAGGGCTCTGGGAGAACTCCCCATTCGTCTCTCGATCTACTATTCTTACACATAATTAACAGCTCTGCAAGAAACTTTGGCTGGTATTTGGGGAAATGGACTGAGTTTAAGAAGGCTGTCTGATGTTAACTCAAATCTTATACATTAAAAGTTTGATCATGTGTCCCAGTACGTACTGTATTCTATTGCATATTAAAAAAAAGACGATAATAATACTGACTTCATCTCTATATGCTATGCTTATAAGAGGGAGGACTGCATTAATTTATCAGTGCTTATTAAACAATATTTTACTTGATCTGTTAACTGTCTTTTTGTCACTGCAGTAATTGTAGTTCAGACAGGGAGAAAAAACACTATCAGTTTGTTTAATATCACTAATTACAGTTGATCATCGAACATAATTTTTATTCAATCTTTGCTTTGCCTTACGAATGGGAGAAGAAGAAAAACAAAAAAAAAAACAAAAAAAAAAAACGTTGCCAATGAACATTGCTCAGATTGATGATGATAGCTGCACTTAGTATGAAGCGATTCAGCACATCTCGAGCTATAAGGTTGAACAGCGGTGAGCTCTTGAAAAGTTTACTATGCAAATCTGTAAGGGAGCACATTTAGGTGACTGTACAAAGCAGCCAGCAGCTGTTGTCTTGTAAAAATGTGACGCAAGGTTTTTCATCCCTGAGAGGAAACAGACAGTGACTACAGCATTTAAGCAAATGCCAACTTGAGCTAATTCAGTTGGCGCTCTTTAACAAAAATGACGGTTTACCCACAGGGCACTTGTACCTCTAAAAAGGCAAGAATGAATTCATATTGAATGTCATATCTGCATTCCTGAAGCTTTTGCAACATTGCCAATTTCAAAAAGAAGCTCAAATTGTTTGATACTTACATTAGGTGCCCCATTTTTACAAGGTGCGTTCAATTCAAACCTTTACTGTGAGCCTGCGAGAACTGCGACAAGGATGCTGAAATGCTTAAAAATGAAAACAAGATCTAGGTCTTCTGGATGAGACCAGACAAGCCAAAGAGTGGTAACACAGTGTGGGAGCTCAAGGTCAGGATCCTCAAGGCATGATACACATAAGCCTCAAAATGTCTGTGCTAAGACAATATTATCCAATTCTGTGTTGCGTGCACCAGATGAAGATCAAGAAATCTGTGTCAGAAGCCATATAATCAAGTTCTCTGCCAACCATGACCTTGGCGAGCTTGAACTTGTTCCCTGTCATTTTGGAGAAGAAGTGTCAGTCCATCTCCACTGCCGATTAGCTGTCACTATTAAGCCGTGGCCAGTTGGCATGGGGGAAATGGCAGTCGGTGGCTAACCAGCCTGATGCTGCTGTCCCCAGGGCAATTAGAGCCCATAAATCAGTTTACAACCTGGAGGAAGTAAGAGGAGCTGGGTGGAGAAGGAGTGGGAGGAAACGACCGCTGCTACTGCTGATGCCCATCTCATTAGTGGTGCTATCATAATGTGTGGACATGAAAGAACTGTCTGCCGGTGCCGTGGGTGGCAATCTGTAGGCTGAATGTGGCATGTGTGGATTGCCCAGAAACAAGACACTGAGAAGAAGTGACTGAATTGCTTTCAAATACGCTTCATGAGGCTTCCAAATGTATTTTGAAAATGTGTTTTGACATTACTAAAGCAAAAAAAAAAAAAAAAAGAAAAAAGCATGTTTTAAAGGAGCTATTAGTATGTTTTGCTATTGCTACAATGCTAGCGTTAGCATTAACAGCTGTTTACTTACCAGTCTAGAAGAAAAGTTGCGAGTTCAGCAAGAAAACTTCTTTCCTTTACTCGCCAAGAGGTGTCTCCAGCGGTGGAAAGCAACGCGAATGTTAACTCTTGACTCTATCATGTCTTTTCTTCTACTGAAGTTAACACACTAGCCAGCGAGCCCCGGCCCTTTCCGACAGCAGCTCACTGTAGCCTCCAATCTGCCCTGAAGACGCAACGCCGTGAAGAGGCCGTATTATAACCTCTTGTCTTGTGAACACAACAATGGCCGAAGCTTTTGTGAAGTAAAAATCACCACCACCTGCTCCCAGCAAGAAACCGTGTTCGGTGGCAGAGAAAACTTACAAAAAACCACTTTAAAGCACTTGATAAAGCAGGTACAAGCAATTATTATAAAGCTCTACTAACCAAAATGTTTATATTAACATTGGATCAAATGAGTATGTCGCTTCGATTGGTCTACACAGATTTTTAGCCTCTTTTCAACTCATTGTTTTGGATTTATAGCACTGTGACTATATGGTTTAGTCCCGCCTCTCTCTCTAAACCCACAGTACTTTACTGTTGTGCAGAGCACTAAAAGGCAGCTGGCTGGTGAATACAGTTGAACATCTGAAGGTTAAGAGCCAGATATTTTTCTCTGAACTTGGTAGAGACCAAAACTAAGCTAAAAGGATAATATGTTTGACTTGTGTTACATGCTAATGTTGCTCCATACCTACTGGATGTGGAAATAGGCAACATCCAATAATAACCACACGAACCAATTTTGTGAGGCAATAATATGTCTGTATTCATCAATTCCTTTTGAGCGCTTCTGCCCACAGGCAACCAAAAACAGAAATTAACACAGCTTTAAACATATAAATAGAATTCAGGATGAAGTGGTGGTCCTACTTTAATGCTACAGCCTCAAAAATGTGAGGCCGCTGTGAATTCAATCAGTCTCCAAAGCTATGGCAACCCAAGAGTGTGCAGCAAAAGAGCATGATGCACACACACAGCACACAGCCTGTGCTCTTAGATTGTTAATACAACACATTTATAGCTCTCTCATGGGATGAATGAATGTGTCACCTTGGGTTCTCACTGTGGCGAGGAGGAAACAACCGATCAAACACACTTTGACGGATAGCAACAAATGGAAGAGTTTCGCTAATTTGCTGCGAAGCTGACACCTGCAGTATTCAAACAGGTTCAAGTATAAAGACTGTGAGATGAGTCAGACTTTGACAGGCTTATTTTTCATTGAGTCGAATAATGATTTAACTCCAGCAAGTGGCTGAATGCATGGACTAGAATGCAGAATTAATCTCTCGGTTGTCATAAACAAGTGCAAGTAGACAAAAGGTTCAATTGGGGAAGATTTTGCTGAGGCATGGGGGATGACACATTGGCCTCGAGTCTGCGAGTCAAAAACAAAACATTTCATACGCTACAAAGCATGATGTGAGAATGGACTGCTGAGAGCTCAGTGACGCTCATCACATCCCTAAAGCTGCTCCAGAGAGTACAGGATCACAGTGGGTGTGGAGTGTTTGAACGAGCTTGTTAGTCCAGTTCATGCACATAGGGGCCTGTGTTGTTTATGTGTGTGTGTGTGTGTATGTGTGTGTGGCTTAGGAGGGTCAAGACTGTATGTTTTTGTTCCCTGACACTGCAGCCCATTGTGCAGCAGAACAGATGTGATTTGCACACCTGCAGGGCACAGGGGAGCATCATCAGCCGGCTACACTGATGTCTTCTGCATTATGACCCATGCTGCTGACGGAGTTTTTTAGGAGTGAATTCCAAAATAAAATCTGGCTTGTAGCAATCGAATGGACTGATCAGAGCAATACAACCAAAACCGAGCAGCAATGCAATCTCTAGTCAAATATCCTGGCTGGTGATGATGTTGGAGTGGTTTCGGAGAGAGTGGGCAGGGAGTCAGACTGCTTAGAGTCAACTACTGGCTGCCTTTCTAAGCTCTGCACATGCCGTAAATGGCCACTTTGAAGCTGCGCTTGAATAGATACAGCTCCAGGTACTCTGCTGTTATGTTAAAAGCCTTGTTATTTCAACTCCGGTGTTCTTCATTGTTTTTAGTCTGATGCATCTTCCATTAAAGTTGATTTTACACATCAAAGTCTGTTTACAAGTCTTGGGAAATACTGCTACACATGTGATAGAAGTTGTATAAAGCCCTTTTGTGGCTCCAGAGGGAGCTGCACAAAATCTGATAAATTTCCTGAAGTGATGTCATTTGAGACAGTGTCAGGTTGAAAAACATCCAGGGGTTAGAAAGAAGTCAGTTTAGCAGACCTCTGAAGCCTGCTTCTCCCTGCTTGAAGCTGGCAGCTTGAGGATCAGGCGGCATCCTCCGGGGCGTTTTACTGAATAACAGAACATGTGGAAGTCTGTGCTCCTGTATTTTGAGGGTTATCTTGAGTGAAATTCTAGTATTATTTTAATTTATATGTTAGCACTAATTAGCAGGAATCATTGTCTGCACTCACCATACCTGGCCTGTTAGCTTAGCCTGTTAACTAGCTAATTAGCCGGCAAATGAATTAGCCTTCGAGCAAGACGCCCAACTGTGCTAACAATGCTAACAGGAGCGTATGCTTGTCAGAGTTATTAAACCGGCATGCACCAGAGTCTAAACGCCCCACCCCTACAGAATCTGTAACTGAACTGTTGGTAGCCATGTTGCATTGTGGGTAATGTAGGCACTAGGTTTTGAAGTGAGTGGAATAAAAACTAAAATCTGTGGATATTTTCTGATTCTTTCATTTTTCTTTTAAACAGTGCATCAATGTTATAAGAGGGCAATGCCAAATCTGTGCAGTGTGCTCATGGGGAAGAAGGAATTTTCTCTCTTGGTTGTCAAAAAACTGACTTAAGGTTTTCATCTGACAGCTGTTGCCTTGCCAATGCATAATAGAGTACTACAACACTTTCTGGTGCATGGCTCCTCTGAAAAGGCACAAATGAAAGGAGAAAAAAAAAAAAAAAAATCACAAAAAAAGCCTTTAAATACTTTTGCTCAAACTTCTTCTGAAGAGTGCACAAAAACACAGCTCTTTACTAAACTCCTAAACTGCAAAGCACATTTCATCTCTTTTTATATTTTCAACAAAAATGGAATCAGGCAAGGTTCACATTAATAAAACAGAAGGCCACGGCAGCACAACAAGCAACAAAGTAAAGAGATGCTGAGACTAAGTTTGGAGATTAGCAGGCAGCATACAGCCGAGCATCTATAATTCATGTGATTGTTTGCGTCTGCGCTGACTGCTCATCTGATTGCTACACCGCTGAGGCCTTGTGCCGATATTTGCATGGAGAGAAAAACATTAGAAAATATCCTTACCCACTTCTGACTGCTGTTCCTTAGCAACAACAGCGCAGGGAGTTTATGTGTGTGATTGTGCATGTGCATGTGTGTCCAGTGGGGTTGTACTTACTTATTTTGCATCATGTTCATTATGACCCAGTCGGAGGGGTAGACGTTTTTCCCAATGAGATCTTTAAACATGATAAATGTTTCCATTAGGAAATCCTGCAAGAGAGATAAAGTTTTCAAAATGAAAACTGTTATTCTTCCTAACACCAAGATAAGAGCAATTTGAAAAGAACAGTTTGAATTTGTGACTTTCAGGCAGAAACAGCTTTTAGATGAGTTTTTAAGGTCAAGGTGACTCCGGTATTTCCTTTTTGAAAGTGGCCCTTGAGAGAAATAATCCAGAATGTTCGTAACTGCTCGTGTGCAGTAGTACAATGAGATTACAACTTCTCACAGGAACACTACTTCATGTGATATTTAGATAACATTAACGGGGCATATAATTAGAGCTATTAAAGCAGAACATGACAACTTGATAACTAGTTTCAGTTCTACTACTAATAGATACTCAGCTACCTTCTCTGCAGCAACCACTTCAAATTCTCCTTCCTTAACTTCAGGCTTACAAAATCATCAACTTTCTTTCTAATATGAAATTAAAGATATAAAAAAATATATATTCAAGGGACATAAAAGTACATTTTGCTTTTATCTTTTCTTAATGCAATTTTGTTTAACCTTCACAGCTCTTGATTGCTTCAATGGTTCCATTTAGAAATGTGATCTTCTTCAACTGTCACACCCACACTAGTTTTCAATTGATAACAGTACCACCTAATGCCTAAAATCATAAATAATGTAAATCTATTTCTGGCTGTCGACGTTCACTGCTGGATGAATCTCTGTGTTTTGCTGTGGCCTGTTTAGAAAAAAAAAAAAAAAAACAAACTGCAAAGACAACAAAGCCTTTTGTGCTGCAACCAGTTCTGAAAAGTGTGATGTGGCCCACGCCAGCTTCAGGGACAATAAATCTGTGGAAAAATCCCGCTTCGCTTCATCACAGTGATTGTTTTATCCCAATATGGGAAGTAGACAGGCAGCTTTAAACAAGGCCTGTGTACAACCACCAAGAGCAGAGTGCAATTCATGTTGATTTCTTTTTATAGTCACCTGAGGAAATATCATTAATTCCTGAATGAAAACATGTGGGTAAATAAACACTGTCTCAGAATGTCAGCTTACACAAGCTCAATCAAACAAGTACAAATAAGAAGTAATCTTACTAATTCTATAAATTCTCCCAGGGCACTCATATATTTATTTATTGACTATCACATAAAAGCAGAGTGTGCTGCAAGTAACAATAAAAGCTCTGCCTACTTGAATTTCATCCTGCTTCACCTGTAGTATAAATTAGATTCTTGTCCTTCCTATAAGGCTCAAAATCACTTGTTGGGGAAAAAGCTAACAGTGGGATTTCCCCACTTGTCAGAGCAGAGTAATTTAATGCTAATCTGGCAGCAGATACTAGAGAAATACCGCTTTGAGGGAGGAATTATTCAGAGCTGAAATCCATAACATCAATGAGATTTATCCCTCCTCCACAACTTGTTGGCTGCAATGAGTGATCTGCTTCCCTTCGGAGTAACTATCATCAATAGCATGCTGTACATATAGCAGCCCAAGACCAAGGACCATCAGAAATTCAATTTCATACTTCAATGTGGGGGAAAAACATTTTTCTAACAGATCTAATCTAACTTCTGATTTCTAGAAAAGACAGAGCAAAATAATACTGAACTATGGGCCTTTTTTTTTTTTTTTAAGTTATTACATGACAATGTAGCTAAAGTGTTTCATCTGGTAGACACGGACACACTGATAAGGTGTACTCACCACCACATCACTCCTTATCTTGCCAAAGGTGCTGATCAGATGAGCGTAATGATAGTCGTCCATCTGCCTCAGTGTGGCAGTCATGCTGGCCACAAAGCTCCCCTGGAGAAGAGAAAGAAGTGCATTCAATACACAATCAAGTTCAAATGGAAGGCTGAGGATAGAAGGACTCTGTGCCTGTGATTCTGATGGATACTGACTGGCCGAGCTGATTGGGTCTGAGTACTAAAAGCAGGCATGGCCTCCCAGGTTTGAAAAAGGTAGGCACCCTCACTCAGTGACTGATCTCATTAACCTACTGCCCTCCACTCCCCAGCTCTTTGTCTCCACTGATTATAATGCCTGTGAGGTCCCTAAAGTGCTGTCTTTACTTCACAGTCCGCTCTCCTGGCTCTGGTTAGCACTCTGTACATGAGCTGCGGAAGGCAGATAAGGGAAGGCAAATGTGTGGCGGGCTGGGTGGAGAGAGGCTGCCGCTGCCAGTCCGGTTGTTACGCCAGTGATGTGTGTGGACAAAGGCCGAGATAATGCTGGAGAAAAGAATTGGGAAGTGCATATTTAGCATTTTTGGACGGGTCCTTGTTGACCATTACTGTGACAGAATACTTTGTACTGAATAGAGATTGTAGTGAAATTTACAAGAGCAGATTAATTTAGCAAGTGAATCATGATCATCTGCTGCAAAAAGAAAGAACAAAAGACAAGTACAAAGACTCAGATGGCAAAGAGATGATGTTGTAAGTGTTTTCATTAAGCAAAACAAAAGATGCAAGGTTAATTAAAAATAAATCTTAAGTTACGGAGTTTGCATAAATACTTTTGAAGAATACGAGCATACAGTGTATCGCTATTATTATTATTATTATTATTTATTTCGTAGCTGCTCCCACACAGTTTTACCTCAACTAGTTGATCAAAGAAAATGCACCAAAGATAAGAGGAGGCAATTAACCGCTTTGTCGCTGAATGCATGAGAGCACATCCAGATTAATAAGTCTTAGGTCTGATAAGCGTTAAGACGCAGGTGTCTGTCTATCTTCAAAACCTAAAAACCACTGGAGTCAGCATCATATTGCTGGATTGAGGCTGACCTTTACCGCAGCTCACAACATACATCCTCCACTAGAGGAGCTAACAAAAGCAAAGACCCATCAGAAAATGGGAAGAAAAAATGGCCAAGAGAAGAATTTCCAATTTAAAAGCTCTTTGAAAACATATTTTTAACTCATATATTTCAATCTGTGACTGAAAGCATCTGTTTTACGCAAAAAAGAAAAACGCACAAATTACCTTTAAAACACAATATTAAGACGTGAAATTCATGTCGCCTCTAAGATAGAAAGACTTTGAGCTAGGTGGACCTGTATGTTGAGCTACACTGAGATCTGGATAAAAAAAGGTATCGGTCCTTAACTAATCACCTGAACACACACATTAATGTGGGACTACCTTGGAGAAGTGAGGACTTAGTGCAGCCCTCATGCGACGAACATAACTCAGCTGCTTCATGGTGGTTAATCCTCACAAGGCATTCTGTTTCTGGAGAACCTCTCCTTGAGCTGTAATTAGGCCTGACCCACCGAAACACAGCAGAGCAGAAATGATACTCTACACACACACACACACACACACACACACACACACACACACACACACACACACACACACACACCTCACCTGACCTGACCTGACCCCTCTCTCCAATTCTTCTTTTTTTTTTTACTCTGAGCTTGTGGTTATCGCTTTATTGTTTTTTAGACCAGTTAATTATTATTATTGTACGTGCGACAACAACACTTCTGACATCAACACGAACTATAGCTTAATCAGGCAAAAGGCACCAAAACAATCACTAATGCAAACATCTATTATTCATGTTTCCTTCACTTTTTCTTTTCGCCACGTGGAGCCGACGACTGCTTCACTTCCCTCTCCGTAATGCTTCACAGAAACCAGTATGACTCATGTTATATTAATATGGAAATGTTTTTCTAAAGCGCGGAGGGCAGGACTCTTTCATCTGTGAGGGCATGTACGCCTCAGTTCTTCAGCATTAAAGATGGAGAACAAATTTAGGCAGAGATTAGAAAGTGGCGAAGAAGCTAGTGGGTATAAAGTTTGTAAAGTGCGTAGAGAGATGGTTCTCTCTCACTCCTGTGCCTTCTTAATGACCTAACTGAAGAAAAAAAGGATGCACAAGGACATAGATAACCTCTGGAACTGAACTGAAGGTAGTTTAGAGGGTTTTAGTCGTGGTGCAATGAAAAAGGCAGCATTATTTGGAGATTTTTTTTGAGGATGCTGAGCCGATCCTTAAAAATCCCAGCTCCAGGAGTGTAACTGGAGTGAGGGGCAGGAAGTGGCTGTTGCAACCCTCTTGACATTGTGCAGTCACTTCATTATTAAAAAGGAGAAAGGTCTTCAAAGCAAGGCAGAAGTCTTTAGTCTAACCTGTTGCAGCGATTCCCCTCACCACTAAGACTAGAGAATCTCGATCAGCTGGAGGGGATACCGCGCTCATTCATTCTTTCTGTCTCTTCAGCTGTGAATGAATCCCCAAGATAAAGAGCCGTCAGAGCAAACTTTACATGCTGTAAGCCTCAGTGTGGGACTTGCCATAAGGCTCCAGAGCTGCGTACAGTAGTATAAGCCCCTGAAGCTTACTCCCAATGTTCAATCAAGACTGCCAACAGCACAGGAAAATGTACGCCAAAGTTACTATTGATTTTATTTCTGTAATGTGTTGGTCATGGAAGAATCTTAAGCTTCCAAACAAATGTAATTGCTGGTAGAGGCAGTAAGATCAGCTGGCACATACTGACGGGAAGTTGAATACAGGTGAGGTGGGGGTGGGGGTACAGACAGAGAATCTCCCTCAGGGGAGGGATTCAGACCTTTCACTGTACAACAATCAAGAACACATCCCGCCCTAATGGGAGAAATAGAAATGTGGGACACGACTGCAAATGGAAAGGTTCAGGTGTCTTCATCAGAGGTCTCTGGCTCTAATTTAATGGGTGCAAAGCAGCAACGGTGTGATAGCCTTCGCTGTCATACAGCTGACTCCACAGGTCTAGCGCAATGACCGGCAGTGTATGGAGTGAACCAGAAGAACTCAAAAAGGCCAGCCTGTCCTCTCAGGGCTCTCCACTTTTATTACTGGGATGAACCCCTGGTACTGTTGCCATGACAACTCTTATTTTATTTTTTATTTTTTTAAGGAAAGACAAAGGATGGATGGAAATCAAATAAAGCAGGCTAAAATTGAAGGGTTTAGTGTGAGTGACGGAGGTACAGTGGGGCCTAAAAGTCTGAGACTACCCCACTGTATATGTCATACTGAGGAGCTGTAGCAGAAGAGGGAGAGACAGAAAATAGTACTTCAGCTCTCTGCCTGAAAAAAACAACTACAAAACAAACCAAAACAAAGACACAAATAAAAGACACAAGAAACAGAAAAGGGAAAGTCAAGAAATCCTAATATGACTCCTTTTATTGCTTTGAATGTACAAGGTTACTTTGAGTTTGACTGTGTGATGCCTCTTGCCTGTTGTCACTTTGTTTGTTTTCCAGCTTGAAGGCTGAATTTATTAAAATTAAATCACTAATATGAAAAGACTACTAAAGCTAAACACTAACAATATAAGGGGTTCCTACATCAGTGATGAAATTCCTGGCATTAGGGAAGACTGAGTCACATTATACCCATTAAACAAACAGAAACCAACAAGACTGACAACCATCTTAACGGCTCTGTGAGGCTTTAATGTGCTAGAGACTAAATTTCTGAATGGATAAAAATGGAAACAACTGTTTTTCTTAAGATCCTTACTATCTGTGGAGCAGAAGTGATGTTGTTACCTAAATTAAATCAGTTGTATTTTAAAAGCCTCAGTGGCACCAAAGCAAATTCATGGCTGCACAACACTGCAGTGTCCAAAGTACAAATGGCTGAAAATCAAATAACCCAAGGCCCCTTTGCTCACGAGATGACAGACATATAAATTATAGCTATAAAACACCACATTTGTCAGTGACGATGCAAAATAATCAGGATTAGTCAGTGTCCAAAATAGCAATTTTCTTAGTACAACAAGGCACCCTATTGAGCGCTTGTCTTGAAGGGAAGAGAAGAAAAAATTAGGAATAAAAAAACATTTGAGACAAAGCTCATGGCCTCCAATAAAAGGTCATGAGCAATGAATAAAAAAACCACAATTATGAGCTCAGTGACTGAGCTTCCACTGGAGATGATAAAGCACCTGAAGGACAAGATAAACATGCTGAAAACACTTAAAGAAGTCAATCATTAAATCGCCACCAGCTGTGCTGTCATTAATGTCAAGTATTTATCTCCTGAAACAATTTCTCAAGCTAATACAACAAAAAACGGAAACTTCACAATTGATATCTATCACAGTGTCCAGAAGCTGCAGAGTTCCGAAACCCTGCCTCCATATCTATCTCATACTTGAGAGCAAATGAGGCAGAATCTTAGTGGAAATGAAAAAGTGGTGATTAGAGGGTAGGGCCAGATCCATCATACACCGCTCTCAAGCCCGCATCTCTTTGATAATTCATCTCACTTTAGCGGCTGACAGCGGAGAAGTAAAAATTGATGTTTGCTCTAGTAGTGAAGGGTTGCCCCATAAACACAGCATTGTTTTAAGCCTTTAATTAAGCCGGTGGGGAAATGGCATGCCGGTCTCTGGAGAGACACTGACTGAGACTCAACCCGTCTCTGAAGGAGAGAAAACTGACACAGGAGCAGCGAGAAAAGACAAGGAAGGGGGATGTATGATGACCAACAGGGACCAAAATGACTCCCTCTTTCTTTCTATTAGCTTCAGGCCTGATGCAATATGAATTTGCTGGCTCATTACTACAAAAATTACACAAGCACACAGAAAACCTCACACTGGCACTACACCATTTAATCTGAGAGAGATGAAGCCTCTCCTCCTATGCAAACACAAGTGATGGGCACTGCTAAATCAATGAGGCTGTGGTTGTAAAGAAGAAAAAAAAAAAAAAAAAAAAAAAAGGAAGAGAGAAGCATAGAGTAAAGGACAGCGGGTTTTTACTGGCAGAGGTGACCATCAGCAAACAATAAAATCTCAATTTGTATTCTCTTCAATTTGCGTCATCGCTCAGAGAAAGCATGGAACGGTGTTGGAGCTGAGACTTAAAAAATTGCCACTGAGGTGATTTTCCGAAGAGAACTCGAATGAAAAGGTGAAACGGCATCAACAGTCCCTGAAAGAAAAAAAAAATGCATAAACTAACTGTGCATCAACCCTTTAAAACGTCCAAGGACGAGTCTCTTCTGCTGCTGTGTTTATTGATAAATACATAAACATAGACTTGTTCTTTTATATATTACTTTCTCAAAAAGAACTCACTCATATAATTACTTATTTGCCACTTAATAATATATGTTATGATTAGTCAAATTTATCTCTAAACCAAAACCTTAATATGTCATAGAATTTTTTTTAAATAAGTCTATATATAAATATATATATATATAATATTTATTACCATCTTAGAACTGTCAGTTAGAATAATGACTCTTTATTTTAAGACAGTTAAATACAATGTTGTTCAACTTAATGCAGTTGCTCTAGAATCCCTGTATAGTGTATCGTGTCTTATTGCAGACCAGAGGGGTAAATGCATCTGTCCATCTCCTCTCTTTTCTCTACACACCACTATCACACACACACAAAAAAACAGTGCAGACAGGAGAACAGAGAGGCTGGAGAGGCAGCAGCACTAAAGCACTTCTCACGCTGGCCTGTCAAAGGGAGGCAGAGCTGACACATGCAAGGTACTTGGCCACTGCTGCAGGATTCAACAGCGAGCCCACTTGGCTGCAACATCAGGCCAACAAGGTGGCACGCAGGCAGGTCAGCCAACGGACACGAGCGGAGGACCTGTTAGATGCCGGCTCAAACACTTCTTTTTCTTCTTCAGCGGCGTAATGGCGTAATGCACTGTGATGTCCAGGTAAACACTTCAGAATACATAATGATAAATAATAACCACAGAAAAACCAGGGCAGCCAGCCATGAAAGTGACCCGTTATGCCATTCATTCAGACAGCATCCAACTTAGACAAGCTCGAGGAAGCACTTTCACACTCTAATACATCAAAGCATTACACTTCCTTCAACAGACACCTGAATTTATACAGGAAACTCCATTGAGCCAAGACCACTTTCTTTCACAACAAAGCTCCATGTGTCCAAAGCCAAGCCGACATCATTCGCTGGGAATTAAATAGATGTTGCTGATTATTGTCCGGTCAGAGTGTGGGGTTGCGTGGATGGACTAGAGACTGTTTGAGTCAAAAATATGTTGTCATGTATTGAAACCATAACACGCTGTCCAGACAGCACGGACTGTTTGCTACTAAAGGTCAAACCCAGCTTTAAAATATCGTGTTTTGAGATGGTCCACACTTTGATATTAGCTCTTGGCGGTCACTGGGTCTGACGCACAGGACACTTTTTGACATTTCTGGAAAAACGAGTAAAGTTAACAATAAGATGATTATCTCAAAATAAACTACGGGTACCCTGATGTTATATTTCTATCAACCCACCCTCATATGACTTAAAAGATGAGCCTGTTTGTTACTTCATGCGAGCTACTTTGTTTTAACCCGCTTCATACTCCAGATGCCTTTTTTTCTTTTCTTTTTTTTCTTTTCAGACAGACTCAGAGTTAGCTTTGTGCGCACGTTTGATGAAAAGACCAAAAGACTGCAGCAGATGGGGACAGACTCTCGCTGACGTATCTGCTTGGCACATTTTCAGCTTTGCTTCTCACTCTTAAGACTTGCTGGGGCAGTGCTGCTGCACAGCAGACACATCATGTCAGCCTGTCAGCTGAAATATATATACACACACGCACACACACACACAAAACTTTCCCTTTCTCTTTTGCGATCGCCGACAGATCTAAGCTACAATAAATTGACAGCTCTCTTCTAGGTCTAATAATTCGCCTCCATACAGATATGACAGTCAGCACTCTAAGTACTCTGTGTGGATGAATGCACTCAGGATCTCAGAGGACAGATTGGATATGAAGCTGAGTGGTGACAGTGAGGCTACTAAAATGAAAGTTTCATTATAGCTAATATGGGATTCAGCAATTTAAAACTGTTTAGACTCATTTGTTGATTTGGGGCAGAAGAAGTTGTACCATTTTTTTTTTTCTTTTTTATTTGTTGGGAAGTCTCACCACAAGACAAGACCAATGAGAAAACCGGGGAACTTTTAGACTAAAGTGGCAGTAGTATGAGCTGAGAAAGAGAAGGGTGACGATGAGAGGAAGACTCCTGTCCTGTCAAATCAGCAGCAACTCTGCGCTCAAATCACAGGAGGTATGTGCACCGAAATAATAAATAAATAATGAGAATATGTTTGAGAGGACGTGACATAGCCAATCCACCACCTGTAATTCTAATACATTGCTACATTTCATTAATGTTTCCCATCTGAGATGAAATTTGTGGGGTTTTTTTTGTTTGTTTGTTTGTTTTGTTTGTTTTAATGAGTTAATTTGTCTCTACTGTGCAGTGTTTTTATTTAGTACTTCAATACCAAGGTCTCTTTTTTGATATGTCTACTTTTCCGCCTAAACCAAGGGCAAATGTTTAGCAAATGTTTACGGTTTGTTTGGTTATTTGTTTATGTTTTAGGATATTTTGCATTTATTTGATAGTGACAGCATTTAAGGATTTTATAAAGCACAAATGGAAAATGCACATAAAACAGGTAAACAGAATTGTACCTAATGAAGATAATGACAGTGTGGTCATAAACAGTAGAAACTCCGTACTCAAATCACAAACCACACAATCCATAAATCTAGTTACAATCCCAACACGCCCGGCGGCAAAAACTGAGAACAAACTGGGTCTGGATCTTCCTTTGCGGCAGCACTGTGTATACGGTACATGCACAGGACAAGGACATCAAATAGGAGTCCTCAGAGAGCTTGGCTTCAAGGTAATGAAATCAATAGGAGAGGAGAGTCACTCCAGTGACTTGTCCACTCCCACCGGTTTATCCATCTGAGAAACTGTTTGCTTACACAAGCAGATCGCTGAGCAGATCCCAATAAACGAAAATGGCAAAGCCTATTTCACCCACACATACAGTACACATCACCATTTATCTGTTAAATAAATGCCATTAACCCTGGGTTCAAATCTAAAACAATTGTCAAGCACCAAGACGCTCCAAGGTCAAATCCTTACAAACATTATTCAGCTTTCTCCCGTGTCAAAAGCTGCAGCATGTCATCGCCTGGCATAGCAACAACAAGGCTGTGTTACAGATGTATTACTGTCACAACAAAAACAAGGAGCCACTCTCATAAAGCTGTGTTGTGAGCAGTCAGTCAGTCAGTCAGTCAGTCAGTCAGTAAGGGAGCAGCAGGTATTTTATGTCACGTTGTAGAGAGGCCAGATAAGGGGGAGGGGATGAACAAAGAATAAGAAAACTTTCTGTTATTCATGTGTCATAAAGAGAGAGAGCTGTGCTGCAGTGACTGAGCTGAGCTGCTGAGTGATAAACAAGGGATGTAGGTTTAATGGATTTAAGAGTGAAGTGAATCTGAGTGTTGGCTGTAACTCAATCACATCACCCACTTCATTCTCCAAAAATCTTATGGCGCTTTCTTCCACAGCTGGAACAGCTGTCCTGCTGGCCACTACTGAATTGTGGACGTAGCGGTCACAGAGCTGTTGAAGCATCATTTCAACCACATTGTGTCTGGCATTATGAGGGAAAACAACCTTTGCTTTTTAATTTGACATTATAGATTCTGTATTATTATATATTCCGCATATGCACATATAGCTACAGCACGTCAGACCTTCAATAAATTGGATGAGTTACCAGTTCTGAAATACCTTGATTGTTATTTTTACATTACATTACACCATTTCATCAATTGTGTCAGTGACAGATGATTTTATAGTATAAATATAACTTAGTATGATATACACTATTTGTAGAATCTGTCTTCACTGAATCATCACTAGAATTATAAAGATAGCGGTCCAACACATTAGGAATCCCCATTATCAATTGATCTGAATATGATATAGTTTATAGAATAGTTTCATATATAGATGTCTGAAGACATGTTACAGGTTTATCATACCTTCATGTTTTGCTGGAAAGTTTTTAATTTCATATTTAGGGTTCAGTGATTTAAGATAATCAACATGACTTTTGTTTAATTAAGGCTACTTGCTGGAAATTGCTAAATTTCAATATTAATAACAAGAAAACCAGCATTTACTGTTGAGACTAGATTCCAATGACAAAATCCAATAAGAAGTAATTATCCAATAATGAAAATAAAATGTATAAAATGTATCTACAGGGAAATAAACCGAAGGAGAAACAAGTAAATAATAAAGTGTCATAAACATGATATAATCATGAGAAGTATCTGGAAGAACACAGCTTATTAAATGTAAACTTGCTTTTACTAAATAAAGATGAATCTATTTTTTTTCTCAGACAGAACTAAAATCTTTACAAGAGCTTAAATTTGATGAATGTATTTTATTGCCAGTTAAACCCCCCCTCAACTCTAAGTTATTGAATTCTGGTTTACAAGAATCCTCAATAACAAAATTACATATTGACTTCACGGGTTTCTGAATGATAAACGATGCTGCCGGTCTTTACTGTATGTGAACTGCATGTCTGCTGATTCACTGGTAAATATAAAGGTGCATGAAAAAGTTCACATTACACACACGCGCACACACACACACACACACACACACACACACACACATTCACATACACGCCCACACACACACACACACACACACACACACACACACACACACACACACACACACACACACACACACTTAAATACAAAAACACACACACAGTGGCAGCAGCTGCTGTCTGGAGAGCTGCAGCTCATTACCATGGTACCTGAGGCTTAAAGCAGAACTAGGGGTTTCCCTGTGAGAGAATGAGGGCGAGACATGGTTGCGAAAACATCCAACCAGGCATAGACTGCTTCACTTTTACATGATCAAGGTTTCAGCAACTGTGCTTTTTCTTTTTACTCCCTCCTTAATTTCTTCATTAAACACCACAATGCTACATCACAAATCCAATTAAGTCTTAGAGGAAAACGCAGGTTCCCAGATGAAAAACAGGTCTTCTGCTGCACAAACAGTGTTAACTACTAACTAGCCGGTGACAGATGGATGAAAAACTGAGAGGAGATCAGGCAAACAAGCTACTAGAGAGAGGGGGTGTGGGTGGTGGGGGCAAGCAAGCAGATGGAATCTTCTTCCCCGCACAAAGAAAAGAGCTGTGAGGACTCAGGGAAATTGAGACGACAGAAGGTGAATGGACTTGTAATGAAACTCTCAAGTTTGATAATGCACGACGAGCTGCACTCTATGGAGACGCCGAGCAACGCACACATGCACTAGAGAGAATTACAGACACAGGTGTGCGTGCGTGCGGGCTGGCGAGTCTCCTGAACACATCCATTGCCGTCTCTCTTGCACACCGCAGCTGCAGGAGCCGTGAGGAGAAAGTGCACAGTGTACATTTTTGGATTTAATTCTTCTGCTCCTGGCAAATGAAGTGAGTAACGCAAGGTTTGATGTGCATATGGTCTCCAAGGATGTGAGGTCACTGACAAAACTGAAGATGAGATAAAGAGATGATGCATGAACCTGCCAGATGTAGCCAAAACTAGAACTGTACTTTCTCCACTGCAACCTTCCCGCCTCCCTCTGCTCTCTCTCACTCTCTCTCTCTCTCTCTCTCTCTCCCATGCTCCCTCCCCCTCTCGCTTAATCTCTCTCTTTTCTCTCTCTCTCTCTGTCTGTCCGTCTCACTCTCTCTCTCTCTCTCTCTCTCCCTCTCTCCCTCTCTGCACACACACACTCAGATGCACACACGCAGAAAAGAGGAGAAAGCCAGAGAGGAGAACCACGGCGGCACGATGGGGATATTCTGCCTGCGTGGGCTCTGTCGCTGAGGCGTCCGGAGTTCAGCCACAGAGTGTGTGTGTGTGTATGTGTGTGTGTGTGTGTGCGTGCGTGCCTGCGCGTGAGAGAGTGTGTGCGTGTGTATGCATGTGTGTGTGTGTGTGTGAGTGAGTGAGTGAGTGAGTGAGTGAGTGAGAGCCCCTGCCGACGCCGTGCGGAGAAAGGGGAACGGAGGAGAGCGGGTGGAGAGGAGGAAAAAGAGAGGGGGAGTGTTGACTCTGACTGGGGCTTAGAGGAACCTCACGCCACTGGATCAGAGGACGCAGATGTGCAACAACTACTCCAACTACCGCTGCTCCTGCTTTGCCTGCGTGCCACTGCCTGCCTGCCCTCTTAACTTCTGCCATGGCATAGCCTCCTCTTCCAGCTCGCCTCTAATCCGCTAAGGAAACGGGCATGCATGGGCACAACCAGGGATCTAGGCTATCGCATCCTTTACGTCAGTAATTCACAGTCTGAGGTGAGTCGCTCCTCTCTGCTCTTGTTCTCTCCTCTATTTCACCTCTCAGTCTGCAACTGCAAGAGGGAAAGTCTGTTCAAATAACCTCTGTTGGGGGAAATCCGAGGGATCTGCTCGCTCTGTGGGACTGAGCCTGGGATAAGCCACAGGGAATGTTTTCACTGAAGATTTTCCCTTTTAGTCGGCTGATCAAATATCAAATACGTGTGGCAGATGAAAGGAGGTAAATCTCAGATTGATTTTATGCTTAGTTTCCCCTGCCGGGGTGAAGTGGTTAAGAGAGATTTCAGGCAGTGGTTGTGGAATGTGCTGATGTTTGAGTTTAAGAGACGATTCAGTCAGTTCAGAAAACTTTAAAATGTGGAAAATGTTCATATCACAGGTAAATATGATGGAGAAAAAAAAAGTCACTACCCCTGCTGGCTGACATTTGTTACATCTGGCAGGTCAGTTTTCTACGTTGGAGAGGATTTTGAGTCGAATTTAACCAGACTGGCTCGGCATACATTGCTAAAACTGTGCTTGCGTACGAGGGCTTGCATGATGCTGCATTTCCTCTCAGTTTTGCAGCTGAGTGAGCGTTACATAAAAAAAAACACACTGATACCTGAACCAAAAGAATTGTGGAGAATTGTTGCATGAAGCTGTTGTCCCATATATGGAGGCAGGTAGCTTGCAGCACTGAGGAATATGTAATGAGAGCTGGGCATCAGACAGCTGGCTGCATCTGATGAAGGACCTTAACTAAAGACTAATGTAGATTAATGGACTGGGTGAACTCACCATCTTCTTACAGACTGTGTGTGCGTGTGTGCGTGTGCGTGTGTGGAAGAGAGAGAGAGAGAGAATGAGTTGCACAGGACCCTCACATCTCGACTGTCCTTCAGTTGCCACACAAAACGCACGTCACTCCCACTCATCCCCCACAAACCCCCTGCCATCACTCTCTGTCTCCCCCCTTCAACCCTATCGCATATCAACGCTCTGATACAATCTCCCCTCTGCTCCATTTCACTTTCTGCAGACACTGAGGAGAGGACTGATGGAAACAGATGAAGATAGATACAGACAGAGGAAGAGATATAGAGCAAGGGGAAAAGAGATTGTCTGCGAGAAATAATAGAGAGAGTAAGACAGGAGAGGATATTGAATTTTCCTTTTATTCTTACAATTGAAGGGTTTAATGTGCTGACACTCAAGAGTGACATGAAAAGTACAAACCTGCAGTCACGGCCTTAGTTAAATAATGTAAATACAATTGTATAAAATAATTGGGTGGGGAGGAAAGTAGGACGCTGCTCAAGATGCCTGTCGCCCTTCAACCTTCATGCCGCCTCTGTGAGAACTGGGCACAGCAGGTCCAGGAGCGATGGGTGTGATGGCCCAACACTTCAAAGCTAATCTGTATTTTTAGGATTCACTGGTACCAGTCTGGACTTTACCCAGTAATTCTCCAGAGAGAAGGCAGAGGAAGCCTTGACTCTTTTGCCAGATAAGCACACACAAGAAAGAAGTGCGTGCACGCCACTGCTGAGAGGTGAGGATGGAAAGGAAGGTAGAACAAAGCAACAACAAAGCTTTACGCACAAAGATGGCAGGCACACAACAGAGAGTACTGGCAGGGAGATATGTTATAGAGGTGCCCTGCACAAATTGCCTTTTGGGGAACTTTTTTTTTAAACATTTTTTTTATTTGCTTTGCATGACACCTGCCTCGACAAACCAGGCGAAATGTGGCAGACGCTGCGAGGGTGGGAAGGAGCGAGGGAGAGCGCAGGGTTTCCAAACGAGTGGTAAAGTGTGCACTTGCCTCCCCGTGGCCTCTCTCGCTGGGAGGGGTACTCATTCATCCAGAAAACAAATTACTCTCCTATAAAAGAATGACTGCTTTTGGAACAAGCCAGATGTTACCTTTCATGTGCTAATAGGATTATTCATTAAGAGTCAGATTTTTTTTTTTTTTTTTACCCTGGGAGCGACGCAACAACGCCACGCAGCTGAGGTGAATCTCATGCGTCTGTTTTTTTCTCTTTTTGAAGAGGAGAAAGTGTTGTGAGTCGGTTGCTCACAGAAGAAGACGCTTTGCACCTGATCCCACCTGGGTGTTGTCACCAGTGTGCGCTGGTGTATGTGTGTGTAAAGCGTGTGTTCCCCATTGCTCTGCAGTAGGGGCCCAGTCAGCTGGGGTTCCAACAGGCCCAGAGGCAGAAGAACAGAGGACGGGAGTTGACTGTGGTACAGAGAAAAAGTGGAGTCTATGTATCTATATGTTTCATGACTTTCAGGGCTGAAATGAACAATTCTTTCCATTAAAAATTCATCTATTTATTGTTTCTTCAATTAATAGAGAGAGAAATGCCCGACACAATTTCCCAGAGCCTGAGACAACCAGATATTCAATTTCCAGTTACATAAAAGAAAATAAAGCAACATATTTTTACGTTTGAACAAACATTTTGCATTTTTGTTCCATGAATGACAATTTATGAAAGTGTTTTCAAACAAGTTTCTGTGCATCCGCTACCCGCTGAAGCACTAATTACTTGTGGCTTGAGGATCTCGCAAAGAACATTGTGACAATTTCTGTTATACAGATTATTGATCTCTGCAGGCAGGGGTCAGAGGGCAGGGGGAGCGGTCATGCAAGCTGGTGGGCTTAATGTGAATTCAGACCATTAACTCTGTGCTCTCTGCCGTGTTGAGAAAAATGAGTATGAACACAAATGTCATCGTTTTTGTTGAGTTGTTGTGGGAGGGTGGGGACTGTCCTGCAAACCATCACTTTAAACAGGTACCCAAACTGTTACCCAACGAATCTTTCAGGGAGAGATTGCTAGCTAAAAGCCTCAAATGTATTCTTGATTTTATGTACAACTAAAGACTAAATGGAACTTGACCTGCTCATTATGTCTGGAGAGTCCTGCACAGCGAGGAAGGTCTTTACAAAACAGTTAAAAATAGGAATTCATAGAATTATAGGGTTTTTGTTCACTGCAAATTGGCTTTCTAAAGCCTCTACCTTCACTATATGGCCTTCATGAGATTTAGCTGAGCTGCCCAAATAATACATCTTACCAACCATGCCATTTCTCCCACCCCCCCCACACACCCCTTCTCCATGGCTTCATCTTCCCTATTCATTTGTATCTCTCTCTATTTTGCTCACATTCAGTTCTGCTCCATCCAAGCACAGTGAAACTCGGCATTCTTTCACCTTGCACCTGTTTATTCTAGTCTTTTCCTCCTCTTTTCCATCCTTTCCTCGTGCAGTTGGGTATGTGTGTGTGCACGTGAGTGTGCATGTGTGTGCATGTGTGCATGTGTGTGTGTGTTTTTTTCTTTGCTAGGGATGACTAGGAGGAATCTGAGAGCAGCAGGGGAGTTCTCTAGTTACCCATCAGCTTTGAAACCACAGTGTCTGGAAGGCAAAGAGAGAGGGGGAGAAGACAGAAAGTCACAAAGAGAAAGAAAGCAACAAAAAGGGGAAGTGAATGAGAAGAAAAATGAGGATCAGAAAGAAGAGAGATATAATGTTGTGCAGAAAGACAAAGAGCAAAGGAAAGGAAAGAGTGATCTGATGCATTCTGATTAGAGCAGGCAGCCTCTGCAGCATACATCCTTTCCTGAGGTCTGATCTACATCTAGCCGATAGGTCCACTGATGTATGGATTACAGGCTTCCTGTGAATTCATCAAGCTCTCAAGAACCCACCTGGGTGCAGGTGTAGCACACGAAGCAAACTAAGTACGGCGGGTAAGGCACTAACAAAGAAAACTAGTACAATTCAGTGGGGACCAATTGAGTAAAAAATAATAAGGCTCCACTGTCCGTAGGCTACAATTCAATGATAAAGATGCTCTCCATGAAAACATCTTTAGACTGACATATAGTATACTGTGTTTTTTCATGAAAGCAATTCCAAGTATTACACACAGTAGGGGTGGAAAAAAATTACTCATGACATGTACAGCACATATTCAAAGTGTTGGGAGGCTGAATGAAAGGCTGTTAGTCTGTTTTAAGTCCATGCACTTTCTCCCTCACAGACACATTCTATTTTATGTGAGCTTCAAGTGCACAACTGGTGGCAATGAAAGTATAAAACGCACACATGGCTTTTCAATAAATGTGGTGCATATGGTAGAAACTTAACATATAAGGATATTCTGAGTGCTGTGGATTAACAGCAAATCTGGATTGATCCCAGTGACAGCATCAGACGTCTGACATCAATACAAACGCTGACTTTATGTTAATAGTCATTTCTCGCAATGATGCAGAATATATTGAACAAATTTATAGTGTTTCAACAGGTTGCTATAGAATCACAATGGTATTAAGGGATTGTAACTAGGATTAAAATGTGACCGGGTAAAACAAATTACCCTCTCCTCTGATTGCAATTAGGAAATTTCATTCTGCATTCTCGACAAATAATATGTACCCGCTGTTATTTAGCCATTACTGCAATACTACGTGATAATTCAGGGCAAAATCTTCAAAATGGTGCTTGGCAACAGAGCAGTGGGCCATGATGACTGAGCAACAATTACTAGAAAGACAATCCTTTAAAAATCCTGCGATTTCCAGTGCCAGTCCATCTTACAGCACTAAGCTACCATTAACTGACAAAGGATTTGCTGCGTTTGGTGTCGGACTAATGCACTGTACTGCTGTTATCCCTCAACACTGACCTGTACAGTCAATCACTCGGCTATATATACCCTCTTCATCACACCCAAGCTCGCTCGCTCGCGCACTGCAGCACAGAGACAGACAGAAAATTAAAAAAATAAAAACCCACACTGTCAAATGACCTCACCAACACGATCTAAAGTAAACTACGACCGTGCATATCTTTTTACTGCATAATCAGCGTGCGCTTAAGAGACAGATCAAAGACTTTTCAAAACATTACTAAGCCCCGTGTAATTATGAGCGGAAGCTGACGCAGGAGAGAAAGGAAGAGAACCAAACATAAATAGATAAAGCTGGATTACAGTAGAGTTTGGAACTTCCATGACTGTGATGTTGATACTGCCACACTTTGTTTGTTCAAGCAGCATCTGGGACCACGCTGAACTGTGATGATGTAAAACTGCAGCGAACGCAAAGCAGGAATTTTCCTGTTGATCAGGTAGACTTGAAGCCAACTTTGTCTTAAATCAAAAAACTCAATGCTGGCTATATAACACTTCCCTGTGATTTTTATTATGCAAAAAACACAGGAGTGCCACAGTTGGGAAATTGGAGGGCACATACACCACATTACCAAAATTAGAGCCAAAAATTACTCCCATATGCGATTGTTGAACATCCCATTACGAAACTGTGGGCATTAATCTGCTCCTATAACCCCCCTCCACTTTTTTCTGGGAAGGCTTTGCACAATAGGTTGGAACCTGGCTGCAGGGATTTGATTCCATTCAACCACAAGAGCATTAGTGAGGTCAGTGACCGGTGTTGGGTGATGAGGTCTGGCTCGCAGTCGGTGTTCCAGTTCATCCCAAAGGTGTCGGATTGGGGTTGAGGTCAGGGCTCAGCGCAGGGCCGGTCGAGTTCACACCGAACTTTATTTGTGCACAGGGCATTGTTATCAGGGCATTATCAAGCTGAAAGAGGAAAAGGCCTTCCCCAAACCATTGCCACAAAGTTGTAGGCACAGTCTAAAATAACACTGTATTCTGTAGCATTAAGATTTCCCTCAATTCGAACTAAGAGGCCAAAAAGCCCCAGACAGGCTATTTGTTCTAAGCCGTCAGTCAAACAGCTATAACATACAGTGAGAATGACTTAGGGGAAAACATTTCAACAATGTAAAAGAAGTATAGAGGATAATGGAAAAGCTTAATGAAACACCCTGTTAAACGCTTGAACAAGAAAGGCTGTTTACGCTGTTGTTGCTAATTGACATGTATAGCCATATTTCCCGGGTTTAATCAATTCACCTGTTTTGTGATGCATGCTATATTAATGAATTTTCCCTTCGGTGGAGCAGAAGCGATAAAACAAAATTAGTCAGGCTCAAAGTTACGGTAAACATTCAATCCCCGGTTGAATCAGGACACTAAAATTTCCACCTTTAAAGATTTTACCCCCGGCAACCAAAAGTTCAATTAGGCAACTGCCGATCACAAAACAGCTGAGTCATAGGCAGTTCAAAAATAATGCAAGTAATGGGGACCCCACTTTTAAATTCAAGGTGCGTTGCATTAAATGAGCACGTGCTGAGAATAAGGACCATTTCCATTAAAGAATAATGAATTACATTACTGTAGTAACCTGGACTCGTCCTTGCGAGCGCTTGAGGGCTTCAAAGATGGCCGAATTAGCAGGGAAACTCTTCCCAAGAACCAGCCACACTCAACAGATTCTCATCGTGGACAGAAAGCAGTTGCGTCCCTAGAAATAACCCAAATAATAACCCATAGTGCCGGCATGACAGCTGTGTGAGCTGTGCTGCTAAAACAAGGTCAGATGTGAACATGTCTGATGTGTTTTGCCATGCGCACATGACCCTGTGAGATCTGTTTTTTGTCTGTCCTACTGGGTAGAAAATAATGGGTCAGTTCACTTCAATTACTTGCCCTGAATTGAAAAAAAAAAAAAAAGGATCAGGGCCACCCTAAAAAGGGGCAGTTGTCACAGCCTTGCGTGATGAGTCATGCTGTTTATGCAAGAGGCCAGGGGTGGTGTTCCAGCCGGAGGTTGAGATACAAGTACTGCTACAGTTGCCCGGGCCTGAACCCAATGGGTAACAAATCAGATATGTGGAGCCTGGGACACACCATTCAGCCTGCAGTGCTGGCATGTCAAAAGGGATCAAATTTAAATCAGGACATGATACAATACCATGAAAAATGTATGCATTGTGGAGCCTGAGTGCGGAGAAGTCAGAGTTAAAAAATAATGAGAAAACACAGTTGCTGTTTGTGCTGACAAACTACATTCATGTCTCAATATCTGATGCTTTGGAACAGGGTGGCATCTTGAATTGTAATCAGATATAATTTTGCACAAATTGAATATAATGTTTAAGTTGGGCCCCTACTGCAAGGGATAGAGGGTGATGTCTTGTTCAAAATGTCATCCTTTGAACAAACATGGAGAGGACACTGACAGTGATGGACCACGAGAGCACAGCCAAGCTGGTGAATAGATAATAGTCTTGGAACAAACATCGCAGAGTCAGACAGCAGATGGAAAAAAGAAAAAAAAAAAAAAAAAAAAAAAAAATCATCAGCCTTTCTTGAACTGAAATGCTTCAAACGCTGCACAGTCAGGGTAATAATTGGAAAATGAATGTATTATATGGTGCTATATGCAGCCCTGATTCATCCACTTTACATCACTGTACGTCCCCCTGCTTTCACAGCTCAATCCACCAAATGGCAAAGAGGTCAGGGGTCATTTAGTTGTTATATGCATGTAATACAAGGTGGAAATCTTTATGGTGACACAGTTCCTTTGTGTTTCCACTGATAACTACTAACTGCCTTTTTTTCAAACTCCCCTGTCCTTTCTGTTTGCATAACTGCACCCACTGGGGCTGATTCTTTCTTGAGAACTTGTCAATATGTTGTATTTTGTCCACTCATGTAATGAGGGGTGGGACAAGACAAAAACAAGTATCGAGATTTTTCTGTGAATACTGTGTTATGTGTAACTAATTCCTGTGCCGTGTTGTAGAAGTGTCTGTGCTCCGATACAAGAGCACCTTTCTTAATGTCCTCTGAGTTGAGCTTTTAGACAGTTTCCACAAAAACTGCATTGCACTGCACTCCCTGGTCATCTGGTCACAACGGTATTTACCTGTCTATTCAATCAAACAAATATCTGCCTGCACAGCAGAAAGCTGCCGTCTCCAACCTGTCTACATGGGCATACTGTGCTGCTCTCAGACAGTCTTTTCAGCGACATTACTTGAAAATGACTGGACGCTTTCAGGGGCAGGACTGTCAGTCTGTAACACTGCGGTGTTAGAGTTTGACAGTCCTTTGTCTTTAATGGCTTTTTTAAGTTTCAGACACAGGTTTCTTCTGGGAAGAAAAAAAAAAGAAAAACTTCTAAAAACTTCTGCTTACTCTGTTCAAAGACGACAGGATCTTTACAGATAGAGTCACGACGCCCATGAGATATTTGGTATCTGGCAACAAGCAAAGATATTATTCACGGCAAAACGGTCTTGATTTCTCATGCAAGTGTGGGGTTAGAGCAGCTCTCCCAATTCTGGAGAACATACACAACTATGTACACAAGAATGTTATAATCTTGGGAATGCTTTTACTGGCAATATTAAATCTTTTATTCATATATTCATGCTAAGAAAATGTTACTTTGTCCTTACTAGGCAGATTGCCAGGGTATGTTTTGCAGAAAAATGGCTGAACGATTAAGCCAACAGTTAAAATTGCTGTATTTACAAATGATTCTGTGCTTCTAAGATGGGTTATTAATGTCTGTAAAGAGACTTATGTTAGATCTTAGATCAGATGGACAAAGACAGGCAGCTGTCTCTGTCCTACCAGAGCCAGAGACGCAGCATGATACAATTTAATAATCCAGAGCCAGGGTGATAATGTGATTGAGAAGACAGTGAGACAAAACGTCCATTGTATAGCTCCCAGGTAAGTAAACAGACAGGTTTGAAATAGGAAGTCAGTCCCTGTTGACAGAGAGCAGTCATGGCAGATAAGCTGAGACGGATAATTGTCCTATCTGATTCAGCATCTATATGAGCGTGTGGAGTGTTCGCTTATTGTAAATCAGCAGGCAGCGGGAGAATTATATTTCTGTCAAGGCCTCAGAGGCAAACTGCAGAGTCGTGATGCTGCTGCCGTACCTGTGGTAGTTGGGGGAAAGATAATTCATTATCTCTGCTTAGGATGCTTCTCCTCAGGGGGGTTGTTTTACAGTTCTCTGACAAAAGTTTGTCTGTTTGCAGGTATCATGCCCCGTCTTTTTTTTTTTTTTTTTCCCCCGTGCATTTTCTCTCATCTTCATTTATCTTAGAAAATGGCAAATGAACAGACGGCGTAGTCACATATGCTGAGGGACAGCAAATGAGCCCCCAAATAGGCAAAATTCTTATTTTTGCTTAATTACTAACTGAGAGGGAAAGGTCAGAGAGTGAAGAGTAATGCTGAACCTAATTATCCATGGAAATAAACTGCAGACCTAAGGCATAGTCTTCAGTATAACTAGGTGTTTTTGAGTGTGTAAGAATGTGTATGATTGTATGTGTAGCAACTGATAGCCACTACAAAAGCTCTTATCTACAAAATGAAAAACACATACTTAGAAAGCGGGAGAAAAGGAGGAGGAACTGGTGGTGAAGGATGTTTCAACTGGCAGTGATAAATGAATAAAAAATGATGCTGAAATTGGGACTTATTGGTGTCACTGAGATGATGATTAGATGCATCACGGAAATCTGCTGAGATTATTTTTAGGGCACACTAAAACCATAACCCTTTGCAGTTTTTCAGTAAATAAACAGAACGGATTGGTAAGAAAATAAAAACACCCCAGCAAAATGTGATAAAAAAAGGAAATAAACAGGATTCTTTTTCCCAGGGTAAATATACTGTTCATATTGAAACTTAGACTTGCATGACACAAATAAATTCAATGCCAAACTGAATTATTCCTGTTATACTCAATTATCCAGGGAAGTGACTTAAAACTTAAAAAAAAAAATCTGCTCCTTTAAAATGTGTATTTGCTCTGCCTGTTGGCATGCATAATGACAGGTGTCTGATGAAAGCACTTTTTTAATAATATTCATTAAATAATTGCTCAAGTTCCTCCCTTCCCCCTAAGCTAAGAGAGCATGTGTGTTCTGTTGAGTGGGTCTTTGTCTAAGCATTCATTACCAATGATTAACACCGCATCTTTCTCTATGCCTCTCAGGAAACATGGTGAGCAAGGAGGGTGGCAAATGCATGCTCACCAACTCAGAGTCTGACTCGGAGGCAGCGCCCTTGCCCTCCACCTCGCTGGCGCTGGAGGTGAAGTATTCCCTGGAAGCCAGTCGACAGGTGAGGAAGAGAAACAAGGCCCTGCAAGTGCGTTTCAAGGATATCTGCGAGGCACAGAACGAGCAAAGGGAGGCAGAGTTGCAGGCAGCGGGGAAAGGTGGCAAGCCGATCTCATACAAAGTGGCATACCGCAAGTACATGACTGTCCCTGCACGCAGATCCATCCCTAATGTGACAAGGAGCACAGGCGTGCAGACGTCCCCTGACCTGAAGAAACGCTATCAGACCTTTCCCTTTGACCGCAAAAAAGGCCACACTTTTAAAGACGTAGCGGCCGTGGAAACTTATAAAGGTCAGAATAACGGTTTTGTCATGGAGGTGAAGCAGTCCAAGCCTGCTGAGCAGGGTTTAGATGAGGAGGAGGAGGAGGGAGCCTGCGGGGGGAGTGGAGTCCGGAGGACCAGGGCTCTGCTCCATACTAATGAGTGCATTGCCACAGTGGAGCAGCACACTGCACCTGATGGCCTGTGCTCTGACGCTCTGCTGCTCAGTTGCTCTGCAGACACAGACTGCCTTGCAGACACATCGAGGGGAAGTGGAGCCGGAGCACAGGCAGAGTACCAGCTCTGCAGTGTCCCGTCCAAAGCCAGGACAGGATTACAACACAGGGAGGCCGTTACAGACCGCTCGGCCAAGAGGCAGCTGCTCAATCTGGAGGAGGGCTCGTCCCGGACCCTGCCGGACAGGGCCTCCAAGGTTACGGGCCCCATCGCCTGGAACTCCCTTACACAGGTGGAGTGCCTGGACAGTCCATCTGTGCGGAGCAAGCGGAAGAAAGGCCTGCAGCTCAACGGGCTGCAGAGTGAGACGCTACCACGTTCCAGTGGAGGCTGTACAACACAGGCACAGTGCCACACAGGACAGTTATCTGCTCGGCCTCTACGGGGCATGGAGGAGCCTCTGTCACCCTGTAGAGATGGGGAGGCTGGTGGGGCGCCGCCCGACCAAACACAGGAGGCCTGTAAGCAAATAGTGCCTATGAATCAGGACAAGGATGTTAAAGCACAGCTCCAGGCCATGGAAAATCTCATCAGCTCCAGCCAGGAGACCATCAAGGTGTTGCTGGGGGTCATCCAGGAATTGGAGAAGGGGGAGGCCCACAGAGAGGGGTAAGACATCTCAAGTCTTTTATAGCCTGTGTTTTATAATACGGATGTACCAATCCCAGCCGTTCTCTACTAAATATTCCAATACTTCAACCTTTTCCCCAAATTTAAAATCTATACAGCTTACTGCATGACACTCTCATGGAACACCACTGTACCAGATTCAGTAACTTAGATCGCTGCCTCCCAACTTTACACTGGTATCACTAAAAGTAAACTGGCAAAAAAAAAAAAAAAAAAAGAGAAATGTCACTGACTCTACTAATTATAACTGAGAAAAGGGCCTGGTGTTCACAGGGTTAAGCCAAGGGAACATCAGAGACACAGAACGCATTCACGATTCAGCGTGAACAGGAAAAGCACCCTCTTGATGTGTCACATTATTTCTAGATCTTCGGGACAAGCTTGTAAGTGTGACAGCTGCTCAACAGAGCCTTGACTGAACCACCCAAAGAGTGTCACAAAAAAAAAAGAAAAAAAAAAGAAAAAAAAAAGAGATCACAGTGGCGTGTAGCTGGGATGATGTGGCTTTCACCTGGATGTGCCCCGTCGTGCTATTACAGCACAATGTCCTTTTATGATGATTTCCCCTTTCAGATATGGCAGAGCTGCTGAAGAGAACGTATTTAGACAAATCACCTCACTCGATTTGGGTCAAGAAGACCCGCGTACGAGACACGGCCGCTGTGAATGCAATCACGAAGACTGGGATGTGTCAGACATGTTTTTGCTAATTTGGATTGAAACTAATTTAGCCACTGAATGCATTAGCATGTGTAGTGTAGTATGTGTGTAAGATCATGCAGAATTAAATGTTGAGTATGTCTCAATATGGGAACTTAATTACTTTTGATGCTGAAAAAATGAATATCATTCTCAAATTACTGAGTGACACTTTCTTTTATTGATTAAGGAAAATACTAAACAAGACAACAATTGGTCTTATCCAGCTGCACGCTGTAATGTTTATCTAGTAAGTCCAAGGTCTTTGAAAAAGCCATGGCCTGTGAAAAAGCCATTTACTGTCCAATGGATACTGAGTATATACAAAAGGGCTGCAGATAGCATCAAGCCAGCTGAAATAGAGGATTGTCTTTCCAAAGGGATGAAGCAAACAAAATGGCCAATTTGTCGAGTGAATTGCTGGGCCTCGCCACTCAGATCCCTATCTGTTCTGACCAGCGCTGTGGCAAGGTACGGAGCGAGAAAATCCTTATAATCAACGTCATAGCGAGCTAGTTCAAACCCTGTGAGAATTACACACACATACGCGCACGCACACACCCGCTCAGACAGCTGTCAAGCTTATAAGAAAAAGCACACACAAGAACAAATTCTTCAAAGTGTATGAAAACAACTCTCAATATCAACCTGACAGAACGACAGGTTGAAACTCCCATTCAACAAGGATCGAGGAAGGAACAAATCTTACAATAGTCTGAGTTTACACCACCTAAAAAGAAAGAAAGAAGAAAAAAAAAGCCAATTATCCTCTTTCAATCTTGCACAAGGCAGACTTATTCTCCTTATCGACAAACTCATAAAAGTGTTTTGGGAGTGAAAAAGTAAGCGGACATGTGGTGCAGCATGGGAAGCCACGGCGCCATGTGTTGCAAAGCACATCTGGCTTATCAGATGTGTCTAAAGTGGCAGGCGGGGGAGGAGATCTTAGAAGAGGAGAGGAGAGGAGAGGAGAGGAGAGGAAAATCAGTGACTGCTCTTTAATGGTGCCATCTGGTCACATACATAAAGAAACAATCACAATGTGTTTCCATACATTAATTACAGACGCCTACATTTAGTTAAAAGTCAGTGAGCAGTGTAAGCCCCTTGTAATCCATCTAAGCCCAACTGAACCTCCACTTCTGTACATGAACACCGTCTTCTCTACATATTTCCAATTCCCAAAGTTGGATTTTCGAGTGAGCCAAGCAGAAATTCTAATGCTGCTTTAGTCACACTACATTAGCTTCATACTCCCCTTACATAAATGTCACTGACACAACAAATAGGATTGCCCACAGGCTATAGGTGAATTGTGAGTGCAATTACATCTGATATATAACTGCTTATGTTCTATGGCATTCATTTTTCATGGAAGGAAATGCAATGCTACATGCATTTATCACCACGCATGTGTTCATGACATGCTGCTCAGACACAAATTGAAATTCCCTGAGTAATGTGCTGAGACTGGGAAAAAACATAATCCTGCCACACAAAAAACACACACACGAACTTTAGAAAGAAAAAAGAGAAAGAAAAAATAAAAGAGTGTAATATACCATTTATCTCTGCTGAACTGAAATTAAAAACACTCCAGATCAAAAAGTCATTTCAAGTAGAGACTCTCCATAGTAATGATCCTTAAATTTCACTTTTATTTCTCCACTGTTCCCCTGATTGTAGTGACATCAGGAGGAAAACAACAAGTCTGTGGAATGGAAAAAGTGGGAGAGAGAGAAGGATGGAGATGGTCCCTGAAATAATTTTTACCACTGAATAATAAGATTTCAAAAATAAAACCTCACAAAGCTTTTGCAAATTCAGCCACTGAAGACAAACCATCACACGATAGTTGGTCAATACATGTAAAATTAAGCCAGAATCCAACAATGAACTAATGTAAACTGCTAAATCAGAATTTTCGGCTCTTCATTTCAGTCTTCACTTCAGTTTCTCACTGAAGTGTTCTGTCGTATTTATACTTGACTTCTGCTCGTCACCTTATGATACCGACTCACGGTAGCCGCTGATCTGACTTGAATACATAGCTGCTCAGAGGGTGAATTATAACCTCTTAAAACATAAACACAATGATGGCCGAAGCTATTGTCATACGACAATCACCATGTCTGTCAGAGGAGAAATAGCAGACAGTCTCTAGGTACAAAGACTTGTCCCTTTGACTTTTATAAAATATCAAGACAGTTTCTAACATAGTTACTCAAAGTAACTTTTTTTAAATTTTCTTTTTACTAATGATAGTTTCATGCCCCTCCGATAACTGGAGGTACCGCAAATGTAAATTACTGCACATCGTCTACGCAGAAAATGAGCGGGCATCCAGTCCACAAAACAACTTCCTGTTTTCTGCTCGACGGGAACAGAGACAGTTATAGAGGAAAACGTCTAGAAATCGAGCATGTGAAAGAAAGTGAGGGAGTGCGTCAAGAAGGGTGAGGCTATATCTCATTTGGTTATCATATTATTAGAAGTTTCCAGATTATATGAGAAGCCCTTAGCTCTGTTTCCCTGGAAGAAATAGGAGTTTAGAGCACAGTGACTTACTCAATGTCCCCACACAACGCGAACACACACACACACACACACACACACACACACACACACACCTCCTTGAACTACAGCCCTGCCCTGGGCATGCAACACAGTGTGAAGGGTGCAATGCAGCTCTTGACTAAACCATTGGTTGCATCCAACGGCACAAAGCTCGGGAATAATTCTGCTGTATCATCAGCCACTGTTGGCAGGCCAGATCCAATTAATCACACTCATGGGGGACTTGTTGCTAGTCTGTCTATTAACACTGTGTATGTGTGCATGTTTTTATGCCTTTGGACTCCCACCCACTCAGTGACCTTTGGGAGAGCTCACCTAGTAGCACAAAGGTGGGAGGGTGTAAAAATATACTGTTAATGGCACTTTTGGCTTCGCTCCCCCCAGGGAGGCTTTGCCGAAATTAGCTCTGCTCTCTTATTTTCTCTTATCAACTCAGTGTGACAGACGGGTGGGGAGGGACCAGAGGTGGGGGAAGAAAGATCTAGACAGCATGGGGGCGAGATATAGAGAGAATAAGGATGAGCTCTTCAAAGGATGTGATCCAGTTGCCCGTGGACCCGCTTATCGATCGACTCATCCGGGTGGAAAGTGGCTTTGTGGTTTTGTGGCTTTGACCTTCCCCGCTGCACTGTCACCCCCTCTCCAAGGGCAAGCCCCTTAATGGCAATTAACCCGAGCTGCAATCTTCCAAGTAAATTTCTTCATATCATTGCACTGATCCTCGTCTTAGATTCTGCCCATTACTTCACTCTGCTACAGCCTTAAATAACAATATTGATATTAGCACATCTAATATACCTGTCAGAGCATATAGCCCAGAAAGGAGCAGATAAGGAGCGGAAATTTATGATAGGTTTAATTTTTATTGGTGCTGCACCTTATGGGCAGTGTGACAAGAGTCCCTGAGAGAGATTTGAAAAATGTCTCTGCTCCTGCAAAGACGAAACTAAATGTGAAAGTTAACACATTAACCTCAAAGCGAAGAATCAAGGTGATTTTCATAACCATGTTCATTTTGAGAAACCTCGATTTATGACACTGACAGTTTGTGAGAGAGGGTCAGTTCACACAGGAAAGGCAAACAAATGAACCAAAAAACATTTTCTCACTTAGCTCGAGTGGTATCTAGCCGCCGTGATTTCTGCCTCATATGTAAAATTCAACAGTAACATCTCTCTGCCGAAACAGAGCCCACATTACTGTGGATAACACTGGGAACAGTTTTTCAGTGTTTACCCAGAGAAACCACAACATTGTTTCTGGAAAGTCAAGTCGCTGTTCATTCTTTTTAATGTAGTATTTCATTGCTGTGGGCACCATAATTGAAAATGCATTGACCACCGTTATAATGGGGTGAAGGCAGATATCTCAAAAACAGATATCTCAAAATCTGGGCAAATAAAACTTACTAATAATACTTCAGACATTGGAAAAGTGATCATGTTATGACAAAGTCAATGAGCAAATACTTGGGAAATGCTGTCAACAAATTAAAAACTTCTTTAATAGGAGGATGAGGATGGGTGTATTTGGTAGCTATTATGTGTGTCTCCATATAACCAACTGACTGTGAAGGAGAGTGGCTGATGAAAGATGCTACCTGGATAAGTAACAGCTACTAAAGGCCCGACATCTGCACCGGGTTTACAAGACTGTTTTCTGTTGATGCAGCAGTGCAGGTCATAACCATAAAACCCAACCAACAAAGCATTTCCATCTTGTCCGTGTCATCGGTTAAGTGAGTCCACAGTGTGTCCACTGTAATATGTCATAAATTACAAGGAGAAACACTTTAGTGTCAATCAATATGCACATTCCCACATGCTAATCCAATACGAAAGCCATTGAGCCTTTGAAGCATGTAACCTAATGGATCCATTCATGACCATAACCTGCTCTTTAGCTGCCCCTTGAGGAATAGAGATCTATAATGGGAACTAGGTTCATGCCAATATTTTATCTCAGTGACAACCAATGATTGAACAATATCAGGACACACGCAATGTAATATAAAAGGATATTGATTGGTCTGAATGTGAATTCAGTGAATCGATATCACAATGAAATTAAGACGGGCTGACTGTGTAAAGCCAAGTGGCTGCTGTCCTAAACAAAACTGTCAAATTTTATCTCCTCAGAGGACACATTTAATCTCCAAATGATTCTGTTTTTTTTCCCTCTAGGCAATAAATGGTTAGAATAAATGTTCATACTGGAGATAACTCTAACTGTATGCTTTACAATGCTGTCCTCTACAGAACGGATTCATCAACGGCTGGATTTCTCCTGTATTTCTCTCATATCAACTGGGAAAAAATAATTAAAGACTAACTGTTGGTGTTTTGACTTAAAGTCAACTTAATGATTAGTTCAAATTTATCAATAACTGCTTTGATAATAAATCAATCATTAGTCAATTTTCAAGAAAAAATGGCAAATCTTCTCTGGGTCGAGGATTTGCTGCATCTCTCAGTTTTATATTATTGAAGTTGAGCGTCTTTGTGTTTGGCATTTCTCTCGTATTTCAATATGCAATAATGAAAATAATCCTTATATGCACCCTAACTTTTTTTTCTGTAGAGTAATTGTTGTAAATGTAACAATCCTGAATCAACTCCCTGATGAAAACTACCTTTCACTGCTGCCCTGTAGCACTTTGCCTTATCTGCCCTCCAATCAGTCAACCACAGCTAATGGCCGACACAGCGCCCTTTCTGCCCTGGCTGCCGGACACGGGCCACTCATGGAGGGCAGCGTGACTCCTCATCACCCTCATTTACTTCGGTCCTACTAACGAGGGATGACAAACAAGATGAGAAAGGAAGGTGTGAGGGAGCAGCTTAACAAGTCCTATAATTACTCATTCACGACTCTTATCTCCCCCGCAGACTCTCCTATCGAACCGGACAGGACACGGCCAACTGTGACACATGCCGGAACAGCGCATGCATTATTTACAGGTTAGTGGCCATTACTCTTCAAAGACATGATGATCCAAATGTGCCCTGTTCTTTCTCCTTGAGGGGGAAAAAAAAAGGGCAGGTGGAAAAGGGTGGAGGGCAGCGGGGCAGGTGATGCAAGACTAACGTGGATGCTGTTAATGAGCACTTGGGGACGTGTGACATTTACACATCACACTCTCTTCTGAATCTATACATCTTTGTCCGACTCTCCTATTGTCACTTCACACCCCTTTCTTAACTGAAGGCGGCTCAGCAGGTGTAGCGTGAGCCAGACACAGAGACAAAAGGGCACATGCTTGAGAAGTAAGGGGGATGCATAACTGTGGAGTGAGTGAGAACAGGGCAGCGAAAGGTGAAATTAATTACCGTCCAGACATCATGAAATATTATCACTGTGTGCTGTTGCCAAGCCAACTGAGCCTCTACTATATTTTCAAATTCAGTTCAATTTATTTGACAACCAGCACAGACTCGAGTCCAGAGTCATTAGTCTACCAGGGTACATAGTTGTCTCCTTATCAAGGATGTGTGTGTAAATATTTTGCTGCCTGGTCTTCTGTGTGTGAATGTGTTTATGTATGTGACACAAATAGTCGATCAAAATTAACTGGCATCACTCCTGAAAGTGATTTGGTTTCATTAGCTTATCAAACAAAATGAATTGCTAGCTTGTTTGATGGGAATCTTTTACTTTTTGGTGATTAATTAAGTATTGGACAAATTAAAAATTAGGCCTGATGACGATTCTGGATAAAAGTCAGAATATCATCAAAGTCATTAGAATTTATCCTTGAATATCTGAAGCAAATTTCACAGCAATCCATCCAATAGCCATCGCTCTGAACTGCAAATGTGTCCCTCACAGAGGAACTAGAAGAAAGTCATTAGCATGCGTCCTCAGGTAACCATGAAGGTCTGTACAAAGTTTCTTGGCAAACCATCCAGTAGTTGTTGAGAGTCTGGACTTAAATAGTGACCTAACTGACGCCATGGCGATTCATAAACAGATGGTTTAATCGTTTAACAAAAATAGCCATTAGTTACAGCCCTAATGTGAAACCGTGTGGGGTCAGTTTAAAGTTTGCAGTCAGTGGCTCTGACCTATGACAGAGCCTCGCAGGTCCCGACACCTCTGTCAGACTTCCTCTTTGAAACACAGTGACGCTGACAGTCTGAAGGCCCCATGAGCGCTCTTTGCTCACAGCTAGAACTGCATGTCGCAGCCCTGAATGTGCAAATGTGTGTTTTACCATTTCTCTGTTTGTTGCCCAGAAAAAAAGTTTGATTTCAACAGTCAAAATAGAACAGGAGGGAGGAAAAAAAGATGAGAAAGAACAGAGATTTAAAGAGTAGATGGGTGAGAGGCGATCAATAAAACTGTTTTTAGTGGACACTGCTGTTCCACTCAGTCGGCATTTCGCCTCTGAAGAGACATTTAAATCATTTTCTATCTGCTGCTCTCAATAACTGATAGGCCTTTGGACAAACTTCAATAGGCTCCTGAAAATGAAGGAGCGGGGCACAGCTCCTGCTCCCTCTGATGTTTGAGCTGAGGAAGGTGCATCTTGTCGTAGAGGCGGAGTGTGTTTAAATCGCGGCAGGTCCACCGCGCATAGCTGCAGGCTGGACAACAGGAAAGGTGGATTTTACAATGATTCAATGTCAGCAGGATGAAGTGAGATGAGCTGGATGATTGCATGTGATGTGAAGGACAATGGAAGGGCATAAATAGCTAAGAGGCAATAGGTTAGACACAGGGTTAAAGGATGGATGAAGTAGGACAAACTGCTGAGATGGGACCTCGTCCAGTATTATAAATTAGTCAGCACCATGTTTAATGCTAACTCTGTGTGATTTGGACCCGGGGAAGAGAAGGCCCTGCTCCCTCTGGCCTACCTATCGTCCATCTACACTCTGCCTGCCTGAGTAAAAACCAACCGTGCTTACCCTACTGTGCAAGCCTCTGCAGACTCCAGAGACATTCACTAACCATCTCTCCAGATCTGCGAGCACCAGCTACAGCGTGATAACACATTTAAATTTTAAGAATATGAGCAATTCCATTCTCTGTCTCTCAAGATATTCTTGGCAGTTCAGAGTGTGCCTATACTGATCACTGGCGTGTAGGGAAAGGTGTTTCATTTATATAGCTCCATGACCTGAAATCCCGATGAGGGGTTTAAAATATGCAAAATGCAGGCTGCAATAAAAGCTATGATTAAGTGTGCCCATTTGAATATGAGCCAATTATAAGGACGTGTCAGCAAGTGGTCCAACATATCTGTCTTATCTACATTTTTCTAACCTGAAAATCCCCATGGAGAAACTGACAAAGTCACCGACAAAGTCATTTCAGACTTGTCCCCATGACTTGGTCTGCGCTGATCGTGCACACACACACACACACACACACACACGACAGCTGTCTTCAAACAGGCGCTATATTAACATCAAAACTCCACATTCGGCTTCCCTAGATCTGCCACAATCGATTGAAACGCTTCATCTGCAGGAGGAAGAGCAGAAAAACAGAAACTCAATACAAAATAAAACGCTAATTTTTGACAAACCTTACCAGCACCTGGCAGGGTTTCAAGTTGATAAAGGGCAGAAATTTTCTAAGTGAGATGTTTGAAATCTGTTAAATTGACCTGAGTTCTCCTTTAAGAGACTCGCTTGGCATGGTAAATTGTGTTGATTGGACACAGAATCAAATATAGCAGTTGTATTCACACAGGCAGGAGGATTAAATGGCAATCTAATTACTTAGATCTCCATGAAAACAACCTCTCTGGAGGTGGAGGAACACAGGATACGAAGCAGAACCATGCAGGAACACACAGTGTACGTGGGGAGAATAGCTGTCTATAATACCTATTAGGATTTTTTTTTTTTTTTTTCCTGAGCGTGTTGGTGTCTTCGTGCCAGGGCCAAACCCCTAACTCTTGTGTTTATGATGAAGCTGGTCTCGTGGCCGGAGTGGACATATGGGTCCATAAATCATTTTAACGCGGCCCGGTAAGGAGCCAGCCATGCACTCTTCAGCATAATCAATTTGTCCAAGAGTATATGGCATCATCTCAGAGCCCATCCTTAGCATAACAACAGCACCAGATCAATATGGTGCTGTAGTCTATGGGCATGGACTTCAAACAGAATACACAAGCTGTTGTAGTCTCTCGTCCTTGTCTGGTCCCGCTTTCCTCATTTTGAACTATCTTGAACTCGGTCTCTCTCTCTTTCATCCTCCCTCAACTTTCTCTCTCTATCTCGTCGTTTCTCCAGAATATGTTATCTCTCCCGAACAGCGAGCAGTGTGTGTTCAAATGAACTTGGGGATTCAATGCTTAATACAACGCGCATGACATTGAAACAGAACAGGCGAGAAAGGGATGAAAAGATTATTGCAATTCATTCCATCTTGCCAGGTGATGTAATATCTGTTACTGAGAAAGGTGGGGACGGAGGGGGAGGAACAGTCAGAGAATACAGCATGAGAGACAAACAGAGGAAGACGGCTGGATAGGAAGAACACGGAGAGACAGGACGGCGCAGAAAAGCCGTGGATTTGAAAATGTTTCCAGACCACAGGCATTGAGCCGTGATGCATCTTGACGCAGAAAACCCCATAATCTCATTTTCCTCACGCTGCATTTATGTGGGCTAATGTGCTGATCAAACAGGGAGATAGATTTAAGTAGTTGTGATTAAGGAAGTCGATTGTGGACGCCCCCACCACCGGGTACTATTGTTCACAATGGACTACAGCTATTTCCCCATTGGTTTACTTTTGTCACTGGCTTGAATTTAACTCACTGGGAACAGCAGCTGATCATTAAACCTACCTATCAGATGGTAAAATATTCTTTAAATAACACTGTGCAGCGCAAATAGATAATAAAAAAAATCAACAAGGGAATGGGTATTTAAGAAGAGGAAAAAATCTCCAATATATTGTGCAAGGCTATGAAAATCAATTAAGCGTTGCTAAAGGCTGAAGAGCTGATTACATTATAACATATGGAAATTACTGAGCAGCAAGACTGTCCTACTGCACGACTCTGCTGGGGGATGATATCTCTTTTTTTTTGTGCGAGCATAATGATGTTTTCCAACATGGTGGCAAGCTAGTTACCATAGCTACAAGAGTGATCCTTGGGTAGGACAGATTTTGTGAAGGGACAGTGAGGACAGTCAGGAAGAGCACATTCACACCCGCCGAAGATAAGGAAACAAAGACGGAGGCAGGGTGAGAATGTGAAACAGGAAGACAGACAGAGAGAGAGAGAGAGAGAGAGAGAGAGAGAGAGAGAGAGAGAGAGGACGAAGGAGACAGGGAGCGATGAAGACTCACAGAAGTTTATAGTGGGGTAAAGGGCAGGTGAGAGGTGTGTATTGCAATGAATACTTTGAAGTAAGAGGTCAGGCGTGGCACGGGGAATGGACAAGTTTCTTTTCTTGTACGTACACTTTTTTTGGAGAGCAGGAACATGACAGGAAAAGGAGTGGGAGTGAGTGAGAGAGAGACATAGCGAGACTGAGAACAAGTGGGTGAGAGAGGTTAAAGACTGACAAGGTCCAAAGTGCCTTCTTCAATTTGTTCCGATCCAACAACCCACTCAGGGGAGTGGCAGCGAGGGGACAGGAAAATGCCAACAACGCTTCACTTTTTCACTTTCACCAAAAAAAAAAATAAATAAATAAATAAAAAATCAAAAAATCAAAATATGGAGTGACACAGCAGCAGGGCCCGTGACAGTTTCATAAGGAGATGCTGATAACTGGGCCGGGTAGAGACTAATAAATCTTTCATTAAAAGGCCTTTTGAGTACGTTTCAAAGATGAGATGATTATCTTTTCACTCGCCGTTTTTTTCTTCTTTTTTTTTTTTCTAAAATGAAGTTATGCAGATTTTTTTTTTTTTTTTTCCAGTGACATTTAAGTTTTCCTTTCTTTGCTGTTCCCTACCCACAGGCCAGTTCACCTCTACTTTGTCTCACCTCTCCTGGGTAGCAAATTAAATTCAGGAGCAGATTCAGCTTCAAAGTAACACTGGCTAAGATCAACAGCTAACAGGATGTTGTGTTCAGAGCATCATGAATCTATAGGTTGTTCAATTATGCATGCTGGAAATCTGGAGAGAGTGTGTGTAAAGATGTAGTCTGACTACAATACAGCTATACAGCTTTATTAAGCCTGGAAAAAACACAGTGAGAAATAATAATGAGAGGTAATAATAAATAAAGATTTACAGCATTATTTGACATCACATACATGATATCAAGTGGGACAAGTGGTGTAAACTGTGCATAAACGTGTGTCATGTGAGGAATGTAAACACATTGAATAAAGGATTTACTTCATCCAGAAACAGGCGTGAGCTCAGATGTTAAGAGTGAACTTTTATCTTTTGGAAATCATGTCGTGACATTTATGTTTGACTCGACAGTGAAGCGTGAAATCTGACAGGAGACATGGCAGAGAGGGAGGGATTGACATGCAACAATGGTCTGAGGGGGGGGGATTCAAACTCCAAATGTTCACACTGTTGTTTGATCCACGAATTCCAGGCTCTCACAGGTTAATCCCCTGCCGAGGTCTACTCAAGATCTGGATCTACAGCTGAAGTCTATCACCGCAACAGAACTGTACCAGATGCATCATATACAGAGACTGTCCTCATCGGAAAACACTTCAAATATCACATGTTCATGTTTTCTTGACAAGCTAAATCAAGCAACCTCTTGCAGTTGTGCGGCTAATGACTGTCCTCCCTCGATAGAAGAGGTGGAAGAACACTGATGTTGTTGTACTGTCACAAAAATAGTCGGAGAGGTGTGACTGAAACAGCTTTCAGTGTTGGTTTCTCTTGATATTTCTTTAGCCTTAAATCAGTAGTCCTGGGGAGCACTAATGCACATGTGGAAGAAAGTTGTACAAAGCTTTTTGTGGCTCCAGAGGGAGCCGTGCAAAGCAGGTTACATTTCCACAAGTGATGTCACTTGAGGCAGCGTTGGGACTGAAGACTGAAGAGTTTGAAATTGATGGTGCAGGGTTAGAAAGAAGTGGGTTCACCAGACCTTGTTTGATCTCTGCCAGATTTGCTGCATTGATTTTTTTTTTTTTTTTTTTTTTTTACTGTCCATTGTGAGTGCAACAATGTTACATTGGTGCAATGCTAAATCGGTTTCACATGAGAAGGACAAGTGGCCATATTCAGACGGCATTGACTGTAGTCATTACTATGTTTACACTACCGATTCAGCATGGTGGACATAAAGCTGTGCTCTGTATTTGGTCACCTTTATATGATACTTGATACAATACTTTCAAGTATCTCTGACATTAAGAAGAGGCAAATTTAAGGTTGCGAGGAACACAAGTACACATCAATATCTCCTGCAAGCTAGATCAGTATGTGATAGGTAAATTAGAGAGAGATAATCCTAAAAGAATAAAAGGAAATGTATAGTAAACCTATAGTTATTGGAGAAACTCAGGCATTAACCCAAAGGCAAGAGCTGAATGAGGCAAAGACTGCAGCACAAGTACTGTCAATTTAACTGCACTGATAATGTTTACTATACTCTCAGAGCATAAATTGAAAATAGGTCTAATGAGTGTAGCAATAAAAATAATAGGTTTTTTAATCTGGTTAAATGGCTGTGTGTCCAAGCAGGACAATAACCTGTGACAATCGATGCACAGCAACAACAGTCTCTGCAGCATTAGAGGCTTACAGTGAAGAGCAGGGAAAATCCTATCACTGCTATCGTTTATCTGTGTGTGTGTGTGTGTGTGTGTATCACATCCGACACAAAATGACACAGTAACTACACTACAGCTCCAAAGTCACAAAAAATGGTAAAGAGATATGTCTGCTTGCACAGTGTTAATTGACTTTTTTTTCCTTTTTTTGGGGGGGGGGGGTATTTATTACAAAAGATGAAAAAGACACAATGAAATAATCAGCATACTGCTTCACCAATGACACCACCACACATTCATTACACTCAGTCATTGATCACAGGATTCTTTGATGCTGCCTTACTACACTTATTAGAGCCGCAAGTTCCTGTTAATTTTGCAGCCCATGAATTATGTTTAATATGCAAGCTTGAGTTGGACTTCCGAGGACATCATGATCTTATTATACAGCATCAGCCTGAGGGCTGTGTTCGCACTTGTACGTCAGCTGTCCCCTGAGGCCTGACCAAAGGAAAAACCAAAAAATAAATAAATTCTAAAACTGGTAGCAGAATGTTTTCATAGAATAGAAAATCAAATCAACAGTAACAAAAAGGAATCAGTAAGTGTAAGAGTAAAATGATAATAAAAATCCAAAACTGACTGGATTAAACAGGCAGGATAAATTATACGAGATCAGGTAAAAGCATGTTTATAACAGAAGGTTTCTCAAGGGAATTTAAAAATGGTTTAGGCAGAAATGTTTAAATTCCAAATCTGGCCGGCACGGCTCAACCATCCTTCAAAATAAGGCGGATTTTCAGGAAATGAGAGACGATTATGGGTCATATTCCTGGGACTAGGGAGGCTCCAACTGTAGTCTGCAGCTAATTCATTTGTGATAAGTGAAATCTTAAAATCAATTCTAAATTCAATTGGAAGCCAGTGCAGGCTGGAAAAAAAAAACGAGTAATATGGTCTCTTTTCCTGGCACCTGCTAAAAATTCTGGCTGCTGAACATTCGACCAGATTTATGCCAGAAAGACTTTGAGTGGTTTGAGTAAAGAGAGCTGCAGGAGTCGAGGTAAAATGACATTAAGGCATGAATTATTGTACCTTTTTTCTCAGTCTTCAAAGCAGATATTTCATTTTGGAGAATTCACTGAGTCGAACAAGACACCTCAGGACAAATCGCTTAGCCCGTGCATTAAAGACATTTCGTGTGCAGGGCTTAACATTTGGTTCAAGGCCGCCAGGTTTTTTCCAAAGTTTAGCACTGACTTAGGGCAAACCAAACAAAAGACATGATTCATTGTTTCCTTTTAGATGGAGCCCATTTCGGGTTCACAAATATTGTTCACAAATGAAGATTTTGGAGTCGTCTGTAGTGTTAAGTATCATATCTATTCGTCTATTTGATTGAGCTACATGATCGGCACCACATGACTCCTCCCTGTCACGCAGCCCAGATGTTTCCTTCAAGTTGTTTCGAGTTCATTTACAACGCAACAAACGGGTTGGGAGTAAACTCATCCCGACTCACAGTATATATACTTGTACACACATGCAGCTGTCTCCACATGCAGACAAACATGCGCGCACACACACACACAAAACCTCTGACTGACTTTGCACAAATTGAAGTGGATTTAAACCAGTGTAATTAACAGCCAGTGATTTATTGTTAATAGCTGCAGCGTTCTTGGCTCCATTTAAAGGCCTGAGTCAAACAAATGCAAAGTGCTGAGTGTCTGGTTCAGCACCCAACGTTCACTTGACTCCCTTTCAGACACCCACTTTTACATCTGTTTTGTTCTAATCAATGCCAATGCCATCAACGTACCTAATAAAAACTGTCGAGTTTTACTGCGACACCTCATTCGAGACTGTCCTCCTCCAGCTCCTGGAAATGATTTTTTGGCTGTGCTTTGAGATGCAACAGACAGAATAATCTGCATCTACAGCTCACCTGGCATACTAATCATGATCAACATCCAGTAGTTTGTAATGGGATTCTATTCAATGTAGATTTTAAAAGAAGTAGTCCCCCTTTATATATCTCTCAAAAAAAGATGTCTTAGTGTTGCAACAGGCGATCATTACAGATGCCTGGTATTTCAATCAGTGCAGGCAGCCGACCGCCCTGCTCACCTTGACACCGCATAATCTCTCACAGTGGTAAACGGCAGCGCGCAACCAGACAAACCGCAGTATTCATGAGGTGGATCCTGTTGCCATTATGTAAGTGTGTCTGTCAGAGTCCCCCCCCCCCACACACACACACACACGCACACAAACCCACCCGCACACACCCAACTCAGGCTGGTGGCTGGAGGAGGCTTTAGCAGATTAAAGTCCCCCTACACTTAACCACAGTTGAGGCTGTAATCTGAGTTTCTCTCAGCAGTACCTAGTAGTCAGATGTGCGCGGGCGTGGGATTACAATGATGGCTGGTCCAGATAAATCCCCTAGCACCCTGGGGAAACGTGGAGTACACCGAGAAGGAAAAGACTCTCTGTGCGTGTGTGTGTGTGTGTGTATATGTATGTGTGTGTGTGATTGCACACCAACCCATGGGGTCTCAAAAATTGAGGTTCCCATGGTTACAGACTGCTTTTTGACGGTTAAGACTTGGCTTTAGGGTTCAGATTAGGCATTTAGTTGTGATGGTTACAGTTAGGTTAAGGAGCTAGGGAATGCATCCCGTCAATGAGTGTCCCTCAAGAGGGTAATGAAACAAGCTTGTGTGTGTGTGTCTGTACAAAATTCCCACAAATGTAATGATTCTGCATTCCAGTTACCTTTTGCTGATGTTGTAATATTGTGCAGGGATCAAAGCATCATGATATAAACTAAAATCCTCGGGCTCACATCAATACCCGGGCTCTGATCTCAGTTTTAGCAAAGCAAATGATCTTTGGTTCAACACCTCCTCCAGTGACCGAGCGCTCTTCACTGGGCTAATGGGCTTCCCTCTCGCTTTATGAATCACAATAATAATGCAAATAAGAAAAACGACAGCAGCGACAGTGGCCAATGTGGGCAGCCAGATGCGATCAAAGACAAGTCTAAAGTAGGAGATTTTTACTGGGAAATAAGGATGAAGTAAGCAGAAAATCTAGGTCACTTTGCCAGGCTGAGCAGTGCTTTGACAGATGCCTGTGTTGGGGTCAAGTGAGCACTGGCCACAACGTGGAAACTTAATATGGTTAGAGGGGAAATGTGGCAGTCAAAACATGTCAAGATTAAAAGAAGCGTGAAGCGGGAAAAGAAACCTGAGTGTTTTCAGTGTCGATGAATGGAGAATATACATGGTAAAATGCATCAAATAAAAACCAGTACTCAAGTAATGGTCAAGTTTGCGGCCTATTCAAAGTAAAAGCTACTTCAGAATAAAACCCAGGTAAAAAAAATTATAAGAGGGGGGGAAAAAAAAAAAAGAGTTATATGACTTAGTCAAAACAATAACAGTCATTCTACACCCACCATTCCACTGTTGTGTATATAAGAAAAAATATGGCTATAACTCACTGATTCATTCATTCTGATCAATTCTGCATATGTTTCACAATAAAAGTCTTCCTGAAAATTGCATGGATTACCATTTGCTTGGTGGCTTTAATGTCATTTATATGCAAATAGTACATTAACAGCAACAAGCAGCAACAGCACATTAACAAAAGCAGAAGAAAAGTGTGAGAACAGGGAGGTTTTATATTAAAATAAAATGAATTATATGATGATGTATGGTATTTAGCCTGTATCATAATAACACGTGGATATGGTGGTGTTAATACCTGCATGCAGCAGTTAGATAGTGTTTGAACTGATTTTCTGTCTTTGTTTCTTTGAGGCAGTGTGGAGCTGGACTTCAAGCAGCAGGAGGACAAGCTGCAGCCGCTGATGAAGAGGCTTTGCCCTACGGAGGATGCTCATTTCGCCCCCCTGCCTTACCCCCAGGAGGCCTTCACCTCCACCCCAAAACGCAAGTCCAAAGCTGACTCCAAGAAGCATGCTCGCTGGAAACTTTGGTTCCTGTGAACACCGATGTTACCGATACACGGGATTTATGTGTCCGTCTGGTCGTCCATGTTTGTTTGGTTTATCCATCGTCTTCTGTTTTACCACTCCTTGGCTTTTTGTAAACCTAGTGACCAGTATTAATGGAGAGCTCCACAACTGGATACTGAACCCCTTTCTCAGAGACGACAGGATGTGTAACGGGACACAAGTGTGGATTCCATGGAAAAATTCAAAACTGTCACGCTTACCAAAAATGGATTCAGTTATTTTGAACTACTTTCTTCAAACAGGGTGTGAAATTACACCAGGGCAACATATTTGGAGATCAGCAAGGTGAGAAGACGAATTTGATTTCCCTCTGTCTATTTGCATATATTTTTCTAGCTGACGTCCACGGGGTCCCTATTCTATGATACCGGTTCAGTGACCGTCACATTTCTATTCACCAGTTGGGACTTTGTCTTTCTTCCCAGCCTCCAGGAGAGGCTGCCAGTTCAACCACAATGTTCTGAGGTCTACATCAACAGCATAAGCACAATTAACACTGTTCAGGATACATTTTCTCCAGAATAATTAAAAATGAACTATTTTGAGTATTAACTCACACATGTAGATCACCTACTAACTATGACAGATTGAAGACTTTCATAATATCTAAAGAAGAGACCTAAAGGACAAAGAGGTCAGAGATGTTTATTGGAGTTCTATGATCAACTTTCTATCCATCGCTAAAATGTCTCCTCGAATCACCTGACTTTGAAGTAAAGAATGAATAAATAACACTTATTTTCTTAATAACGTTTGCAAAGTTAGACGTCAATGTACTTTTTTCTATATAAATATATATCTATATACATTCACTCTAAGGTTTAGTGGAATATATTTATTTGAGCTGCGGTGAAGGGGGCTGTGCATTTCAAAAAATTACAGTGCATAGGAAGTGAAAAAAGGTTCTGATTCTTAATTCCCTTTCATACATCAAACTTAGTTCTTACTAACTTCACAGTGCATATGGTCAATGAAACCCAATACCATAAAGAAGAGAGGGAATCCATACAGTCAGACTTCATTACTGTAAAACTATAGAGTTCTGGCTCGACACACAGAAAAAAAAAAAAAAAAAAAAAAAAAAAAAAAAGATTCCTTATTGTTCCAGTCACGAAACCAGTCAGCATAATAAATAATGTTGGTACTTAGCACATGTGAGGGGTAAAAGATGATAGCTGTGATTGTATTGCTTCAGTATCCTGCATCAGCTACTACGATAGCTACTGAAACCAAGCCAGAGGGACTGAATGTGCCACTTCTGATCACAACCAGGGCTTCTACAGTGCAGGGTGGCAGGCGTGTAAGCCTTGCATGCTTTTTACAACCTTCAGATTTTGCAGGATATTTTCTAGCTTTTCAAGAAACACTTTTTAAAGAGAATGACAAAAAGTTTTTTCTCTTCTCCCCCCCCCCCCTTTTTTTTTTTAAACTCCTAGCACCTGCTCATTGCTTCCCATCTATTTGACTGTAAAGTAAAAACTCATGTAGTAACTCCATACAGGGTTCAAAGACTATGTACAGACAAAGTAATATTTGCATTAATATAAATAAATATATATTGTATAGCATAAAATAGGGCTAAAAAACCATTTTAATGAGTGGGAGAGCAGCCAATACCTGAGAGAAAACAATATTAAGTTAACAGCGCCTGCAGGAGCATAAAACCGAAGTCACTCTCAAAGCCAAAAGCACTGCCCAAAAAGACAGGAAAAGTGGCCAAAGTGGTTTCAAGGGCATAAAAGAAATCTTTATCTACTGTCACAACAATACCTGGCAAACTACTAGACTACTATCACTGGTTTGACCCTCACAAGCTCCAACATGCTGCTTTCTGTTGGCTACATGTGATTCACACCTCCACTCTTGTACATGCCAGGTCCGGTTTCTTTCAGTAGTTATACTGTAGCATCAAGAGAGAACTAGATGTTTATCTGTACCTTAAAAGAAGTGCAATTGATTTATTATGTACAATACTGTGTATTTTATACTGTTTTTTTTAAAAAAGAAAAAAAATAAAGATATTTAATATGCAAAATATGAAAAATAAAAAATGACATCTACAGAGCTCTCAAAGTATGATGTAGACTGAGTATCATTTGCAGAGCTGTTGCAGTTACTTTCATCAGGCAAAGATCGATTAAAGGGTCGGTTCCCCCAGAATACAAAAACATATCTTATCTCACTTATCTGTAATGGTAAAGTTGGATGAGTAATTAGCAGATAGTTTAGATTTTAATCACCCAGGTATGTGTGGTATTTCTAGAGAGATTTTGCCGAAAAATACTGATGTTGCTTTTGGTGAATTTAAATGTCATTGTTTTCATGGCTGAGAGCACCAGAAAACAAAAATTTCCTTCTCCTGCACTCTATTGCTTTCGCAACCAAAAATCACAAAGACAGATATCTAAAAACGCAGGCCAAAAAAAAAAAAAAAAAAAAAAAAAAACACTATCTGCATGTCTATCTGCTAGGAGTAAGTGAGGGAATATGTCTTCTGTAATTTGGGTGAACCTATCTAACTTAAGATTTCACTTAGGGCACATGGTTTGAAAATTCTGTATGTAAAACAATCAACTCCACAAATTTATGTGATGAAAAGCCGGAGATAAAGTTGAAAATACATATAAAATCAGCCCTGCATCTCTTTGATGTGGTAGAGTGGCAGAACACGAGAGCAGAATACAACCGAGGGATAAGCAGCAAAAAGGGCTCCTGGTGCACAGAGTCAACCTGCCTTAGAACCTGCTTCTGATGCAAAGCTTACACTCACAGCACAGTTCTTGCCCTTACCATTCTTACTTTAATGCTGTCTGGGGACTGCTGGGCATGTCCGTGTGTTGGTGTGTGTAAATGCACCTGCCTAATGTTTGCGCGCACCATCGATGAGATGACACCATGAGGTTAACCGTGGACAAAGCTCTGAGTAAAAGCCCCAGAGATGCAGAGTCACCCCCGCACAGACGCATGAAGCTCCAGGAACCAGTGCTGCTCGAGGCTGCCCCCCCCCCCCCATAGCAGGGCCACCTCCACAGGGCTTTCCACCGCTGGATGTTTACAGCACACTACTGAGGGTACAAACAAGATGCCCAGCGCTTACTGCAGTCCACTGTGGTTTGAAGGTGATGAGCATCAACATGCGAGCCCTGGTCGTTGTCACGCTGTGTTGACAGCGAGCACGCGTCTGACACGAGCTTGTCGCAGGGTCAATAAACCCGAGAGGACACTTGGTCAAAGTTTCGGCGGGGGAGAGGAGAGAGGAGAGGAGAAGTGCATGAATTGAGTGATAAGTGCACGTTTGAGGCATTATGATGCAGTGCCATATCTCACTATGCTTCTTTTCTGTAAGAGCTCTGCAGCAGTCTGGCCAGCAGGAGAGAGAGAGAGAGAGAGAGAGAGAGAGAGAGAGAGAGAGAGGGAGAACACAGAAAGCAAGTGGCAAGGATACACTAACAGACATATTTGAACAGAAATATATAAAGACAGGTAAAGATGGTGAGTGATACAGAGGGATAAAAGAGAGGATTCTGATCTGATGACATGTCATTGAGACGGCTGTGTTGCAATGTGCTGTGTTCGGTCAGTGAGTGCATGCAGCAAAGGAAAAAACGCTCTAGCCGCTATAGTTGGTCAGCCCTATACTGTCAATCAATAGCACAGAGTCCTTCCACTGCAGCTTTCCACTCCATTCCTTCTGCACACTGCAGGAATATCAGCAGGATGACAGTGAAGGACTACAGTCACATATGACCACAGCCTCTTGTCGATTTCGACGGCAAAACTACAGCTATGAAAAGTTCAATGGATCATTTAGTCAACATTAAGGTAAAGCTAGCAATCTGGTCTGTTAGGCTTTATCTTAATATTAATTCTGACATTTAGGTGTTTGCTGGTGATATATTACTTAATATGCAAAGGTCAGTGTGGCAAACATAACAGAGTAAGAAAAATGTAATGGTTTGTTTCATTGCTTTGGTTGGATTTTTGCAGCTGCGGCTCCCTATCCATGTTTATCTGCAGGGCTAATTCAAGGACATAAAAGGTAGAAGTTGGCAAATTTCAGCAGGGACAGCCAAAATGTTTCTGCTACTCTCCCAACATAAATGTATTCACAAGGACTCATCTCAACCTGCGTGAGGGTGGACATGAATATAAATATACAGCCCCGCTGGGATGTCCAACGACGCAATTGTGTGGCAATGCTGTGTCGAAGTCGCTAACAGGCGTAGCACTGCGGTGACAACATACAACAAAAACTGACGCCCCCGAGCAGTCACTGTGATCATTCTCATCAACATTCAGTGTCCAGCACCACCAGGAGAGAGGAAAAAAGGGGAAAAAGAGAGGAGGGAGAGCATCAGAGAGAGCGAGAGAGCGAGAGAGCGAGAGAGAGAGAGACAGAGAGAGAGAGAGAGACGGGAGGCAGAGTAGAACGTTAATGCATAAATCTAAATGTAAGAGGCTGCCACTCAGAAGAACAAGGTCGGTGGTTGGCTGCGGTGATGTGCGAGGAGCGGCGCGCAATCTGCCTGCAGAGTAAGCAGCAGTACCCAGAGGCGGCAACAACAGCCCTCTGATTAGAGAGCTACGGCTCTTCCAGCAGCACTAACTGGGTCTCATGGCTGTTAAAAATTAACACCAACCTTATTGATCATTAAATAATGATTTGGGGACCGGCTTCAAATGCAGCTTCTGTCTCAAGTGCTATAATATGTATAGTGTTTGAGTAAAAAGAGCCACGAGCGCTTTCAAAAGCACAAGGCTTTGATGTGACCTCTAACTCCCACTGTGTAAAAGGACACTGCACAATGATGCTAAATATTATGCAGGTACTTAGAAATGTCAAGGCAATCGAGTACAGTGGCTGCCTAGCTATAGCGACAGTGGCTGACAAAAGGCAGGGACATAAAAGCAAGCTGTATATAGGAGGTGAAGTAAGACAAAGGGCAGCAGCACATGTGTATTACGTAGATAGTTTCAATAAGGGCCGCAGGAGGTTATAGGTAGAGCAGTTTCATTAACCAGAAAGGTGGCTGCTCTGCTTTAGTGCCATTCAGCAGCCACCGCTGGAAGCAGGGAACACCATTTCAACTACACCGGGGTGGGGGGGTGAAATGGATGCACTTAGTATAATACGACAGAGAGGAGACCTGTGTGTGCTGCCTTCATGGTTGTTGATAGCCTTTTAGACAAAGTGGTAGGCAAGTTCCATATCTGAAACACACGAAGAAAAGAAACCCTGCAGTGAAAAATAACAGGGGGGGTGGCAGGAGTGGAAGGCCAGCCGCAAAGGCAGCTGCTCCAAGTTCTGACAATCTATCAGCGTACAACCTCTGTTCCAAATCCGTCTTTCCAAACCCTCTGGGCACGAGCCAGGCTGGACGATGCAGAGTTTGTATAACTGGCAATAACAATGATTGGAGTCCTAGTCCCTCCTGGAAGAGCACTGGGAGGAAATTTTTACATTACGTAGTGTGATGAACACTGGCGATCTATTGCAAAACAGAGGGTTTCCCCTCATCTACGTGACAAGCTTGGTGCATAGCTGGAATACCTTCAGACAGAGGGGAGAGACAGAGCAGCTACAGAATCTCTGCAATCCAAAATCCCTTCACTGCAACTAAGCAGGAAAGGAAGCATGTGAGAGGGAAAGAGAACGAAGAGGAGAGTAAGAGAGGACACAGGGGACAGAGGATGAGCGCTGCGAAAGTATTATGGCACTATGACATAAAGCGCACACACTCACAAACACAAACACAAGATGATTAGTGTGTGATAACTCTGCGTACTGTTGGCTTTATTAAATCACCCTCTGCTAGTGTGGCTCAGTGACTGGTAATACAAGCAGATAAGCTTCCATTTAAACAGGTGATGCCGTTTCCTGCTGTTCCCCAGATGGAGAGGGTGCTGTGCTCACAGACACACACACACACAGACACACACACACACACAGACACACACACAGACACACACAGACACACTTCTTGCACTATCTCCGCGGGAAACACTCATTGACATAATGCATTCTCTAGACCCTTACCCTAACCTCATCCATCACAACTGAACACCTAGCACCAACCCTTACACCTAAATTTTTGTCCCCACAGTGAGTCCCCATTAATGTGTATTCAGGTTGAAATCCCCACCAGGATACAAAAACAAGCCCACTCTCACGCACACACAAATACAATAAATAACCCGCGACAGGAGCAGAACGGATGCTATGCCAACCAGTCACAGTGTCAATATCATCAGTCAGTATCGTACGCCTCTCCATTTTCCTACACATACTTGAAATTCAGAGAAACCGTCTCTCTCATCACTTATCTGAATTTAAGTGGGCTGTAAAAGTACCTTTAAGTGCCCTCAGAGGAATCTCCTTCATCATAAAAACCTTATGTAAAATCTACATACCACTTTGGGAAAGTGGTCTCAGACTTTTTGGACCGTACTGTATGTTCATCGCCCAAGTCTCACTTTCAAAGTCCCATCACAAACTACATGCAGCTCTAATGAATACAGACGGCGACAGGATCCAATAGAGAAGTCAGAGTCGACGTCGAGGCGACTCTTTGGACTCATGAAAATGGATGAAGGCTTTGCCACGCACATCAGGCAGACAGCGTACTTATACGATGACTGATAAGTGCATTAATTGCTACCGAGCTCTAGTGGAGAGTGTGATTGGGAGAAGGGTGCTCACAGCCGTGGAGGGGAGATACAGAGATTAGACTATAGCAGAAATGTTCTGGTATGTGAGGGATCAGACACACAAACACAAACAAGTAAACTCACAAACTTAAAAAAAAATAAATAAATTAAAAAAAAATCATGAAACAGCAAAAGCAAAACACACACAGGCTGGCACAGGAACAACTGGCTGGAGAAAGATATGAGCAGATCAAAGCCACTGTGAGATTCAGATTGTGTGAAAAGTTTTTTTTTTTTTGCCAAGGTAGACTTTACCTTTAATGATTGCTTTAGAAATAGAGCTGGGGTTGCAGTGGGCCTGTGGGAGTTAAGCTCGTCGTGGTGCATAGGCCTCTAAATAATTGGAGTGTGCATGCATGTGTGTGTGTGTGTGTATGTGTGTGTACAGTACAAGTATGTATGCGGTTGACAACTGGAAAAGGTTAGTTGTAGGTGTGTGGCGAATAGTTACAGAGAATCAGACCGACTTACGATGTGAGGGGAATCACGGCCCATGGAGATGACTGTCCTGTTAACTGTCCTGAGCAGCTTCTCCATGATGATCTGCACGTGCCACTGGGTTGGACCCTGCAAAATATACAGAGATAAATACACATATCAACGTGGGACACAATGACATGATGAGCATGTCAAAGAAAAGAAAAATCCACCTGTGAAAACTTGTTTACTGTGATTTTTGGTGCATTCCAGGACATACTTGGTGATGAAATGTTGCTGTTCTACTTTTTAGTGTATCCATATATATATATATATATATATCTGACAGTGCAGATATTATTTACAAGAGTCATACTGCGGATAAGGTTGCATAGAAGGAAAAAGAAGAGAATGATATTTTACATTACAGAGTCTGTGCTACTGAGGATACTTCTAATTGGGGGGGAGGGGCTCCTTGGTCCATGGCACAACTTTGCACCAAATTTTATTGAAACATCTTCACAAGCTTTTGGGGTATCCTACAAACTGAAAACACCATGTAATAAAAAAAAACCAAAAAAAAACAAAACAGGGTCTTTATCAACAGGTATGAAAATATTAATACTGCCTCTTCACAAACTTGAAAGTCTGAAAATATATATAGAGAACATATTGTGCTAAGAGACCCGACAAATACGACTGGTGCAGCCAAGATGATTTATACTTTATACAAATCTTGGCTTTTAGAAGGGAAAACACCCACTGGGTAGCTGCACCGTTGTCATAAGTGGGACTATTTTCCTTGGAGTTGCTTATTAGTTTGAGTGAGCAGAGAGCTGTTTCGCACTGTCTCTACCTGTCAATGGGGGGAATCTTCCAAGCAGGCCGAACTCTTGCGGTGTCAACCTAAACTTTCAATAATTTACACAGCTCTTTGTGCGGTTGAAGATCTCATTCGCCCGCGTCTGTGCACATACACAGACACAAACATTCCCACAATCACACAGAGAAGCGCTGGGGGGTATAAACAATCTGAGGAGGGAGTTTCTGATACTGCCTTCTAGCGCAGCAAGGGTGACGCACATCTTTGATGAAAACCCACATGATTCCCAGAATGTTTTTTTTCAGCGAAAAATACACGTCTGTGTTAAGTGTCTACACAAACCCAGTGCACCAAGAAAAACTCCTGATTTTATTTGTTTGAATCAAGCTATTTAAGAGGGGAGGTATACAATGAGATCCTTATTCCCAACAAGATATAAGCTGTTTGATAACTTAGAAATGCCAGTGGACAGAAGTATCCACACTGGTTTCCTTTCTCTCGTTTTTCTTGTCCTTATCGACATGCACATTTAAGTCTAAGGAAGTGTGTAGTGTGGGTCAGATAAGAAACAGAGAGCGAGGCAGTGAGAGGAAGCGGCAACACGAGACAGAGAGACAAGGAGTTTTAAAGTCAGAGCAAGTGGGAGAGGTGGATAATCCCTCGCAGAGTGGAGTGTGGGAGGCGAGGCCGTGGTGATCAATGGCGGAGGGAGTCTGAGAGGGCCTGAGGGAGGACATCAGGAGTCAGGGCATGGAAGAGGATGAAATACATTTGTGAAGCAACTGAGTGTGTGTGTGTGTATGTGTGTGTGTGTGTGTGTGTGTGTGAGGTCTGCAGCTGATGCCTGAGTATGATGGATGTGGACTCCAGTGAAAAATTCATCTCAGTGCTAAAACGAGTAGCTGATGATCGACACAAATAATTTTGATAGTTAATTAACTTTTTCAGTCATTTATCAGTGGGAAAATGCTAAACACTCACTGTTTTCGGCTTCTCGGGTTTGTGTAAATTGAATATTTTGGGTTTTGGATTGTTGGTCAAACAAACAAGAAGTTTAAGGAAGACACCTTGGGATCTGTGGACTAGTCTTGAGCATTTTTTGGCTATTTTCTTCACAATTAATTAATTGGAAAAACAATCACAATATTAATTGATAATGAAAAACGTATTCGATTTGACTGGCTCTATAACTGGCTTTGTGACTGACTTCAACAACTGCTCAACCTCATTATGCAGACCACATTATTATAAGCTTCTCTGGGCCTAAAACACCAAGGGATTAGGCAGAGCTCATCACCATATTCTTGCAGCATGTTCATGGTGGTGAAGGTGGCCTCTAGCCACCCTGAGCAATGAACTATTGAGCACAGCCAACTCCAGGGGTTGGTAAATTAACACTGCTGTAAAATCTGCTCCTTTCAGGACACCCAGGACAATTAAATAAATTAGCAGCACAGTGATTAGTAACTACTTAGTAAAATAACCAATGTGGAATCGTGCTTGTTCTTTATAATGGGGGGGGCCGGATTCTGCTGTTTATCCCAGAGGGAAATAAAAGCACATGAAGCTGGAGACGTGTGTTCCTCACCACATCCTTCCTGTAGAGCACCTCCAGGATGTCGCTGAGCAGCTGGCAGCAAGCCTTCGGCTCCTCTCGCTTCTCCAGGTGGAACTTCAGCTGGTCCGTCATCAGCGGCAGGAGGATCTCGCGACAATCTGCAGGGACACAAGCAAATACACACACGTTCACAATGCAGCTCAACACGAGGAGCAGATGATAGACCGCACAAGACAGTGCAGCATATGCTCTCGACACACTGTCGATGCAGAGGCACGCAGCTTGTAAATGGCTCCCTCACAGCTCAGAGGATTAAATTAAAACAATGTGCACAATGAATATATTTATTAAAATGACTGTGGCAAAAGCTCCCAGAATCCCTAGAAACAGTTACAGCGCAACAGCAGAACGCTAGTCAAACAAAGCTATAATCATTTTCAGAGCACAACAAATCAAACTCCTCCCTGGAAATATCAGGTAGTAAAAAATAATTAGCAAACCACCTAGTGACCTGACACCACTGCTAATTACATCTTATCACCAGCATGAAAAAGCTGATTAAACTGGCCAAACTGGTCCCTCTCCAGTAATGTCCACTGTCATGTTGCCCTTAATCAAAACACCCAATCCATTACTGCCCCAGTAACAGCTGCAGTTGTACAAGTGAGAGAATCAAACCATGTAATTTTGATGTTTAATAACAGTTTATGTAATTGTAAATTAAATATGTATAAATTACTGAATATTATATCATTTGTGACCCCATTTGAACCTAAAGTAGCAAGTAAACACAGAAAACAACAACTGTCTTCCAAACTCTGTCAAAGTAACAGCTAAAATTTAATTAATTCTACAAAACATGCCACCAAACCAAACCTAAAAGTTTGTCTGATGTTGACGGCAACATCAAAAAGTGAATTTCCATATGCAGAGGGCAGAGAGTTTGGTTGGCAATTGGACATGGAGGACAGCACCGATAAGCCAGGAAAGTATTCTCATAGAAGGTAAACCTAAGGCAGCCTGCCACAAAATTATCATATTTTTTATTAAACCTTCTGATTCCAATCTTAGTGGCATTTGTGTATGTGTGTGTGGGTCATATTTAAAGCCTAGGGACAAATACTGGGGTTAGGCTGGTTCAATTAGAAGATGGGAGTATCAGTTAGGGGGTTAAGTGAATATTTTATAAATTTATGGAAAGGAAAGCAATCACATAAAAGTTTTCTATCCATACCTACACAGAAGTTTCACTGTATAAACTTATAACTTCTCTGCAATAAAAGAAATAAAGTAAAATAAATTAAAAAAAAAAAAAAAAAACATGTCTTAATGGCCCCCATGTAGCGCACTGACAGTGTTTCTCACACAGAGAAAGTCTGAGTACCGATATTAATGTCATCTTAAGAGATAATAACAACAGCAAAAGAGCAGTGCAGTGAGTGAAAGCATCACTAATACTGTAGCAGAAGACAAGGACAACAGAACTCTTCAAATAACATTTGTTATAATGACAAGGTGGAGAGACGTCGCTGCTCCGAAGAGCCACCCAGCAACGGATTTCAATTCAAAATCAATACAATCTCTCTGCTTCACAGATAATGTTACAGCTTTAATGAGCTAATCAACTGGGAAAAAAATAAAATTGTAACTCCATTACTCATCAGAACCAACACAGGCACACACACAACCATAAAGCTTTGCCAATTGTCAATACTGCTCAAGGCCGAGTGGTAAACAGCAGGATGTAATGCGTAATGAATAGCATAAACTATGGTGCACTATTCATAAACAATACCCAGGGGTGTTGCATATGAATCAGTGATCTACACTCTCCAATCCCTTTCTGAGGGAACTACATATAAAATTGAGCAGTGTGGAGTGATTCCATGAAGGCTGATGAAAAAAGAAAAGTCAATGCATTTCATCCCTACGTACATCAAAAAGACAGAGTAGCATCTTTGACTGAGGGGGATGTCTTCAGAAGCTGTTTCACTCTCAGTATCACTGCTACTAGTAATTAACCATACGCCATAAGCCAGAGCTCCACACAGAGACCATGAGGAGGCTCTGTAATGAAAGCATTACGTAATAATTAACACTCTAACACATAAAAACTACTGAAATGTCATTTCTAATGACTCAGGAATTGATGAGGGCATCACCTACACAATTACTATCTTCTATCAACTTTGCAAATCTCGCATAGCTCCATTGGCTGTAAAGACGGTTCAGTCTTGGAAAAGCATTGGACCTATTAACTCCCTAAAAACCACTTAGCAACAACCCTCGCCCTCCCAGCATAGTGGCTTTACCCATGTGTTAGCTTAGCAGTGCCAATTTTGTGTCACTTTGCCAATGCAAAAAATTTGACAGAGTTCAGAGCATGGAGAAACGCTCTGTATAAACATCTGAAAAAGCTCCACAAATCATTATTGAATAGCTTCCTATGTTTGACTGCAGTATTGTGGGATGGCTGCTCAACAATACAGCTATTCTTCACATAAAGCTTCCACTGCTAAACACCTAAAAGGAAACGTTATGGGTGTTAAGAGTCTTGTCACATGATAACCAGCCCTGACACAAAGTGACAACCATGTCTGCACTGAAATATTTTTGGTGCTGTGGAATAGAGGACCAAACTGTCCGCCTGATACAGCTTAAAGGGAAAATTTGTGTTTTTATATATATATATATATATATATATATATATATGTGTATGTGTGTGTATGTGTATGTGTGTGTGTGCTTCGTAATCTTCCACGGATTGAACACAAAACTAAATCTCCTATCTGAGGGCGTCTAACATTGTGTGGAGTGTTTAATACCTTGTTATTATAGGGCTTCAGTCCTCAATCCCTTTGCGCCTCCTCCAAAACTCAAAATACACACTGGCAGTAACACACACATATGCGCGCACACGCACGCACACACACACACACACACACACACACACACACACACATAGAAGGACGCAGACATGTGAGCACATATATACATACATACACAGTCACACACGCTAGCTGCAGGGTGGGAGCGGGACAAGTAGACTGGAACTATCAAGCTAGGCCATGGGCGCTCTCCTCAAACTTCCAGCCCAAACAGATTTTAGACGCTACACTGATTTTCCCTTTTAAAGCAGACCAGGAGAGCAGCTGACATATTTGTTCTCTTCCAATGAGCCCATTTGCAAGCGATTCATGCGCCCGTCCGGCTCTCTCTTTTTACATCATCAACAGTGAAGGTGAAACAACATTGTGCCTCAAAAATAACGATAATAATAAAAAAAAGAAATTAAAAAAAAAAGAAAGAAGCAGAAACAAAACACTTCCTAATTTTCTGAGCTCATTACGTTTTCATCTGCAGCAGGTAATTGCGTACGCACACCAAATGAAACATTGAATTTCAATGTAAACGATAAAGATGAAACCCATGGAGAAAAGGATGTCATCTTGTCGTCTACAAGTCATGATTCTGAACAGAAATCAGCCCAGCGGGAACTCAAAAATACTCTTTTAGGACATGCTTTTGCACAGAAACCGTTAAATATGTTAATCACTGTGCAGCCTACAGGAAAGAAAACGCCGTCATCAGACACATTCAATGCATATTGATGAGCACGTGTAGAAACTCCATATTGAGGGTAGAGTATCTAGGTTAATGCCTCTTTGCTGGGCTTTCATTTGCTCCAAGCATTCCAGTACATTTCACTTTGGCACTGGCTGGTGACGGAACCTTTCAAGGACCACCTGACGATCCAGATGCACCTAACAATGTGTCCCATGACTATGTGTGGGGAACTGATTAAAACCACCTTAAAAACTGCCTGGCTAACTATTTTTATTCCTCATTGCAGTGGTCACTATCTGTAATGAAACATCTCCACAGGAGGTCAGCTTGATGCTGCTGTGGGTAAAGACAATTTAACTTTGAAGCATTCTCCATCACTGGTTTTGCACAATTTGAAAACACACATGCACGTCAAAGACCACTGGAGATGTTCAAAGCACCAATGTTGTGAGAACTGAGCAGCAGGGCAATTCCTGTCTACATCACAGCAACAAGTCCTCCTGCTGATCAGCAAGCCATTCAAAAGCATCTGGGATGCTTTGCTTGGCCACAATGACACCAACAGGTCACTATTGATGGCCAAAGGCATTTACTCACCAACCTGGTATTAATTTGAAGGCAGAGACATCTATATTGTGTTATGTTCAATATCAAAGAGTATTCCATTGGTATAAACTTGTTTTACATCAAAATCCATTTTGTCATTTGTTTTCTGTACATTCATGATGAGAGCAACTGTGCAAGTGGATAATTGTTAGTACGTTAGTCCACTGCTCTGAGGCATGTGTGTTGCCCGTGCCAGCCACATTAAATCACTGTTGCCAGGCACTTTGCATTTCATTTACCACCACAGGACAGTATGTGAGTGCGAACGTGTTTGTCTCTAAATCGAACCGAACACGGCCTCACAGGACTGCTGCCTCTGGCAGTCATTGCGGGGGGGTGGGGGGGTGGGGGTGGGGGTCTGCAGGTCGCCGCAGGCTAGCCCTGGCGCAGAGACTGGAGGTACAGGTTCTTATTAACCACCTCTACATCGCTGCCCTTCATGTCTGGCATTACTACAACATGTCCAAAATATACCACAGTGTGGTGTCCAAGTGTATTATGGAAGTGGAGGACAGTGGAGTTGCTGTTGGGGTGAGACAAGGGAAGGAAAATGAGATAAAGACATTTAAGGAAAGAGGATTAAATAGTAAAAGAAAGGAGCAGCTGAGACTTGAAGACTGAGTAGATGGGGGTACTAGTAGTCCAGGTGATTTCAGCAGTGGGGATGCTCAACTCTCTTAAATAACACTACACCTCACCAGTGACCTTTACTGTGGGCTCACACTGGGTTGCCTTTGGGGAGGCAGGTGGTGTGTGTGATTACTGCAGCCATGAGTGAAGGAGCATGCAGTGAAGAACAGTGAGTACAGTTTGTGTGTGTGTGTGTGTGTGTGTGTGTGTGTGTGTGTGTGTGTGTGTGTGTGTGTGTGTGTGCTCTCTCACCGTGATGAGTAAAGAGATCACTGTGGACAATGTCAATCAGGCAGTCCAGCTTCTGCTTCACCAGGCGACCCAGAGGAACCTTCAGGATGAACTCGGTGAAAAGCTTGCTACAGAGACAGAGGGAGGACAATAAAGACAAAAGGTCAAACTGATGAGGCATCTTGGATTGGTTGACTGCATCCAACCAGGAAGCAGTCATCCAAAACGCAATTAGTGGCTCTGCACACCCACACAGGTACTTCTCAGATATTCTGACAATGGTCCGAGGATATGAGAACATGTAGCATGAGACAATAGAGATATCCCAACAACCCAGAGGAACTGGCCTAGGATGAACTCTGGGAACAGCTTCCTACCAGAGATAGATTATTGTGCCATCTCTGTTTATATTAGAAGACAGTAGTCACTGTTGCAAATCAATGTCAAGAAAAGATGATTTCACTTGAATTTTGTATTTATATTCACAAAATAACTTTTTTCTCTGGTATTTATTTGCTTATTTAACCAAACCAGACATATTACTACAAAATATATTACTACTGAAATATAAAATTACGCATAACTTAAGCTTGAATGTTTCTTATTGACCTTGTGAATATTAATTTGACCAAAACTTCTCAGTTCAACATCACTTCCTGGAAATCTTCTGGAGCTTTCAGCCACATCTTGTGGCCTTCAGCAGCAGATTGAGTTTGCTCAGTGGTCATGGAGATGATTCTTGACAACTGAGCTTTTCATCTGGAGATGAAGGCCATGAGATGTGGCTGAAAGTACTCTGGAAAATTCCAAGTGAGTGTACAGTGCATTCAGAAAGTGTTATATAACTTGTATTAAAATAACAAATATATACACACCCCATAGTGACAAAGTGAAAACAGATTTTTTGCAAATTTATCAAAAAAAGAAAAATTGAAATATCACATTAAAATAAGTATTCAGGCACTTTGCTATGACACCTGAAATGTAGCTCAGGTGCCTCTCATTTCTTTTGATTATCTTTGAGATGTTTCTGCACCTTGGTTGGAGTCCACCTGCTGTGAATTCAGCTGACTGGACATGAATAGGAAAGCCCTGTCTATATACTGTCTCACAGCTGACAATGCATCTCTGAGCAAAAAACAAGACATGAAGAGAAAGGAACTGCCTGCGGAGCTCAGAGACAAGAGGCACAGATCTGAGGAAGGCTACAAAAAAAAATCTGCTGCATTGATGTTTCCCAAGAGCACAGTGGCCTCCATCCAAGTTTGAAACAACCAGGACTCGTCCTAGAGCTGGCCACCTGACCAAACTGAGCAATCGAGTGAGAAGAGCCTTGCTATGAGAGGTGACCAAGATCCTAACGATCACTGTGGCTAAAATGAAATTAATATCATTTTCAAATGTTTTAGATTTAAAACCCCAGTTTACACTTAAAGACTCACTTTCAAGCTTTCAAATCTTAGTCTTAATGTTGTGATATGTACTGGTAGTGTAATCTCATATGGAATAATTTTTTGTCAAACTATAAGTAACAATTTAATCCATGTGGTCCACTCCTACCAGTTTTGGTGCAACTTTGCTAACGTCTCAAAACTTCATATACTTAAAATTCTAAAAGCCTGAAGTTCCTCAACAGGTTCAACAAAACAAGACAGTCGAGTCAGAGAACTGTCAATCAAGCAGAGACCGCACACTTCCACAGTCCTGAGGAGAGTCTAATCAGCCCAAACACAGGAAAACACCTGTGTGGGTGTGTGCGGGCTTCATCTCCAATGTCTCCAGTACACTTTAATGTTGCTTTTGTGTTTCACGAAGCTACTGACTTGAGGGATTTCTAATTCTACTCAACCTTGTACAACGGCACACACTATTCAATGAGATATTTTTAAACTGATGATTCATCTTCTTCTTTTTTTTCTTTTTTTTGGAGACAACCAACATGTAGCTAAGAACGATCAAAACTAAGAGCATTCAACAGTTCAGAGCCTGAAAGATAAATCCACATTCATGCACACAGATAAAGCAGACAGCTTCTTCCTGAAAGAAGAGGCCAGATCTTCATTATGCTGGCACGACTCAGGGGGGAGAGACCAGGTTCTGGCAGGGGATGAAACACCCCCCACCCCGAAACCCCCCCACCCACCCACCCACACCCCCAAGGCTTCAATTTAGTCGCCTCCAGCTCAGCCGCTCAGCCAGGTTTGTGCTAACAACAGGACCAGCTGATACCACCTCAGCTCAGACAGCCCTGTGATTTATGACTAAGTGAATGCTTCATGAGGACCCCAGCTTTCAGAATTAAAGCTAAAATCAAAAGCTCCTCTCATGTTGCTTCCACTCAAACTACAGAGAGGATGGCAAAGCATCTGGCATCTCGCTCCTTATCTTGTCTCACCTCATTGTTATTGGAAATTCAGCTCAACTCAACTATATATTATTTACTTAACTGGAACTGACAACCAAAACAGGTATGACCTCATAATTTAATTAACATCTCTTGATAGCAGTCCACATCGTCTCTCCAGCCCGTGTTTTACTGCACTCCGTGCCATGTAGCTGGACAGCATACGGTAACTTTGCTCTGGAGGTTTCTGGTTCAAATTTTTTGTACGCCTCATCATGAACGACACAATTAAGAATTAACATTTTGAACATTTTTGATCTGATTGGACGGAAACGGAAGAATCTTCTGTGCAAATGGTGAATTAAATTGAGAGGGAAGGTGAGAAAAGGGAGCTGCAAGAGCTGAACAGACAGAATAGATGGGCTGAGACCAAACACCCCCCCCCCCCTCCTCCTCCTCCTCCCTCCTCCTCCTCCTCCTCCTCCTCCTCCTGAAGTAGAGGCCAGAGGCAGGGCTTAGCAAGCCTTGTGTGGCCCAGAATCTGCTGTGGAAATGGCAGCTGCCCAGGTGCTGGACATGGGCAAATGGAAGGGGCTCCTTGCTGAGTGCTTGCATGATGAACAGGCAAAGCACATTTCAGGGCCTGGAAAATACCTACATGTATTAGCACAACCGGCGCCAGTCTCTGAGCTGCGATAAAAATAGATCACAGTGTCAAGAGTGTTTCTGGTGGTAAAATATTTGTTTGCAACAACACAGGGTTTCCCCTTTAGAAACTTTATTAAGCAGAGGTGAACAGATGCTATCAGCTCCTCGTCTCACTGTTTGTGATTAATTTAGTTAGGCTGGAATAAGCAGTAGTTTAAATCAACAAATATAGGGCCATTTCTGAATACAATTATACCTCTACTTTTAATTTATACAAGTCTATTATTTTCTCCACATGTTAGTGGCTGTGGGAAACCTTGCAACAAGATACACACCCATTCGTGATCCAGCCTATAAAGTTTGTGATTAATGATGAAATTATTTTTTGAGATAATCAAAGAGAAAATAGCTCCACCATTTTTCACAGACTTCCTTTTTATTCCGCCTCTCTCCTGACCTTCAAAGGAGGGAATATTAGATCATTAGGAAAAGAGTGGTTTCATTTTTACTGACAAACATTAGACTCAGTCCAGTCAGAAGCAAGCTGCTGATTTTTCCTAGTTTCTATTGATGCAACTGTCTGTGTGCAGGATGCATATTTCATAATAAGAAAATTAGGCCACAATCAGTGTGACTCATGTGTGACTATATTCATCTGAACTAAATATTTACAGATGACAAAGATGTCGGACCAAAATGTAGACAAATATAAATATCAATATGTTTTTAAAAGACTCATTTGCAGCTGGAAAGTTTTTCACTGAACATTTCTTCACATATTTGTAAGTATAATGCTCCATAAATGAGGCCATTCTATTTTGTTTTTGTGCTGTGTCCTTTTCGCATAACAGATTAAAGACATTAAAATGGGACAGGAAATCAAGGGCAAACCCATGAGGCATTTTGTCACAAATGCAATTTCGTCCCTGCTCTCAAAAATGGCTTTAGAACATCACCCCAGAAACACACGAAACTGAAATTTCAGGTCAAAGGTTATGAAAGGCCATTTGAATTTTAATTTGATCGTGTCAGAAAAAGTCAGTCAGATGACGGATGGATCAATTTTTCCGTTTTGTTTTGTTTAACATTTTTCTAAATACTTAATTTAGTCCCACAGTAACATCGCAGCATGTGATACTTAAGAAGTCGCTTGTTATTAAGACAGGCATTAAGCTATAGCAGATGACATTTGCTGTAGACAACATTAACTGTAATGGACACTTGAGTGGAGCAGTCAGTGGGTTTCCAAGGCAACCTGGGCATGTTAAACCAGCGACCATAACAGTGCAGCTAGTGAATGTTGAGTTGTTGAATAAAAACAGCCTTAGGTAGAGAGCCAGACAAATACATAAATAATGCTTCCAAGTCTTTACAGCAGCACAATATCCCATCAGCTTGTTAGTGATACAACTACACATACAATTTTAAGTCAAGCGGACGTTCCGAAAAAACCAAAGCAATTCAGATTCTTCCTTTCATTCCCCCGGCAAAAAAAGGACATTTAAGGCTAATTTGAGCATCTTCTATACATTCGCTTTAATGAGCTGCTTTTTAGCGACACCCCCTCTGTTTTGAGGAAGTCTCAGAGATGTGGATGTGTGTGTGTGTGTGTGTGTGTGTGTGTGTGTGTGTGTGTGTGTGTGTGTGTGTGAGATCTGCTGTGGTTATGACTTCTCATCTGCTCACGTTCACTTTTCTCTACAGCAGGTGTCGTTGCAATGACGATCAAGCGTGGGAACATGTAGCGTATCACATGAAATTACCTTAGTTCCTTGGGATCAAAGACCAGCTTGACATCGTTGACGATGGTGGGAATGTACTTCAGTGCAGCACCCTTTAGCAGAGAGACAAAGGAAACATGGCAAGATTATGTTCGTCTCTAAGTTAATTAGTTCAGTCATTGATTGATATTTAGTGAGACACCCAATCCCACATTATGTCATACAATATTTTCCACAGGTATGGTGGGAATTGAGTGTTGTTGCATTGTGTGTAGTGAAGTGTAAATGTGTCTCTTAGCTTCAGTAAGCTGATTCTGTGTCCTCCTTTCCTGTTTCACTCATGAAAACAGTTAATGGCAAAGACTAAATATTTTTTTGATGAGCAATATTTACCGAGTGTTCGTATGATACTGTGAGTGGGCATGATTTATTAATAATCTATCAGTATCAGAGGAAGTCACATAAAATCTGCTTCACCAACCCCACACCCTAAAGTTCAGCTCCTGTGACGTTTCCTCCGATATACATTTCATTTAGTGTACTTGAGGGGGGGGGGGCGCCTCCTCATAAATAAACTAGGACCAGAGGAAGATCTCCTCTAATGATACCTTGATAGACACAGCCAGATAGGATCTTAATTTGCCCATCGATACTATAATAAAGTCATCAAGTGCGTGCACCCAGTGGCTGATTACAGAGCCATCCATTAATAATGGGAATGATTAACCGAGCTGACACTTCCCTCTCTGAGTGACTGCTGCTAAATGCCGGCCAAGGTGGGTTGGGGTGTTTATACAGCATCTGTGCAAATTAGCAGCAGTGCCAGTCGCTCTCATAGAGGTTGATTAGCCAGACAGACGAAGCTCACTGGACGTCACCTTCTACAGTCCACAGTGTGCGATTGTGCGTGCGTTTATTTTCTGAAAATGCGTGACAGGCAATTGGCGATGGTTACATGAGGGTGTTGAGAGAGAAAATACTCGGGTTACCGACTTCAGGAAATGAAAGAATGTGAGAACAATTTCAGTTTGAAACACGTGTTTGGGACATCTCTGCAGGCACCAGCAGAGTTAAACTGCATCTTCACCTTGGTTTTTCAAACAGGGATGTAGGCACGACCTCCAAATAAAATCCTGCTTCAGTCTACTCTCATCTTTTTAGATATTTTTAGTGCTTTAATATGCATATCTCAACACCACCCTATTCTGCAGTCAGAAAGAGTTAAGACTGACTGAAACATGGATTTCAAAGATGCTGTTTGAAAGAGCACCCCTGGCTCTCTTAAAAAGCCAACTGCCTCTGTTTACCCATTGAAGAGGACATTTTAGCAAAATGTCTTTTCTTTTTTGCTTTTTTGCTTTGTTCTCAGCAACAACCAAACTCCCACCTGTTGTGTGGGGCTGCGTTGTGTGAAGTGTCAAACACAAATCTCAGTGGAGTTGTGTTGTGTCTCACAGAAGCGTTCATTTGTGTGTGTGTGTGTTTATCAAAGTTTTCCTCTGCATGTGTGCGGCTCCGTCCAGATGTTCATCAGGATTCAGACTGGAGGTATGATGGGACTGCTCATTAGCTTCCACCTGTCACAGTGCTTTCACAAGGGCGGACTCGGGAAGAAACCAGGATTCCTCGCTTTCATGCCCGTTCCTCAAGATCAGTTTTTAATTTACTGACAGTAAAGCTAATATCTCACCCAATTACACAGCAACTGACTCCTAATTGACTCCTGAGCTTCTCCTATGGTTGAGCGTGCACATGGATCTACTGTAGGTGTGCCGAGGTGCATGTACCCTGTCATTATGTTATCTCTAAAAGCATAGGTGTGTGTATATGAGCATGTGTGGTTTGAGAGTATCTCCACAGAATCACAATAAAAATATATGCTGGTTTGTTTCAAATCTGAAGTCACCAAGTTTGGGGTCAAGGACAATGAAATGCAAACATCATAATGGAGGGAACTTAAGGGCAGAAGGAGCAAGGCAGTGAAATAAATACCTTAAGGAGCAGCTAAAGAGCAGAAGGCCAGAGGAGCCCCAGACCACAGGACGGTCAAGGTCAGAGTGAAAAGGAGAGAGGAAAAACACAAACACATATATACAAGCACGGACAGACAAGAGAAATCAACACACAACAAATATACAATACAATATGTGGATGGAAGATAAATCTGAAAGGCTGGGGCTGCACAAAAAAAAACAAAACATCCTGAACATATCAACTCTGTTGACCAACTAATGAAACCACTCTCCTTCCATTACAGAGGTAATCGATAACAATACACAGTTTGTCACCTGACCAACATTTAAAAGACTGAGACTAAGATCCCTCAACAAATGTACTCCTACTGAGGAGTTTAGCTTTTTATACGTTACATAGAATCATATTGTATAGACACACTAAAATATATTTCACAATAAGTTCTCAATGATTTTGATACATGTATCAGTACCAATAAATAACTTTTTTTTTACTATTTAGTTAATTTGAAACATAAGATAAACTTCAAATATGTCAATGTTTGATGCAAAAAGAACTTGACTTAAATGAAAAAGTCTAAAATGAGCAACGTCTTGATTTAAATTAGAACATAAGTCACCAAATCTGTCAAAATGTTGATTTTTGAGCACTGTGGACGCATTTCAGTCCGTACCCAGAAAGTATGGAGGTTCCAGACTGAGCCCTAATCTAAAAGGAACAGTTTGACAATTCAGAACATACACTACACTCTCTAGGCAATGAAACTAAAGCCAGCAGCTGGTTAGCTTAGCTTAGCGTCCAGACTGGAAATAAGGGTAAAGTGGAATCTTGTCTCTGTCCAAAGGCCGACAAACAACCCTCGTGCTCACAATAACATATCTTTTTTGTTTAATCCATACCAACTGTTTCCACCATATTACCCCCCATAAAACTACAACTTTTGTTTGTATGGATTAAATAAACAAAACACAGTGTCTTAATTAGCAAGCCTCAGAAGTGCTAGCTACATATTTACCCGAGGGTCATGAGGGTGGGACTGATCTTCTCATCTAAGTCTCGGCAAGGAAGCAAATAACCATATTTCCCAAAATGTCGACATATTCCTTTAATCATCTTTTTAAGAAACTCTAATATATTTCAGTTTATGTGCAGCCCTACTAAGGTCACATGGAGAGAAAATGAGAGTAAAGATCAAGAAAATCTGCACAGAGAAGTGACAAAGGTGAAGAAAACAAACATGTAGGAAATGGAGACCATCAAAGAGCAGAAGGAACTTTTACATTAATGTATAATAAGATGCTGTATTCACTTAGATCTAACAAGACACATGCATCTCCAATTACAGAGCATGTCATCCAAAGCAAATCACAGCAGATTTATTTACCATGCACACAGCAGCAGTTATTTACTATTCACGCAGCAGCAGATATTTCTTGGCACCGAGTCTGAGCGATAGCATGCAGTTGGACTTGGGACTTGTGTGATACTCGGCCTACCTTCACCATGCCAGTGTTCTCTGAATTACTGTTCATCATATCATTAAAGGATGTGAAAAGGTTCCTCAAGGACTCCATGAAGTCGGCCTCTCCTTTGTTCTCGTAGAGCCTGGGAGGAGATGAAGTAGAGAATTACATTGGCAGATGATCACAAGGCTGTTGTTTGTTTCATCCCTGTGTAAACAGCCCCGCCCGCGGTGGAAATGACAAGAGTTTGATGATTCCCTGTTAAATCATTAAAAGCAGCCAGCAGAATGGCCCGTGTGTGTTATCAATGCAAATATTCTTGGATCCGAACCACAGACATCACTCTTGGTGCCAGCCAGATTAGCATTTAAAACAACATGACAAGACCCTGAAGCACCTGCCTGCTTTCATGTGGAAACAAAAATCAGAAAAATTAATGATCTATGTTAATGATTCTCCTGGAATACTATACGAGAAGCAGAAAGCAAATGCCATGTAAGGGGTTCACCGACTTCACTTTCTAATCTGTCTGGGGCGTAGTATTACTAATGTCTCTTCTGCTGGTTTGGTTATGTGGCGTAAATGCTGCCCAGTGATTGTAACATCTAAAAGCCACTGATCACAGAACAATTGAAGAAAAACACTTCCCCAAATTTCTAAGTGCATGGGAACACAAAGCAGGGCTTCCTCCGTTAATCCCCCCAAAAATGAAAATGTATTTTATCCCAATTGCAGAGCCCATAAATCTCCACAAACTGGGTATTAACTGTAAATGAGCCACATTGTGCTCCCTGCAAAGCAATTAAGTGTGTCAACCGCTCAGAGGAGAAAAAAAAAAACAAAAAAAACATTAAAATTAGGATTTCTGAGAGAAATTGATATTGTTTGAAAACACCCGCTGAAGCAGAGGGAGGCAGGTCAAAGAGGGGTGAAGTGGTAAGATTGCTCCCACTGCATCAGATTTGACTGGCTTTCTTCCAGAGAGGTGGGTTCTGCGGTGCCACAATCTCTCACGGGGCTGCAGGTATTACATGGTCCAGGATAGTCACTGTTGACGGCTTACAGAAATCACGGGATTAGAGGCATCCATCTCAGAGCTCCCACAACAACAATTACTTATAGCCGTTTCTCACCTGCAGCACCAGGGAGCAGAGGGAGCTCCGGACAGCCGCACCAGTCTTAAGTCACGGGGGTGAAATTGTGTGATTAGAGTGTCTCCTCTACCATTTCATAGAAATGTTCCGCTGGCCCGCGATGAAAAAGCCTGCTGATGTAACCTTGGCACCTTCTAGTCAAAACTGCATGAAAGGCACCAACAAACGCAACTTCACGGTTTAGAAGAAGTCCAAACTCTGAGTCTGACTCAGCAACAATGGAGCCCAATAGAGCTGATCCTGGCAACCAACCAAAGAAAGTGCCTCAGCAACTACAAAACGCAGGCCCACTTTCAGGCCATTATTGGTTATCCTGCAAAAAGAAACCACTTGGCACACACACTGTGAACATGGACGTCTCAAGTATAGAGCGACGTCGCTGTAGTCTGATGTGTGAGGTAAAGGACGGCGCGTCCTCTAGACATTGGGCAGAAAACCAATCAAACTCTGCACACTCAATTAGACCAGGATCATACATCAGCTCCTCAGCCACCAACAGCTTCATTCCATGGCTCGACAACATTATCATTCATTTAACATCCTATCAGCCAATTATAAATATATCCGTAGAAATTACCTCACCTTAAGACCGCTCACTTTTACCCATTTCAACTTTGTTCAACAGCAGTACCTAATGTGTATAACACAATCAATACTGCATACAACATTGATTTTGATTATGAAATAAAACTGAAACCACTGATTTATTAAAGGAGCGACTGTGGTAATAAAGAAATGATTCTATTAGCGTAAAGTCAACAACCAGTGCCTATAAATATTTAGAGAGACAACTCATGTACAAATGTTTAACAAATGATAGCAAATATTTGCTTACACTGACGGTGGTTAGATAACTGAAATATCTGTCTTGTCACTTGAGCCCTTTTTGTTGGTGTTATCATAAGTGCAAGACACCTTTAACCCATTGAAGTCAATGCAGCAATGTTTTGCGCTTTAAACTTCTTTATATACTATATATTTATGCATGCATGGTGTGCATCAGGACGTACTGGTTGAAGAGGACTCTGGAGCGGACGATGAACTTGAAGATGTACTCCAGAGCCTTCATGGCTTTCAGCAGCTGCTCTGTCAGCTTCTCAGCGTTGTCCACGTAGTTCTTCAGAACTTTGGTCAGCTTCCTACAAACACAATCACAAACAGAGCGTGACAAATCTAATAATCATGTAATGGGATATAATTTGTCGTTGGGGGTAATTAACTCACATGTAGGCCAGCGTGGCACTGAAATGCTTTCGAATGTAGGTCTCCAGGACAGGGTTAAAGTGTTGGAACTTTCTGTCAGCTATAAGCCCAATTATGAACACCTGTCAGAGAACAAAGACATCTTCATTAAAATGTAAACCACATGGCTCATAATGGATAGTAGGAAAAAAGCGCCTGTCTTACTCAATATGCTGAAATAGATTGGGAAATTAAACAAGATTGCATTTGAGCAGAAAGCCATTTTCTCTCAATTCTCTAGCCTGCAGATAATCTAGGACACCCGACAACACAATTTCTCCCTCCTTTCTCTGGAAGAGAAAACTGTTCTTTTCAGATGTACCTCATGTTAGGCAATGGTATACGAGATAGGATCCTGCCAGATACTTTTGTCAACTCATTGGCTACAAATACTAAATTTAATACATGACGAAGTTATGTAATCATAAATTCAACAGGCTAATTTAATTTTTTTTTTTTTTGCCTTTTTACGAGATCATCTCCGTGCTCTATTTTGCAGGAAAATTAGACTTTTAATGTTAGACAAACAACTTTAATGAAAATGCTACCCTGGCATTACAAATTAATGCAGATCAATGCAGCAGCGATTCCACATGTCCACGCTTCCCTCAGTAAATGATCAGCCCAGCTCATATTTACAAACGGGGAACAGTTTGTGAGCTACAACATACAGTGCAGCCCATTTGGCCAGTTTTCTATTGTTTTGACTTTGTACTCCAGCACATAGGATGTAAACTGAGAAAACTGAGTGAGGTTAAATTAACATGCAGAAGACATCCATACTGTTTACCTACAGTGGAGAAATTATATCATTAACAATTTAACCCCATAGTGATTGCTTCATTTCAAATCCAGTGTGCACAAGTAGCAACAAAGCAAAAATATATGTGCAAATATTTCTGGACAGCACTGCAGTGTTGTGTTTACAGAGATGCAGGTAGGTGTTCCAGTCAAGGTATTTTCCTCCAAGGCATACCCCTGGCACACACTTAACAGTCTTGTGGAGAGTTAAGGTGTGTACTCTGCATATTTCTGAACATATCCTGTCACAAAACATGTTTGCCATAGCGTTGCTGCAGCATTCTGATTGAAACTTGTGTGGTCAAATGTGATTCTTAATGGCACAAATAAATCATGCTCAAACATACAGTTCATACCAAAAGACTATGGAATTATTATGACACCTTGTGACGGTTCACAATTCTCTCCAGATACAAAAACAAACTGTTTACCCTTGTAGTTTAGAACTACAGCTTGGGAGAGAAAACAGGCAACTGCAATACAGGTTTTTTTTATTGTGAAATCGAAAGGCCCAACAAACAGAGCAGAGACGACCATCAAAAGAAAAAGCCACCCTCCATTATGTTTGCATCTGAGCATGAAATGTGTCTAAATGTTTACTCCCACTGACTAGACCCTCTGCTGGTATGAATTCTGCTGTGCTGCCACTGTCTGCTTCTTCACTCACCAAGGCATCGAACACCAAAGTATCAAAAGTGTCACTGTCAGAGTTCTCCATCATGATGTTGAAGAGAGCATCCAGGGTGTCTTGTAGAAACTAGAATGACACAAGCACAGCATGCAACAATAAAACACGGCACTCAAAAAAAAAAAAAAAAGAAGAAGAAGAAAAAAAAAAAAAAAAACTTGGATATGGAAAGTTTCACTGTAAAATGACAAAACTACTTTAAAACTGATGACCATTTCTTTCTTTTAGGGAGGACATCTCATATCTCTCTGGTGACATTTAAGTGATAAATGAATTTGAGACAAATGAGTTTATGTCAAGGGGAACAACAAATGTAAATCCCAACCACAGAATAAGATGTAAGAAAATACACAAAGTGTGTGGCAGCACTCAAGCTGAGTATGGCTCTTCTTGATGAGTGTTTTATTTTATTTATTTATTTATTCTATTTTTTTGAGAGCGGAAGCAGAAAATCAGCAGCTGGAAACACATCTCAGTAAGAGCTGGATGACACAGTTCAAATCATTATCGTACTGATATCAATATTTTTCCTCTGCTGACACTGTACATATAAAGACATGGTAAAAATAGGTAAAATAACAAAATAATAAAATTAATGTTCAATGCAAAAATTGTGTTAACATATAGAATATTTTGTTTATTTTCATTTTTTTGTCAATACAATACTAGTATGTGACCATCAGGATATGAATCCACTGAAAGTTGATACACAATAATATTCAATTCCTGTCAAGTCATAATCCCCAAAATTGTGAATGCAAACATGTTGAATATGAACCCGTATGCTCTGTTTGGTGTAACCGAATGGCAAGTGCTCTGACAACACTCCGTGCTACCCATTACGCACCCTTTACAGCTGTTAACATGAGCCAATATAGTTCTATGAAGACTGTAATAACTTCCCTGTCAGCAGTACCTCCAGAAATGCTAACTATATACACCCTCCCTTCTCTGGGGAAACATGCTCCATTTATTCAGCCATTTACTGAGGCAATGTGAAAACAGATGTAAAAGTGTCGCAAACAGATCTATCGCTCTCTACTGTGCTTGGTCTGTCATCCCGGGATGGATGACATTCATCTCGGTCTCAACGAGAAACAAACATAACTTGCACAGTGTCGAGTTTTTAAAGCACAATTCAATCTCAAGAGGACCAGACTGCATGACAGAGATGGGGGTAGGGGATGGTGCAGTAATGTGATACTGTTTGCTCACAAAGACTATCACATTAGGGAGATGAAAAAAAAAAAAAAACGGTAGAAAAGCTCAATCGGAAACCCTAAAAAAAAAAAAAACTTCCAGGATTTATTTATGATCTTGTCTTTTTGCATAGTATCTAAATCACAGCATACAGACACAAGTATACTCTGTGGATAAATTGTTTTTAAGTGTCAAACTGAAAATGTTAGCTAATTGCACACCGACAGCCTCGGAGCGCTTTGGAAAGGATTGAGTGCTAATGTGATGGTAATAATAATCACACCCCTGTGGCTTAATGAACTGGTCCAGCTGTGGTTGACACATCTATTTGGCCTGATCAGAACTGTCTGGTAAAGGACTTCCTCAGACGCATTGCAATCTGCCAGGCCCCCAACCAGCCCAGAGTGAAACTTTCTCTTGAGAGAGAGTTATTCATCTGCCCCATGCTGAGCACTTAAAGGGCCTGCCTACAACTCTGACAGCAGGTCATCTCCTCCCCTTCTGTATGCTGTGTGTGGCACTATGTGCTCCCTCCTCGCTCTACACATTTACAAAACACAAACAACAACAAAAAATAGCAACCTGTTCCCCCCTGACAGGAAGTGAAATTATATGTGAAATCGCTGCCAAGTAGCTGTATAGTTCTCAGGAACACTAAGGCCCTGTTCATATCCGTTAACATCTGTCTCATGTGATCTGGTCACAAGTAGACAGCTCTAAGCACAGGTGTGAAACACCAAAACAGCGTTTTAAATCAAAAGCATTTTCTGTCCAGACGATTGTTTTAGCTCCATATTAGAAATGAACTCTGCCCATACCATCAAACTTGGAAAAACACATATCACATGACCATACACTGGGCATGTGCGTGCGAGTGTAAACAGGAAGCAGATTAAATACTCTGCAGTTGGGAGTTTGCAGAAAACAACATAAACATGGAACAGCAAAGGCAGTTGTAGCATTAAAATGCAGAATTTAACTGCCCAACAGCTGCTAGCAAAGACAACAAGGTCAGTAACGCTTGTAATTTGTTATCCATGTTGCATTCACCACTGGTAGTCGTGATCGATAAGACCCAATCAGGGAGCGACCTTGGGTGTTTACGTCATCGTTGCCAAAAGGTCCGGAGTAGTGTGGACGCCAGGCATAAACTTAGCAAAAGAGATGCATTTTAAAACTAAAACGTAATGGTGTGGATGTCGCCTCAGACCACATTCGGAAGTGTGAACACAAATGCATCTTGGGATTTTTTGTTTGTCTTTGCAAATCTGTATTCAGGAAAAGCAGAAGTTTGACAGAATACAAAAGAAAGTGAGTTAAGCTCATTAGTTTTTGACTGCACAGGATTTCTGTGACTCAAAACAAAGACAACAGCACAGTGGAAGAATACTTTCACCCTCTGACCTTGACAACCTCGCCACCTTCCACCTTCATCAGCTGGCGAAGGTTCTGCTGCAGGAGGCTGGTGTTGGAGCGCCACTTCAGCAAGCCGAGTAGGTCCACTGAATAAAACAAACAAACAAAAAAAAAAACACAAACAAACAAACAAAAAAAAGTCATTAGCACAATGCACAGCGTTGAGTTCATCCTGCCAATTATAATACAGTGTGAAGAGATATGGAGAGGCAGCGAGAAATGACAATTAACGTTCAACATTTGAATTTAATGAGTGCTGGGGTCAGACGTTTGTTAAAGGCGCCCCCACCACCACCACCACCACCACCACCGCCCCACCCCACCCCACCCCACCCCACACAGACAAGTCAGTTTGTAAATTTCACATATACAGCGTTAGTCATTCTACGAGTTCTCTCATTTTAATCATGGAAAATGAATTCAGGCACAAGAGAATGAGTCATTATGTGATTAATCACGCTCAAGGGAGAGCTCATTCAGGCCACCTTTGGCAGGTTATCAAATTGGGAGCTTAAAAAATGCACTTGTGTCAGTTTGTTAAGGCAGTGTGTACGGCAGCTCTGTGAACATGAGTCAGACTTGTTTCAAAGACAAAAAAAAACCATCTGTCTTTGAAAAGGTGGCGATGTGGAATGTTATGAGACTTCAGTCAGTTAAGATGCCGACTTCAACACTGGGGCTATATTCAGCCTGGAAAAACAACAGAACAACCAGGTTGACGTCATCAGGTTTATTTTGTGTTGAGCTTGGAGATTTACACATTTTTTTTGTAAACTAGGCATTTATGAGTCAAGGTCAAGGAGGGTCTAAGAAAATATGCCTTTAAGTTGCATTATGGGAAATCTAGGATCAGCATTTTTGAAGATTGACCCATACTAGGGACTAAAAGTCAGGATATCTTAACCTCCACTGCGTCAGTTGTGTCCATCATGTTTTTTTTTTTTTTTTTTTTTTTTTGGGGGGGGGGGGGGGGTTCATTTAAGTTTTTATTGTATTATTTATATTACTATATAGAAAAAGACAGACATATCAATATAAGAAAAATGACCATGTTAAATAAAACACCATCCTACAGATGGACCATACTGTATTTACTATAGCCTTCCATGCATCTTATTAAATGTTAACATTTATATCTTTCTGCCAAATAAATCTTAAATGTTCATACCTCCCACACTGAGCATCTGCACACCTAGGTGACCTTGTACCATATTTTCCATCTCACCTGGATCGATACTTGTGGCTTTAATGTTATGTCTTACCTTGAGCTACATCCTCCCTTCTCCTCTAGTATAAAATGTTCACTAACCTCTTGAAATGACAAAAAACACCTTATCCTTATACAGGTCTCTAATCTTATTCAAATTCCTCTCTTTCCACAAACAAGGTTTCTTTCCTATTCTAATACATGGATTAGTCCAAATAGAGGAGTACTCGTGTCTCTATTGGGATATACCAAGTGTCTTATGTAAGCACCCACACTCCTCTGGAGTGCTCCAAGACTGGATTACTCTGCCCACAACAATCTGTGACCAGGTCTCAACAGGTTTGAATGGGGCTGTGATTTCCTTATTTATTTGTGTCCATCCATGTGAACTTTATGTGGCCCAGTGTGTGGCGAGCTTTGACATTTCAACTGCAACATTATAAAGTTCCAAATTGGCCAAAGCTAGACCGTCTTTACTTCTCTTATCATAAAGCTTCTGCATTGTGATTCTCGGTTCCTTTCCATTCCATAAATAGTCCTTCATTATCTGATTATACTGCTTCAACATCCTATAGAAACAGTCACTGGTATCATCATTGATTCAACCGTGTCCAGAAGAATAGGGGGTGACGAAGTCAGGTCTGAGGTTAAACAAAGAATGTCATCCGCATACAAAAATAATTTATGTCCTCTACCACTTTAATCCCAGCTTCTGCTCTTACTGCTGCTGCAAAGGGTTTAAAAATAAAGTGAACAATAAAGTCGAAAGTGCACGTCCTTGCTTTGATCCCATTAAAGGAAAAAAAAAAAAGGAGTAAGTTTGTCCATTAGGTTTATATAGGTAGTATCTAAGAGTAGGGAGTGTTGGCTTTTTATTTAAAAAAAAATGACATTTGATTTATCAACTGCAAAACTAGTTTCTTAAAAAATCTGTCCATCAAATAACTGATTAATCTATGAATTTTCTCATTTATAGTCCTGTCCAGATGCAAGGCAGCAGTAGAAACTTTCTTATAGCATATCTATGATGGATTATTAGCCAAGCCTGCATAGAAAGAGCAGCTAGGCTCAGGGAAAAATGATGCCTGACTCACCTGACTCCAAGCATCTCTTTGTGAACTCAGGATTTTTTTCAGGACACTCGTCTCTTGCTGCTCCCTCTCTCTGTTTGCCATGCTTGATTGGGTATGAAAGAGCCAATCAAGCATGGCAATATCTGATGGATGCCTATCATCTGCAAACCTGACAAGCTATCAGGGTTCCGTCGCAAGACCCTTTCTAAACTACCAGGGACCCCCCCACGGAGATATAAATTTGAAAATTGAGGCTTTAGCACCTCAGATAAATCATCAGGCCGCTTGGTCCCAATGGGGCACTGCTGTTAGCAGCCACACTGTCTGTAGCACATGGGACAGTGACGCAGGGTGTGTGGGAGATCAGGTTTGCCTGGGAGTTACAAAACAAAAAATGCTTTCGATAAATGATGTGCCAGAGAATGGGTGTCTTTGCAGGCAGCTGAATTTAAACAATGCTACAAAAATGGCAGATGGAGAGTGGTGGAGTAATTAATTCTGGGATAACAGGTTATATCATCACTGCACAACTGAAATGCAAAAGCCCTCACATTACCATTTCAATGTTTGTTTACAGTACATCTTGCCTGACAATTTTTGTTCATTTTTCACCAGCAAACACAGCCACTAAGTAGTCTTAATAGCTTGTTCTTTCTTCTTAATAGTAATAGCCTTGTATTTGGTTCTGAAGTTTGAAATGCAGGCTTTTTGAATGACGTAAGAGCACTTTCACACGCAGTAGGTACATGAATTCTCTACTTTAAAAACATTTTCAAGGTGGGAACATGATGTTAATACATCTTCCACTAGGCCAGGTCTGCTCCCAGCTCTGCTGTCATCAGATCTCTGCATCTCCTCCAGCCGCCACTGAGTGAAGCACACTGCAAATACCCAGGGAAGAACCAGCAGCCACTTCACATAGGCTCCCAGCGCAGGGAGACCGCCTGCATAATTCTAGCTTAATTAAAAAGAGTGTTTCATCTCAGACGTGGGTCTCAGGGATGAGGTGTCATGTGTATGAAGCAAGCAGTCTGTTGCAAGGGGCATTCAAGGGCCTTTTTTTTTTTTCCTTTGCCAGAGTAAGTCTTCAGAGAAAACCTCTTGAAAGCAACCAGTTACGAGGATATGAATGAGTTGAGGTGATGCTGGAGTTTAGATACGCCCAGGGCTGCAACTAGAAGATTATTTTAATTATCAATTCACATGTGGATTATTTCTACAACTAATCGATGCATTATTTGGTTTCTAAATAGTGAAAGAAAAGACGGCTATCAGAATTTTCCAGAGCCGAAGGTAATGTTTTCAATTAGCTTGTTTTATTTGGAGCGACTGTGGCTCAGGCGGTGGAGCAAGTAGCCCACTAATGGCAGGGTTGGCAGTTTGATCCTGTCCCCCGTGTGGGGTCCGTGGGCAAGACACTAAAACCCAAAATTGCTCCTAATGGTCAAGCAGCACCTAGCATTGTCACCCACAACCATCGATGTGTGAGTATGTGAATGAGGGGGCAACTTCGCATTACCATTCTCCAACCAACAGTCCAAAGTCAACCATGTTAATTCATGATATACCACAAAGAAAAGGAAAAAAGTCACACCTTTACACTTGAAAAATGGAACTAGCAAATGAATGTTTGGCATTTTTTGCTTCATGAATGATTCAAACGATTTATTGATTCGCAGATGTGGTTTAGAATTCGTGTCAAACAATTTAACTATTTGTCAAATAAAAGCACAGTCAGAGGGTGAGGATGTGTGTGAAATTGTAAACGAGAAGTCAGAGCAAGAGGAAATCTGAAAATGAAAATTGTGAGGAAATTGTGCAGTGAGTGAGTGAGTGAGTGAGTGAGTGAGTGAGCAAGCGAGTGAGCGAGCAGGCTAGCTTTTTGGGTGGGAGTTTTAAAGAGCTCCTAGGTTTTAATAAAGCAGACAGGCTCCCGCATAGCTTGAGATAGATTGGTTCTACGTTGCTTTATTAAAAGAACTCAAACCTTTTCCCAGAGCTTTTGCGTGGGATGACATATCGGGGGGGGGGGGCACATGCACACACACATGCACACAGACCTCTCTGTTTAATCAAACTCGGGTGTGCAGTGACGAGGCAGTCTGATCCCCAAGCAACTTTTGGTGCCTTGCAAATTACCACCACAAAGTGCCAGGTAAATATCAGTGAAGTGAAGCTGCTCCACGGAGCCGAGTCTTCTCACCAGCAATGGCACACACTGCTGCCCACCCCTCTCACACAGGGGAAAAAGAGAAAGCGTAGAGAGGAAAGGATGCGGACAAATAAAAGAGAGGGCTGTTCTGACTGATGCCTTCCTGTGTGTTCCATCCCGTGAATCTACATATCAGTTTAGACAATGGTTTGAGCTGCACACATTACTTCCCTGTCTAGTGTAATCAGTGTGGGCAGGTTCTGCTCATGACACTGCTCCTCTGCTGACATCACCGCCCACTGAGCAGAAGCACTCATGCCTGTATTTAAACGACAACTTCAACCGCAGACTAAACTTAATAACCCTCAAAGGGAACATTACTGTAACAACACACAACGCCCCATTCTTTCACACAATAGTTGCAGCAGCACTTTGACAACAGAAATTCTCCCCCTCATCCCAGAGATCTGACCAAGGTCTGTCCTGGGGGTCTGCTGTGACCTCATTAAAGAGGCTTCATGAGTATTTGTTGTGCATGTTATCGGGGGCCACATTTAGGATGGGATCAATGAAAAATCTACTTTTTCTCCCACGCAGTTGTTCGACAGAAAAATGTTCACCACAAGGTCACGTAAGACCTCCACATTAGTATGGCAGCTGGTGGAAAGAAGACCTCTACTGAAGATCAATGTAAACAGGGAGCTTGTTGTTCATCTTCACAGCCGCCGGCAAGTGAAAATCCTGTTTCCAAAGTGTCAGCATATCAAGTTCAACAACCATGTGTTCCTCTTAAATCACACAAAAAAGGTGTCGAGGTGGTTCCTTATCTGCAAGAGGCATAGCTCCTACAGTTCTGTAATGTGAGAGGAGACACAAAAGTCACAGCATCTGACTTTATAATCTTAAAAGCAAACCGACAACACGGTGCCCCCGTTGACTGATGGAGGATTGAGGTCTATTTATGCGATGCCATGGATGAATCCACAGCGAAGTTGTCAATATTCTTCCTCTCAGTACTAATAAGACTGCTCTCATTAAGTTAATTGCTCAGATTTAGGGATGCGGCAACTCTGCCAAAGCAAAGACAGACGACAAAAGCCAGTCAGACATTCATACAAGTTTTAAACAAAACCCGCAGCTTGGCCAAACTTTTTTGGGATAAAGGTGAACGGTGAAATGGTTACTCAAAGTCCCTGTTGTAAACATTCATCACAGTTTACAGACTAAACTCTTGGTTCAACTTTGATTTACTGTACTTACTTTATCTCAGGTGTGTTTGCTTTAAATTCTGCCTCCAGACACAGTGGTTTGGACAATCTGGCTGAGCAATTGTTTTGTTTATAACCTGTCTGACTGCCTGACTGTTTGACTGTCTTCCCCCATCGAGTTTGTTCAGTGATATCGCCACGTTTCTAAATCACAGTGATCATTTCTGTGAGCAATGTTCTGCCTAACTGATTATGGACAAATTTAAGACACAGGTTGTAATAAAGTGAAGTTATCCTCTATTAAAATGACAAATTTGGAGAAGATTTGTGTTGATTTAATTGGCCATTGGCATTTAATTCGCTGCAGAGCTTCTCTGGCCAGACATTCCTGAAACAGGGATTTAAAGCATGATGTCGTATTTAGCACCTGAAGATGGTAAAAAAAAACAAAAACAGGTTTGTAGTAGTTTCTTTTTCCAGGCTTACACAAGGATTACTCAGTGACAGCTCTGATACTGCAAACTGACTACAAAGTGCCAGACCACGCACAACATCAATTTGCTTCAACACTTCACTCCAAAGCATTTCCATTCACTCTGCCCTTGTTCGACTATTTAAAATAAAAAACATGATGGCACGACGCACTTCTTATTCAAACGGGGTGTTGCTCTGGGCGAGTAAAACATTAATTTAACTTCTAGGTAAAATTAGCCTGCAGTGAATCTGTCCCATCTTCATTCTCATTCTCTTTCAGACTGTGGCCAAAAAAAAAAAAAACCCTGAGAGGATGGAGGCAGCCTTAACTTTGACTCTAATTAAAAATGGTGACTCAGACATTGCACACCAAAAAAAAACCAACAAAAAAAACAAAAACAAAGAAGCACAAAGCATCAGGCATCAAGTGCAGGGGGAAAGCAAAGCAGACATTTAGGATGCTTCTGTCTGTGAAATCAGAACTGGAAGCGTTTGACCACTCGCTTTTCACACGATCCACTCTCAGACAACCACAATGAGCACAGTCTGGAAATACCAACACGTCCAACATGGTTTCCAGTAATGTCTGTTGGGATTCATAAACATGTACTGGAGACCATCTTGTGATGGGATCACACCAGCTGCGACGCCCGGCAGCATGTTGACGTTTCGAACAAAATCTGTCCACAGACGTATAAACACCTGCCAAAGTACTCAAAACAGCCTCTGTGATAGTTCCCACTGCAGTTGCTGTCTCCACGACCACATTTTGCCATGATGACACACACACACACGCACGCACGCACGCACGCACACACACACACACACACACACAGAGAGACATAGACTCACAAGGTGAAAACAACACCAGCCACGCTAAAGGCTGGGGGGGGGGGGGGCAAAATCCTTAATCAATAAGCCACAGAGCAGAGATGGGGATTTCCTTAGTTTAATAAGTGTAGATCTCCTCAGCATCCTGGGAAACGGATGGACTCAAATCTACTGGCTGAGGCGGACTGAAAGAGCTGAGGAAGATAAAGTAGGTTAGAGGGAGAAAGGGATGAAGGGAGAAACCTCTGAGTGAGGGCAAGTGTCCAATATGACCAGATGGAAGGAGTGAAAGACGGCAGAGGTCCCAGAGTCCTACTTTAAGTGATGTATGGTCACTGTGCATGGATAATCTGTCACGTCAGAGAGGCTGTGGCCCAAAGCTAGTTTCAAAATCAAGGGTCTACTTAGCTAAAATATTCTCAAAAATTCTCTTTCTTATGCTTTTAACAAGAAAATGTGAGAATGGTTACTCCTATAGCAACAAAGAGAGGGGGCAAAGATGAACTACAGATGGAAAAGGGCTTTTACCGTTCTGTGTGAGCTTGGTGGAGCAGACCAGGGTGGCGATCTGGAAGGAGTCCTTGCTGATGGTGCAGTTGCCCAGGTTCTGGGTGCTTTTACCGGTGGTGGAGTAGCCCTTCTCCTCCAGCTCCAGCTTGGTGGCAGGTAGGTTCAGGTACAGGGACGAGTCCTCCATCTTCTTTGCTTCCGCCTGGTTCGCCGGGATAAGATTCAGTCAATTTATGAGCAAATGTACAATTTACAACTGAGGTAGCTGAGGGAGCTCATTCATTTTCGCAGCATAATTGAAATCCATATCTGCCATTTATGTTGTGATGAAGTGTGTGTTCTATTACTATTGAGTTTTTGGTGAGATAGATTTTCTTTGTGTATACTATCACCCAAACCACTTTTTTTTCTGCCAGTCACACTGCGTGTGACAGTAATAACAAAACTCCTTGCGAAACAGTAACCGTGAGTGACAACGGTAATGCAAAGAATACGAGACAGAAAAATCTAATTGGGGGAATTTTTCCCACATTAACTTTTTAATTAACATAAATGGGCACCATGACGCAAAGGTATCATTATGCAAGTGATTTTAATTGGAAGGTAATTTCATTTCACTGTGGGGGTTGATGTGCACCTACTACAGAATCCTCCATAGAAGTGGCAGTGAGGCTATTATTACAACAGCCACTAATAAGACCGGCCAATTTTTCACCTACGACTCAGCTCTGCTGCGGCCGTGTTATGAGGAGTGTGGGCAGGTACAGTAGCAAAAGATACCAGAGATTCCCAAAAGACTGACTTTTAATCATGTTATGAGACATTTACCTTGTACACGATGAGATCATGCTCGCCGTCCCTCAGGGTCGTCCCGTCGTACCTCATCAGCTTCACAAAAGACAAGGCGAATATCTTCTCTGATTTGTCTTTTGCTGTGAGAGGAGAAAAAGGGACGCATGAGGAGGAGGACAGACAACAGCCAGAGGGGAGGAGACGTCCATGATTACTGTCATTTCCTTTGAGATACACACTTTCCTTTCCCGTGTACTTTTACTTTTTGCAAACTAAAAGTATGTGTTTATTTGATTGTGCATCTTCAAAAAATCTAAAGGGCAACATGAAAGCTTGTATAAACAGATTGCACAAGAGTAAACTGTGCAGCACGGCTGACTTTACAACAAGTCATTAACAAACTACCAGACTAATAAAACCGATAATCCCAAATGTAAATCTCAGCACTACAGGCCTTGAGTCAGCTCCTGACAAGATTTTACTGTCCCCTTCTGATGACTTTATTAGCACAGTGACTGTATCTGTGCACGAGCTGCTTTAACTTTAAAGAGGCAGATACACTTTGGACCATAGATGTGAGTGAATTGTACAAGGTAAAGAGGTGAAATAATAGAAATAGTTCAAAAGCTGATATATTCAGCATCTCAACACTGATTTGATCATTTTATAAAACTATGTGATTTGCCTTTGAAAGAGATCATATTTGCTAACTTTAAAAGACAGGAATAATCCACTTTTTTTTTTTATTAGTAATAGTTTATTATTGATATTCAAGCATCAAGGTTTGTCTGCATCCTGTTAGCATATGAATAAATACTTTCACTTGATCTCAGAGCCTCAGCTGTGAACAGTTGGTATAATCCCTCTAGGGGTATTGCTATGTGCATACACATGTATATGACTGTGTTTGGGAGGGGGTGGGGGGTGTTGAGGGGAAGCACGGCATAAACAAGCAGGAGAGTTATGACTTTGTCCTGTAACCAAGCATTTGGAAAGGGCCACATATATCATCATTGTGGATCAACAAGCTCGAATTTATGTGCAGGGAGTCCTGATTCATCGAAGTATCTCACGCATTCTATCTGCATAAATCCCCTCATTGGTTTGCTGCCTGCAGCCTCGCCTGTGAATAATTGCTGGGCTGGCATGAGAGGAACCAGTGGAGGGAAAACACTGTACGCATGCCACCCAGTTGAGAAAAATGTATTAGTGACTTTGTGAGGAGAGCAGAGAGCTCAAAACTCTGCAACTGGGGGAAAAGGTCACTTTCAGGACAGAAGTACTTTTTTTTGGAGCTAATCAAAGTCAAGTTTGTGTGGAAATTCTGCACATTTCCACCTCTGAGGTGGGCTGTCACTTGAGGTTTATGCTGAGTGTACTGTGCCACATTTTAAACCTTTTCCCACTACCCCACTCACCAGGTAGTGGCATAATGACAGATGAAACAGAAGTGAAAAGATGGCAGAGATCTCTTACAGCCGCGGCTGCATCTGTGATAGCAGCCATCAGTCTGATGAGGCCTGACAATGTTAGGGTGGTAATCTGATGCACTGTGGTAGAGGCGGCCTGATTTTCAACCCCGGGGGGGGGGAGGATGCTGAGCACATGAGCTCCAGTGGTGGCCTTGATGAGCAGCTCTGTCAGTCTGTGTTTCTAGTGAAAGTTCAGCACTAGCTAGGAGCAGTGGAGGAAGCAGGAGGGACACGGGCAGATGAAAGCAACTCAATTCAAATGACTTCATCTGGGAGACCACCTCTGTTCTGCTTTTCTTCAGAAACCCTTCACATATAGAGAGGTTAAGCATTTCCTTACATTTCCTAGTTCTTAGTTTCAAAAAACTACAATAACTATTATTCTGCATATCTTCTACACATTGAGATGAAAATTTAAGTCTGACACATGGTGATAGGGAGGATAAACTGCATCAGCTGGCACTCTTTTTTTCTTTCATTGCTGGTGTGTGCAAATGGAGAAGCCAAATCCAGCAGAGTGGTGAATGCAACAGCTTCTACAATGTTTGCAGGCAGCCAGTAATCAAAGTGGGTTCATCCTCAACTACTGAGGTAATTCAAATGCCAGAAAGTGGCCGGATGCCAAAGAGACATGCCTGCACAGATGCAGACAATCACAAACTTGGATAAAGTTAGATTCATGTGTACAGGGATTTGAATAACCATGTCTCTATGATGCCAGTACTATAGTGGTATAAACACACTCACTGACAAGAGAAATACAAGACACACACCGTACACAAATTCATATAATCCAGCCATTACACCTTTCCAACATATATCTGTATCTCCAATTGTCGGTGACGAGTTGGCAACGTCAGCATGCCCCTGCAGTCCCAGAGTCACTTGAGGTGAGCCAGTTTCTAAAGCAACCGTTACAGCAAGATAACAGCAAGTCACAGAGTTTCAAAGGCATGCCTCGTAACAGCATTAGTCCCACGGAGAAGCAAGGTGCCAAGCATGACAAGAAGGCTCTCCAAGTGGATTATAAGACAGCGCTGAGCTCTGAGACCTGACCATTTCCTCCAAACCACCTGCATGCAGGTGAGATGCAAACTGAGCTAGAGGATTTTAGAGCTGGAGGATGACAGCAGCTGCAGATTGCTTTACTAGGGAAAAAGAAGTATGAATTGATTGTTTCATATATATATATATATATATATATGTTTTGAGTAGTGTTTTAAACTGGGGTAACGATTCAACACAGCCTGAGACTACATATATATATACACACACACACACACACACACACACACACACACACACACACACACACACACACACACACACACACACCTGTTGTGGCTCCTACAACCTCTCCAAAATACCTTTCCCTGCATCACTCCTTCTACTGGAGAGACCACCTCACCATGTGGCAGGCAGATGGGATGGCAAGGCTGCCAGTACCAGGCTTCCCTGCCCTCTACACCCCCAAAATTAAAAAGGATGTTAAAAAACAGAAGGACGTACAACACTGGCTGCATTCAGTGAGACACTGGTCCCAATAAACAAATGAGATCCCTCAGGCATTTTTCACATCCCAGCTGTAGTCTCTGACAAGCCACTCTATGACACTGCTTTGTGCAGGGGCAGACTAATACCTCTGATTAATGTGACAAAGGGTGAGCTTCAAAGTATTTATCACCGTGCAACACATCTGCTTGGATTGGATATCTTCCATTATTATTATTATTATTATTTTTTTCTCTCTGGATAGATTAGCAGCCAATTGTGCAGCTGGTCATCAGCAAACCTGATTATTCACATGCTGACATTTGTACTCACAGTCCTGCGATGAGCGGTGGCGAAAGGTGAACCGCAAGTGGCTCCGGTTCACATCTTCAATAGGAATGGCAACCTGAGGAAAAGGGACAGACAGGGACAGTGAGACGTCCATATCCATGGCAACAGATTGTGTGATTGATTTATTATAATAATAATAACAATAATCTTGAAAAGAATTAAAAGTTGCTTATACAAGTATGTTTTGAGTAGTGTTTTAAACTGGGGTAACGATTCAACACGCCTGATCTCCCCAGGTAGGCCATTCCAAAGTCTGGGGGCTCTAATAGAAATGCACAGTCACCTTTGGTTTTTAGCCGAGACTTTGGGACAGATAACAGAGTTTTGCCCGAGGATCTCAGGCAGTGTGTTTGGTCATAAGGGGAGAGTATTTCTGAGATATAAGAAGGTGCCAAACCGAACAGAGCCTTAAAAGTGATTCAAAGTATTTTAAAATTGATCCTAAAAGACAAAGGTAGCCAATCTAAGGAGCCTAAAATGGGTGTAATATGATCACATTTTTTGTAAATCAGTTAGGAGCCTAGCTGCAGCATATTGTATGTGTTGCAGGGAACAAGGAAATTGAACCTCAAATATATTTATCTATTGTACAAAAATATATTTAAAACAATAGCTGCCTGGATGTGTGGTTTAATGTTCATTAAAGTTTCACCACAGGCTTCATGCTAAAAACTTCTGGTGATGGAAACTTTAGTTGTGTTGTTAACAATTACATCAAAGAGTGGTTTTGTAGTGAAGGTGGGAGATAATGACTGAAATGTAAATGTAACTGAAAATGTAACTGAGAAGAACAACAAAGAGACACAGTGAGGACGTACAGGTAAAGAGAGACATACCTTTATTGTTTCGAACCAGCGTGGCTGCTTTACTTGGTAATAGATGACAGACTTGTACTCATTGATCCCCTCATCTCCAGCTCCGGGGAAGATCACATTCTAGACAAAGAGACCGGAACACATGAAACAAGTTATCAGACAACACAGCTGGTTATCTGGTTATGCTGGCTTAGCTGTAAGAAGCAAAAATCATGACGGTTGAGCTATTATGACCCTGTCAAAACATTAGCACACTCACAGCATGTGGAAAATTGACTAGCGCTTATTTTGTGAAATGTAGTCCCTGGGGCAGCAAGTCTTAATCTAGCAGAATGGCCTTTAAAAGTCTGGACGCGGTTTATGCATGAGCACCTGCCTGTTGGCTGCCAATCTCGTGACAGCATTGTGGAAATAAGAAATAAATTAGAAATTAATTATTTAAGAAGGAGGGGCAATGGCTCCCATGCAGGGAGAAGTGGAGGGAAGCCAGGCAAGAGGAGAAGGACCAGCTGGTGCTGATGGATCCAGCCATGTAAATTGGTCTGCCTAGCGGGTCCCCTGAGTTTCTACAATGGATCAGGGTGCGTATGTAAAATACTGTTCGCCCTACCGGGGGGATCTAGCAGGAGAGATGGAGCGACAGGGGGATGGCACGCATGCCTTGTTTTCTATCAATCTGCGCTCAGCCAGCCTACCTCTTTCCTCCCACTATTGCAGCTGACTCCCTGGCCTGCTAGTGCACCGCTGCTGAAATACTCCAACACTAATGGTTTCTGACAACCAGCAATTATGAGGAATAACAGGCCCTGTCTCCCCCAGAGCAGATCTGGGGTGGGGTGGGGGGGGGCAGGTGCTAGCTCCTGCAACTCTGCCCCTTCACTAAGCGGCCAGGATTCATGACAGTTCCAGATTCTGAAGAGACGAAATGGGGGAAAGTGGATGAGGTCTAGCTGCAGGTCAGAAGGGTTTGTGGGGGTTGGCCAAGGTGACGAGAAGTCGCTGTCCAGACTCACTACGCAACATCAAAAATCCTTTTCGAGACAGAACAAAGATGACAAAATCCAGAGACAAGAAGAGACCAGAGAGAGAGAGAGATACAAGGACAGAGAAGAATGGAGGGGATAATAAGGTTGAGACAAAAAGAGAAACATCCAGACAGAAAGCCAGAGAAAATAAAACTTGCAAAGTTGCCCTATTATAAAACTTCCCTCACTGTGAGTACTCCTTTTTTTCCTTTACTTTCCATTTTACTAATTTTCAGTGCCTAGTGTGTGGAGGGCTCTTTATTCTATTGCATAAATAGCTTTTTTTGTTTTAAGCTGTGACTCCAAGCTAGAGTTCAGGTGAATTACAGAGAAAAGGTTCTTTCATCTAAGATCATATCAAGCTTCAGACATTAAAGTGACAGACAGGAAGTGGCTGTGCCTCCCATGTCAGAGACAGAATTTCCTTTCAGCCAGTTAAAATCCAGGAAGGAAGAGAGAGAATTTAACCAATTAGCACTGATCCCTGGAGAACTGAGGAGATGAGACTGAGCATTTCTGTGAAGAGCTGCAAGACGAGACGTTGAAGGGAGCTCCAGCACCACAATGACAACCTGACCATGACACTCATAGATGCGATCAGTGTCTTGATCACTGTTGACCTCTGTCATTGATTCCAATCATTACATCTCCCCAAGGCTCTGACAGCCCTGAATACAGATACACAGTGATAGGTTCTACTGATGCTGACCGAGTACGGCCAGGCAGTGAACCTGCTGAAGTGAACTGTGATCGGCCGCTGAGTATCACAAACTGTTGTGTACTTAATGTTCACACCGAGACAGTCTTGTTTTCAAATGTTGTTAATTTTATGATGGATATTAGTCAGGCAAAGTTGCTTTTTTACAGCTGTTTGTGTTTACATATTAAACACTGATTCATCTTATTTGTTTTTTGTTTTTTTTTGCATTCATACTCACCAGTATCAATTTTACTGTAGGTGATAAGTTATTCACAACATGTTCTGTTACAACATTGTATTAGATCACAACTTCTGTTTTTAACTTCAGCTTTTCATCTGTGTTTGTAGCAGAAACTATACTATAAATTAAACTGCATGTGCGACATCCAAAAATAATCACAATGAGACATCTTGTCGAGCGATTAGGCAACCAAGCATTGGCTATATTTACAGTATAATCACCACCGATCCTTACACTTCCTCGGCCTGCTGGGCCAAATCATTGACGAAGTCTCTCAATCTAAGACTAATGTGTGTAATTGAGGCAGCCCTGGGTAAGAGCGTTGTCCTCTGATTCGCTGGTTGCAGGAGGCCTCCCCACTGACTTCTCGAATCACTCCTTCATCAGCCACTGTAACTTCCACTCTCACTCCATATACTATACTGAGTGTGGATACAGTAGCATTATATCTGTATGAAAACTAATACAAGAGTTACTAACAAATACAAGCACTACTTACTGTGCCCCTCAAAAACCAGAGAACTGAAAATTGACTGACACGTGAGCACACACTCCCACAGACACACACCTCCTGCCCCACTTCCTCCCACATACTCCTCATGTCCAGCTCTTCTACACCTCTCATATGCCCCATTAACTGATTGGCCTCTGCAGAACGAGAGGTAAAGTCAAGCAGGGGGGTGACAATGATTAAACATCAGAGAGAGAGGGGTCACTGGCTGGAAACTCTGGATGAAACAAAAGCTTTATCAGGACATTAGACTCTGACGGGTTGGCACATGATGAAAAAGTCAGAAGCGAGGGTCCATTAAACGTTCTCTCTCTTTGTGACCACCGTATTGATTTGATTTTGTTTGGGTCTTTCTGGTTTGAGTTTCTAGTGACATGGTGTTAAGCTGCAAACCGGGCTGTTAGACTTTACTATGACTGAAATTAGAATGATTAACTGATGACCGCCACCGAAATATAATTAACTGAGCTCTGCATCAAGGGGTGCAAATTTCACCCAAATAAATTTGCAACCTTTTGAGACAGATTGCTGGCAAACAAATAGACAGGGGAGAAAATGATCCTTCTAACTTCATTAGCAAAGGTAATTATACCAGAAGGGAAATGCTGATTTCACATCTTCCATCACTTGCAGCTGTCAAACTCTGCTGCCCACGTCGCCTGTTCGCACGCTTAAGTCTGTAACTGACTCTGACAATGATAAAGGTTGATTCCCTGCAGTGGTGAGCCAAATTTTAAGCTAGTCAATCAACCACAAAGCACCAACATTGCAGTCTGTCATTTTTTGACAGGTGGCAAAGGAATGCAGTCTGGCCTGTGTATCGCACTGTTTTATAGGACTCCTGGTCAGTTAAGCGGTGTGCTGAGCTGTGCGGGATTAAAGAAAGCCCGGTAAATCACAGACTGTCTGAGAGAGCGATTGGCTACAGCACTTTGTGTCCTGAATGCTGAGAATGAGCTGACCCTGAGAAAAAAAAAAAAAAATACCAAAAGAAGTGAGTTCATGTTCTTGTTTCTCAGTTGTACCTCCAGTTTCTTGCCGTCCTCGTCGTAAACGGACATGGTCACCTCGACGTTTTTGGGCGTGGTCTTGCTCCCCTTGTCAAAGTCGCCCTGAACCAGAGTCACGTAGATGTCGTTTCGCACGTCGCCTGTAGCAAACAACAGCAAATCCTCACTTTTCACAAGCTTCATAGATTTTAAGTTCACCCTTTTTAATATGTATATATGAATATTACAGAGTAACTCATATCTGAGGTGGCATAAGTGGATATTTTGAACCCGACTTCATGGCTGACTTCAGTCTATTAAATAACTAAAGTCTCAATCAGACCTTAATGAACTATGATATGTTCTTTGTCTCCCTCACATTTTGTGAAATAGCAGACCGTACTTCTAAATCGCTTTCTGAATGAATGAAGTGGTGAATCAGTCAGGAAACTTTCAGAGACTAGCAGCTGAGGGGGAAGCTTTTTAAAAAAAACACTCAACCTGGCATGATGATCTCAGGGAAGCCCATCTTGCGAGCCACGGCTGTCGATCGGTCCACCAGGTGAGGGAAGTCCTTCCTTATCTGATGGATGTCTCCAGGAAGCAGCTTCAGCGTCACCCACAGGCCTGGTGATGCATTTAAGGCAAAGAGGGGGCGGGACCAAGATAACGTCAGGACAAGACGACAGTGGAAAGCAAACTGCCCCAGGAAAATACTAAAAAAGAGATTTTGTATTTCGTGCTTTCCACTGTCACTTGTCAAGAGTGACATGCAAACAGCTCTAGGGCAAGACGCTAAATAGAAGCTACCCTCAGGGATGTGATTAGGAAAACATAATAGAGGAAACAAGTGTGTTTACCTTGTGCCTGGTTGAAAGTGACATGTAGTAAGGTGTGTGTTACAAACTACAAAATCTGGTGACATAAAAGAAAAAGAAAAAAAATCACTGCAGCCGCCCAAACAGTTGATGTCTGTTTGACATATATAGCACCATACTGCCTCATATAGAAGCATTAAGCTTTCCTTTATGCAGGATGTTCTCTTTGGCATAAACAGTACATCATAGCAACAGACAGACCTTGGCTCAAACAGAGGTGTTACTTCTGAGCACTAGCAGTGGGAGAAAAATAATATGTTTCTCCATAACAAACAAACAAAATGGGGGGGGGATCCTTTTCCATCCCACTGCAAAATTCATGATAATGTCCTCAATGCTCCAGACTTCTTCTTTAGACACTCTTCGTTTTTATATGAGAATAAGTCACATTTATTGTAGAATATTTAAATTGTGCAGTAATTCCCAGACTTCAATAATTGGGCTTGGAAAAACTGAGAGTGTGACACTTCCGAGGAAACTCTGCGGCTCTGAATAATTCTGAAACAAAGGGCCTTTGGGGGGCATTCATGGGTCATATTTTCTATCAACTTAACACCAGTGGCTGCTCTGCTTCTCTCCTGGTTGGAAAAGCCTCTTTTCTGCAGACACTGCATGGTGTGCCAGCCACAGCTCTGTAACCACACTCACTCTTAATATTCTCTCAGGAAAAACAAAGCAGCATAGATACATACCCCTGAACAATACTGGAAATGACTTAAAAAAAAAAAAAAAAAAAAGGATCCAATTAAGCAGTCATCCTGTAGCGCTGCCCCTTCACAGGGCACCAAAATGAGCAGTGTTTGTGAACCCTGAAGCTTTATTCACTTTCACTTTACAAGCCCCATATTGTTATGAGTGACACATCTCTCACTAGTCTAGCTGGAAGCCTTTTGTTATGCGAGCGTGACCGAAACAGCTGCTCTCAGTGCGCCGCTGTTCATCCCAGTGTGGGCCGGAGCAGACCTGACATTTATCCAAGTACATCTTCATAGGGCATGACAATGCCATGGAGGCTGTCATGTTGCTTCTCCCCTCTCAGTGCAAATCCCTCAGACGGCTAATGTTGTTCTTCTAACCACAGATGTCAAATCACTGATAAGATCCGGTCTCCGCACAAGACTCACCAGCTTAATTAACAGCTGGATTACTTAGATCCTGTAGTCATGGTGATGAGTCCAACTATTTATAGTATGAGCAGTAATTTATATTGTGAGCACTTGACAAAGAATTAAGTTCTTATTAGCAAGATAAACAGTTTCACCACCCTGCCAATATGGGGGGTTGTAATGGTACTGTGTATGAACAGTAAAACGTTCTATGAAAGAAAATGACAGCAGCACAATAAAATGCAGTTGAAGATACACTTTTCATATTCAACGTTACCTTCCAACCTTAATTACAGTCTGGGCCTTCCTTGTGAGGATCTCACAACATTGAGCAGAGATGGAGGACGTATAGAGAACCTTTTCTATAGAGATAACAGGACACTCACAACTCTGATACAAACATCTCTGCGTGTTTTTTTTTGTTTTGTTTTTTTCTTTTCTATTACAGTTTTGGCAGATACTGCACTCAGTTTTGCGAGGGAGGTAATATGAGCCAAAACACTGATTTACAGGATTAAAAATAAAAAAGTGTCTGCATCAGTGTTATGAGTGTGAGGCTTCCCCCTCTGTATTTGAATGTCAACCAACTCCAAAGTCAGTTCACCTCTAGAAGGGATGTCAAGAAAAACCCAACATCATGCAGTGCTGGCGATTTGGTTAAAACTATTTTGTGATCCAGGTTGGATTTTCATCAGGTCCTGACTTAGTGTAGCTGTTCTACAACATGAATAAAGCACAAATCTTGTTGATAAAAGTCTGGCAGTAGTGTAGTGTAGAGTTTCCTCCTTGGCCCTGGATCTTGTGTCTGAGCTTTGCACTGTACCTTGGCCCTTGTGATTGACCTCTTTGGCGGTGATAACTTTGTTGATGACTGTCTGGAGGAAGTCGTTCTCTCCTGCCACCCTGGGTGAAAAACGGGAGATGTTCAGCTGCTTGTGGCGAATGGCGTCATCCAACGCTAGCCTGCAGTATGCACACAACAGGCGAACACCACAGAGAAGAAGAGATGGCGGAGAGAGGAGGAAGAAGAGGAGGAGGAGGAGGAGGAGGAGGAGGTGCGGGGCAGGAAGAGCCACAAAGTGACGGTTGTGAGGAGGGGAGTGGGATGAAAAGAGAGAGAGAGAGAGAGAGACACACCGAAGAGTGATGCGAATACCGTGACAGACACAAAGCCACTTGTTAGCAGTTAACAGTGAGGCAGGATGGGTAATGAAAGAAACACACAGAGAAATCATCGTTTAGGAAATGATGCCCAGTCAGCATTTAAAGAGCCACTGCAGCAGCGGGAAGCTTGACCTTCCCACAGTCAGTCTTGAAGTGGGAAACTTAAAATCCCAGTTAAATACATCCAGTCCCTCACACAAGGTCGCTCTGCTTTCACTGAGAAAGCAAACTAAAATATAACATATATGTACTCCATAGGGCTTCAGGTGTAGAGAGTGACACACAGAGCGTAAGAAAGCAGCAGATGTGATCTGGGAAGCACCACATGTGTGGCAGCTGCGAGAGTCTGATGTGTGCGGGGACGGCATCTGCAGTGTAGGGGGCTCTGAGTAAACAGAGGAAAGAAAAAGCATGGAGGAGAAGACAGTGATGATGTCAGCGTGGAGGAAGCAGTAAGAGATCTCTGTGATTCAGACTGTCTTCAGCGCGTCCGGCAAATCAAAACCAATCCGAGCAACAAAATAGAATAAGGGAGAGCAGCGGTTTGTACATTCATTGGGGGGAAAACAACACAATGTAGGAAAACAGGCACAAGACAGGTTTTCACTAGATTTGATTTGTACAAAAATGCTGAGATGGACACTGTAGGACTTTGAAAAGGTGGCCAGGGCATGATGGGAAGAGAAGTAATAATCTAATACTAAAAAAAAAACGAATACAAAATTGTAAAAACTTATTTTCATTGTCCACTGTCCTGATTATTTTTAGTGAATTTTTAGGGATCGTCAATCAGAACTACCAAAAGCCCTAGGTGACAGTCTTGCTGGTTGTGTCCCACCCACAGCACAGAAGCCAACAATATTCAAGTTACACTGATATAAAACAGAGAGGAAATCCAAAATCCTCACATTTGAGAGGCTGCAATCAGAGAATATTTGGCATATTTGCTCAATAAATAACTTAAGCCACATCATTATCTAAAACCGTTGTCAGTTAGTTTTGTCATCAGCTAATTGATCATTTCAGCACAGCATTAAATAATCCATCATCTAAATGCAAGCTGATTTGTGTCTATACAACATACCAGAGATGAGTGTCTGGGAGGAAAAAAAAAAAAAAAAAAACAAGAACAAAAACTTATTTCAGCAAGATTTTGATCTATCTCATCCGTTTCTGAAAGCCATTTCCATTTCTGTTTGGATGCCAGGATTCTATCCAAATTACATCACTACGTCTAACCTTCCCTAAATAGCTCCTGCACTTCCTGTCTCTTGCTGGTCTCGAAAAACAACATGCAGCGACGGGTTGTGGAGCCGCTATTTCAGGACTTCATCTGTGGAAATTCAGTGGCAAATATTCACACTTGGACATAAACAACCCCTTGTAGATCCTGTTCTTCTCTTCACACAGCGAGGCTCTAATTTCCATGATTTATGTTCGCAGATAAAACTGTTAAGTGAGGTGATCTGCCAGTTAAACTGGCTGAATCTGAAGCATTTCCAATTATGCAGGAAATCACGTTAAGGAAAAGGTTACTTTGGCTCTGAACGCCGTCCTACGAGAAAGGCAGCAGTTAATGAGATTGCCTTAATTGAGTCAGTGGGGAATAGGGGAGCACTACCGTCTTAAAACCCCTGCTAATCAGGTGTCAAGTATTCAAGACTAAAAAAATCTAAAATACAACCACTGCACCTCTGACATACTGTACACCAGAATAATGGATACAAGTGTGAGAGCAGAACTGTACCAGCCCCACTATTTTATGCAACATTATCCCAAGCTTTAAGAAACTCCCTTATGTGTACATTATATGCATTATATGCTTATGTCATTTATTTTGTTGCTTCTGAACAATGCACTTACGGCTGAAATGGGATAAAGTGCTGCTTGTCCTCATCATCCATTTTGCCCGTTATGATGTCGGTGACATCCATTACTGTGGGAAAACAAGGAGAGGGATGTTAAAACACTCTGAAGGCCTGGAGAGTGAAGGACGGCTGCAGAAGAGACACAGATTACTACATGGTAAAGCCACATCGGGGTGAGGGCAGATCCAGCTGACCTCAGCTCGTCTTCGCTTCGTCTTGGTTCTTACCCATTTCACGTGACCGTCATAGTTGCCACAAAGTGGACAGGAAGGGAAGACAAATTGCTGATCTGACATCACATAAAAATTCAATGATAGATTCGATCTTTGAATGATCTTTAAGTTTCCAGGGGTATATAGAACTGGGCCTTCCATTTGCCCTCCATGAAACTGCACTGAAAACAAATTGTGTAATATATAAATACTGAGCAGAGTGATCATGTTTGTGAATTGGGTGATGCCACAGTGCTAGAATAAAGACTCCTCCACTTCCAAACATATGATTCACCAAGACAAGATCTTTTTTCCTTTTCGCTGACCGTGCAAAATGAACAAAGGTTGAGGAGCCCGAGCCAAAACAGATTCTTGGATTTGTCAGTCCCGCAGGCTTCAACTGAAGTGACTGAGAGACGGAGCCAATATCTGCAGCGGTGGGTGCTGGTGTCTGTGAGTGCATTATTCTACAGGCCAGAGGTCGACCAGGTGAAGCCTTTTACGACTATGTTTCAAAAAGAGCAGGCTCTCCATCATGCCATGTACAGCAGCAATGATGATTTCTTAATACAAGCCATCAAAAAGGAGGCTGTCATTTACCTTCCTTTCAAGTGGCACTGGGAGAAAGACATGAGAGGAGGGGCATAATTTTCTCTGTCGGACAACAGTGGGCAAAACGCCAATCTAATTAGTTTACGATACGCCTGGCAGCTCGCCAACAGGAGATAAATCAAACTCTAATTCTTCTTTCTACTTTAGCTGGATATCTCTGTATGTTAGCCAATACATTCATTCATCCATACACAAGACTTTGGCACAATACTTATCTTTGAACTGTAACACAAACCAGGGGATCTGTCCTCAAGGTTTACACACACATACACACGATATTCAAAGTAATACAAAGTTCTGAGATAATCTGTGTAACCTCTGACTACAGTATTACAACTCGTGCCTCGTGGCTCTTTGTGGAACAGCAGGTTGTCACTGAGTCTCTGTGTGGTCTGCTTTACCTGCCACTCCAAAGGGTCTTCTTAGTCCTGACGTCAGCTTCTTGGTGTTGTTGTCTCGTAGCTCCATGCGCCCCACTCTGACAATCTGACACACAAAGCTGATCTTCTCTCTTTTAAGATCCTCACTACCTAAATCCTGAGGAGGGAAAAAAATAAACTTTAGAGTCACTAAACAATAACTTGAACAATCAGAAAAAAAAAAAATCCATCTGGATTTAAAGTCATATCTGGCAACAGCCTTTTTTAAGGCCAGGGTACACAACGACAGATGGATTAATGGCACCTTCTTAGGTGAAGATGAGTTTCTGTTAGGGGAAAAAACTTTTCACCTCAAACTGCTTCAGCAACATCTGTGATGGTGTCCACAGATTCATTTCCTGTGGGCAATAGCATCCAAAACTAGCAAAGAGCTCCCAGCGGGTGCATACTGACCCTTCTGCCCTTGGGCTTCCATTAGATAGAGGTGACTGCCTTGGTAAATACATACAGCGAGCCCAGGCTCTTTCAGAGAGGGCTTAACAAATACAGGCTCTGCAAACAGGCTCCCACATGCCTCATAACATGGCTGAATAAACAGTGCGCTACCACAGGCAAAGCGTGCGCGCACACACATAAGGCAAACACACTCACTGTGAAGACCGCCCGCAGATTATGAAGCTGGTCGATGTCTTTCACAAGACCTGAACTTGACCATTTCACCAGGTAGTTTTCACTGTGAGGGAGAGATGACAGGGAGGAAAAACAACAAAACATGACTCATCATTATAATATGTCTCAGCAAATTCTCATATTTGCATTTACGATACAGTGAATTAAAGCAATCAGATGCATTCAGTTGCATCAACTAGAATTTCCTCAGAAAGCTGCAGAAGCTTGAGTGTTAATCCAAACACCGATCCGCTCGGGGAACAAAATGCACGACTGATGTTGGATGCAAACGAAAAACATTCCACAGCCGAGCTGCTCTACTTGTGATAATTTACTGTCACAGTCCTAAAAACAATAGAAAATCCCTGTGCAGCAGGCTGTGCTTGCTCTGGTTATGTTCTTGCATGGTGTGTGTGTGTGTGTGTGTGTGTGTGTGTGTGTGTGTGTGTGTTAGTTTGTACTTACTGTGATAGTTAACAGTTCTGGAAATCCTCAAACATCAAACTCTATCTAGACATATTACCTGGTTCATAAAAGGCTATGGATTCAATCTTGTGTGTGTGAGGGGCAAATTTAAACTGACTGTCTGATGACTTAATTTTACTTCACTGCATATTCATTTCATTGCTGACACTGTTGCTTTGAAGTAGAATGAAGTCAAAAGATATGGCTTATAATACTGCAGGAGAAATCTATTACAGTAAAGAGTATCTGATTTGAAGTTTTACCACTGATTTGAAAAGCATCTACATAGTGTAAGCTACAGCCAAATACAGGAGAACATAGGTGTGTAGGATGGATGTTTCCAGTTCAGAGTGCATCATCTTTAAAAAATTTCCACTGGCAAAAGGTGCTTGGAAGTCAAAGACAGAAGAGTGAAGATGCAGCCGTTGGTTCACCTGATAAACTTGGACTCCACCGGGTCGTACAGTGACATGAGAACCTCTGCGTCCTCGCCGATCTTACACACCACATTCTTCAGAGTCACAAAGAGGGCGAAGGCTGGAGTGGAAGCAAACTTCGCTTGCCTGGTCAGATCAATATTCTGCTTCTGAGACTGTCAGAGAGAAACAGAGGTGTCATGTTCAATACTAGGCATTCTTCCATAGCTTTTGTGCAGGTAGGTTCACGCCTGTGCAGTTTGAACAATGAGCAACATCAGTGCATGAAGAAAGAGACACTGTATGTAGGTGTGGCTAGTAATTGCACACCAAATTAAAATTAAATATCAGCCACAGCCTCTGCTTCTTTCTGGAAATTTAACAAGCTAAGAAGCAAGATTTAACAATGTCTATAAAACCATCAGAATCCATTACACTGTATTCCTATTCCCATCCACTTCATGTCCAGGGCTGCATCCACAGTAAAAAGGTGGATTGATTGTGAGATCCCCTGGATGCCCTTCAAAAAATATGCTGGGGCCACATCATTAATATTTATCATGTTGACCTGGACACTTTCTTATTGCCCATGCATATGCAATGAAGACCTCTGGATGAAAAGGGCACGTAAGATGAGACCGCGTAACTGCATGGCACTTTGCGTCCGGCATGCTTACACACTGCCAGCTGACATTCAGGTGAGGCAAAGCCACTGACACGCCAGAGTAAAATAGACAGGGAGTCTGGCAGACCTCCAGAATCTCCGAAGAAGCAGTCAAACATCTTTGTGTACTGGGGCGTGGCCTCGTTTTAACCGCTACAATAAAGTTGTCCAAATGTCAAAACTCCATTCCAGACTGAACTACAGGGTTTCTGCTTATTTATTACCTTGAAATGCACTTTGTCTAATTGTTTGATGTTCTTATCCCATGTTGTGTTGTTACTTGACAGGAATCAGTCAAGAAACAAGTTATCTTTCTTGAAAGCAAAACAGGACACCCTCTTAATAGTTTCTGCAACTATGTAAATGGTTTAAATACAAAAATCTCTCAATTTTGGAAGCAGTGGGATTATGGTCACATAAACAACAATACTTAAATGAGTGTACCTTTATTAATTATGTGGATAAATCAAAATAAAGCTAACCAGTATAGTAATGCAACACTTTTAAAAACGAGACTACAGCCACGCCAGCAGCTCTCTGAGGCTAACGTGCTGATGTTTAGCATGTTTAAGGTGCTAGAACGACAACAGCACTAAACACAAAATATAGCTGATGATGTCAACCAACGTATCAGATAAACTGAATGATGCCTCTAGATGCAAAGTTTAATTGACTGAACTGTAAAAGCCTGGGGATGTTAACAGCTGCACCCAGTTTCACAGAAATCCATCCAATAGTTGAGATATGTCAGGCTGGACCAATGTCAAAGATGGGTCAACCAACTTGCACCGACATCGACAAATGTTCAATATCATTTTGCATAGGGATGGAACGACACTGCTGTAGAGGAAAGCTTTCCCCAATGGAGACAAATGAGGGGTCATCTTAAACAATTATCTCACATGAAGAGCCGTTATAAACCTCTCCACCCTACAGTGTTTTTTTTTTTGTTTTTTTTCTTAGCTGCACCTGTTTGACTCTGGCCGAGATTCAATGAGCCAGAAAGAACAAGATCAAGATGCAGCTACATTCAGATCACACTGTGTACATGTTCATTCACACCATGCACTAATGTGCTTTTACTCATCTTTGATGTACCATCTGGATAAAGATCAGAGTTTAGCTGCAGGTGTAAAAATGGTGTTTAAGACAGGGAGGGGGACCGGGGCCCCTCTTTATTTTTACCTTCTCCTCCTGGATGCGGTCCTCAATTTGTTTAGAGGCCGCCTCATGTGCTCTGAACAGGCTGACGGTGCTGGTGAGCTCTGGGTCCAGTATGTTTCCATCTTTGTCTCTGACCACCAGATCGAGATCCAGGTACCTTGCGTGAAAAATGGGGGAGAGTTAACGAGTGCCAGAACACACTAAGGTAAATATTGTGAAGGCATGGTTGCATTTGTGGGCGAGGAAACAGCACACAACATATTTTTTTCCTCATATAATACTTCTTTAGCTGTCTTTCAGAGCTCTCCTGTTTTGTTCAACTCTTTCTTCTTTGGAGCCAGAATGCTGCCAACATGCAGTCAATGTAGTTCATCACCTCATCCCTGCTTCTGCAGAGGCAAAAGCCTTTTTCTCTACCTGACCAAAGGTTTAAAGTTTCATCACCGGAGCAGAATGGAGCTTCACAATTTTAATTTTCAACCGATTTTCTAGGCCCACTGCAGACACAGCAAGAGCTGTCATTTCATGATGGAATACACTACGGTTTGCTGAAGCTAAATCCCACCAGTTTTCCTGCAGCTAAGTGATGACCTGTCATTTTCTATTGACTGACACTGCTGACCTATTCCAACAAGAGTCATTTTCCCGGATAGATATGAGGATAAAGGGATATAAGCTGTGGGGAGGGAAGGACACGACTAAACGCCTCTAAAGACTGGATCCTCACTTGTTGCCATAGTCTATCTTGGAGGTGACTCTCTGCTTGAGCTCTGTGAGCTCATCCTGTGGGAGGGTGCCAGACAGGATCTGGGAACGCCATTCGATGAGGTCATAGATCATGTCACGAACAGAGTTGAACATCTCGCGTTTGTCCCCCTGTCAGTGGAAACAGACGGAGAAAATTTAGAAGCAGTACAGGACAGTGCAAGTGAATAAAAAACTGATGAATTGATGACCAGGTGGATTTACCTTGAGCCAAACTTAATAAAATTTTGTGAAATATAAAAATCTGACACAGATGACAATATTTGAAAACAAAATATCTATCAAAATGGTTCAGCTGATATTCTTATTGTTTTACATGAAGTATCCCTCAATCTTTTCTGAGATATGTAGCGATGCATGATATCAAACATTTATGCACATCATTTTTTTCATTATATGTGCCAGATATATGGCAATACATGTCTGTGATAAGCCCATATATAAGCTCTGCCACATGCACTGTGTGTGTGTGTGTGTGTGATTGTGTGTGTGTGTGTGTGTGTGTGTGTTTCCATTGGGAGGGGACAGGCTGGCTTACCACATACAAATCCCTCCATATTGTAGCCCACTCCCGCAGTGTGGTGGTGACCTCCTGCACCAGTGGCAGCTCAGTGGGAATGACCGTCTCCTTTTGCCTGCAGTGATAGTAAACAAATTGGATCCAGTGACTGTGTGTCGTTTTTGCTCTTTCCTCTCCACACTGACACAATGTGTCTGATCACAGTCATTGTGTGAGGAGAGACGGCAGGAAAATCAGTCTCTCAAAAGTCTTCTATTCCAAGCAAAATCATCGCGTATATGTTGCTTCCACTGTTAGGATTAAACATGTTGCCTTTTATCCGAGTGAATTCAGATTAATTTCACAGCTTTGTCCAAATCCTTCAGTTATAATTCTACGAAATAAATAAATAAATAAATAAATCTTCAAGCTTCTCTGTTGAATTCATGGACTTTGAAGTTTGAGGTTTATCTTTTTGTTGTGTTGTGAAAGGGAAATCAAAGAAGACGGATCAAACTGAAAAAACTTTAAAAAAAAAAAATTTTTTTAAAAATGAGTTTTGGAACAACAAACACACATGTCACATCATATCAACAGCAGACCTCTCCACTTAAACACCCTCTGACGCTGTCGAAACACGACTTAGCCAACAAGCGCCTCGGTGGGTCAGAAAATAAGTTGGTAGGTCAAACTTCTCATTTATTTTTTTTCCTACTTGATTTTCATTGTTGTCACCAGCAACATAACACACAAATGCAACAAAAGAAGAAGCAATCTTCTTGCTTGAAAAAAAATTCACACGTCATTCAAAAAGCAGAAGTAGAGAAATACTAACCCACTGCCCTCGACTGTGGCCTCTTTCAGGTGTATATAGCAAGCAGGAAATATTCCCTGGAGGAGGAAGAGATAATGCAGTGCAGACCACATTATATGTTGTAACTACGACAGAAGTTGAACAGCTCGAAAAACTGAAGCAACAAAAGCTGTTTACACTGTTTACAGGCCACTCACCTTTTTGGATTTTCTCCTCAGCCTATGCCCTCTGTACCAGTCTGATGGAGAACAGAAAAAAAAAAGTTGGTAAGTTTATCATTCAATATAAATTAAAGAATAACATTAAAGCTGAAAATACCCACACTGTGAATATAAATGAATGCACAATGAAACACTAGCAGGCCAGCTGAAGTGTGCGGGGTTTGCTAATACCTGCATTTACAGGAACACACCATCATAATCGCCACTGCTAAATATATCATCTTATTGAACATGTGGATGAAAATTTGACAAAACAAAAACGGTACAAGTGATGACAGGAAAATAATGTCAAGCGCCGGCGTGTCAGCTCTGATCATGCGTGTCATCAGTAAGCCCGCTCTCACCTTCATATGTCTCAAGTATGTGCACTGTGTCTCCAATCTGCAGCGACAGCTCCTCCTCTCCCCGGGCATCGTAGTTATAGATCGCTGCGGAGAGATGACAGAGGACAATATAAGAGGAGTAGATATTACAGGAGGAGGAAAAAAAAAAAAAAAGAAGGCAATAAAGGATTTGGCTCCCTCGTGGCGCTAATTGCGTGCCACTGCGATGTGTAGTAGAGGCATCACACATCCACGGGATGTCCACCCACACCGTCTGACACAAGTGACGGTTGGGCCTGGCACTATCGACGCTGTAATATCAACACTTTTCCGTCGCCCACTCAAGAGAAACCAGTAATGAGGGAGAATGCCAAAATAACAATAATGCCAGCGGAAAAGAGATTTCCTCAGAATTACAGCACGGAGACTAAGAGTTAGAGTAAATTATTGCAGCACTCCTGATGTTCTTGGGTGTTCTCAGAAAAAAAAAACTAAAAAACAAACAGTTGACATGAAGGTGCTTCTTTTTTTTTTTTGGTTTTCTAGTCAGCACTACAAAGGCATACTTTTTTGTTTTTGTCTACAGGGTTTGTAATGCTAAATAAACATGAGTCAACAGAATAAGGCAGAGGAAATCACCAACATGTTCTGACAGGTTCGATCAAGTTGCCAAAACTACAAAGCAACTACAAAGTTTTCAACTGTAGATAACTGTGGCTAGATCTGACACATCTCGCAGCATTTCATGAGAGAAACGCTGAAATCTCTCTCTTGCAGTGTTAGAAAACATCACTGGATCCGCTCCGAAAGCCAAATCACTCATTCGCTGGGCATAACTTTCCACCAAATTTCATCTAAATCTCTTAACAAGCATTTGAGATATCCTGCAAACAAACAAACAAACATGGCAAAAAAAACATAAATCTCCTAGGCTAAAAGTGAAATCTCTAATTAGCAAGCTGTTCTCTCTGGTGCCATTGATCCAAGAGCCGACACGCACAGCATCTCACGTCTTTTGTCAGAGCTGCGTCGACATGTCAAGGTCATGTTAGAAGTTAGAACGACAATAAAAAATCCTGACTGGTGACACTTGTTCTCTCATTTAGTGAAAGGTGAACAAGGCGTCGCTGTCAAACCAGCCATGACCGACACCTGTCTTTGAGAAAGGCTACAAGGGCGCCCACACACAAACACAATCTATACACTGACAGCATGACAGGTGGCTGTGGAGACAGAGGTGTTTGTATTGAGAGGACACCTGTGAGGGGAAATGACACTTAGTGTGTGCGTCTTATATATATATATATATGTGTATGTGTGTGTGTGTGTGTGTGTGTGTGTGAGTGTGTGTGTGTGTGTGTGTGTGTGTGAGTGTGTGTGTGTGTGTGTGTGTGTGTGAGTGTGTGTGTGTGTGTGTGTGTGTGTGTGTGTCCTGCAGAGGGAGCGCACACGGGACCACTTCAGCAGAGGTTTCCAGAGGTGAATGACGACTTAATTAAAAAAAAGGGCCCTCGCCTGCAGGGCGGCCGCTGGAGCCTTTCCCAGCATGCTGATGGTGCATCAAATGAATCGAGCGTTTTTCTCCCACAGTCACCTGCCATCTGAGGAGCTGATTATATTTCATTAACATATCAGGTGGTACACTGAAATGCTTTTTTTTTTTTTTAAGCTCTTTTTTTCCATTTAGCTCTTAAGCTGTAATGGTGGACAATTATCGAGAACAAAGCATTTCTGTTTTTGTCACTTTTGCAAAAGGGGTGAAATCTTTTTATGTATTTTTCTCCCACACATTAGATCACAGCAGGTCTTTCCTGTGACAAATTATCTGAAAGTCACGGAGGGCAACTATTTTTTTTTTTTTTTTTTTTTTTTTTTTTTTTAAGAGGTGCTACTTTAAGTTTTTAACTACTAGTCAGACAAAATAAAAAAGTGGTTATAATTACCTATTCTTCAAGGATGATGTAATTAATTGTTGAACTGAAATAATAACTGCCAAATTATTTGGATTTCTGATTCTGTACAGACCAAAAACATTAAAAGAATGAAGCACTGACTTGTATCACACTTTCAAAGGCACCTCTTATTACACAGAAAACCAATTAACAGTACAGTATGTGTCTGCTATAGAGGAGGTCAGACAATGTTGTAACACTGTATAATTGAGCAATCAACGCAACATAAGGCAACTTATAAAGGGTATGAAAAGGTCACAGAGTTAAGAGGCAAATTACTGGTACATCAGTTGCAAACTATGTAAAAAAAAAAAAGAAAAAGAAAAAAAGAAAAAGAAAAAAAGTTTGATTTGACAAGAGCAAATGTTGCAAAATTAATGACAACATAAAAGCCAAGACTTTTCAGTGATAAAGTAAACACTCACCAGCACTGGCTTAAAGAAATATCATGGGATGTTTGGTTAACACAACCTCAAAAATGACAGTTTGTATAATATTCAGTATATTTAGTCGGACACTTCACTATTTAGAGGGAGGGCCTAAAATGCCCCCGAGCAGCCTGTTTCATTCAACCCTGGGCCGTTTTGTTATCAAAGTGTATGTGCATATACACGTGCATGTCCACAATGCATTTTGTGATCCCCCAGAACAATCCGACGTGCCCAGCGAATCCACCAGAACACGAGCCACGGGCTGACAATTGAACAAAGACCCCAGGAAATGAATTCAGTGGTACCACACTGAGACACAAAAGGTACCTACAGGGGGGAGAAAGCAATGAAACAATGGAAAGGGAGGTGGGATTAATCTGTGTGCAGCCATTAGAGAGCAGCCTGGTCACTGTACAGCAGGGTGCGCTCAATTAAACTATCATTAAGAGTAGCCAGGAAAAGCGTATAAAGCCATCAACGGCTGCATCTGTGTGTTTGTTTGGAAGCGGGTCCGCAGGTCCAGCTGATTCTGCATGTTATCTAAATGGCAGGTGCTGAGAGAGAGCAGCCCAAACAAACAGCTCTGATAGAGGTATAAAGCTTAATAATTCATCAGAAAATTAAAAACTGCCCCTGTGATTACTTCCAATAAGACGAGGTTCATATCAAACAAACGGGAGCCCAGAGAGCCAGGGGTAGATTCTTACTGGGCGAGAGGTGCAATTACGCAACGAAAACAAACGACAACACGGGAAGACGCCGACTAAATCGCGACCATCAAACACAACCTTGACATGAGGCGATGATAGTGCAACGTAAGCGATTCGTGTCTCGTGGGGGTTGAATGACAGCTCTGATTGCTCATAAACCTGTATTTGCATACACAAGAGTAAACTGACGTCAATTAGGAAGCAGTGAGGGAGATAAAAATTCATCAGAGGAAGAAGACAATGAGAAAGTGGACTATATTCTCCCTGTAGTGTGGCATGCAAATGATTTTCTGGAAACAGGATAAACAGCAGCATTATTTGCTGGGGGCTCATTACCATACATAACCTCTTGCATAAGGCTGTGCAAACTCGGAGAACATTATCATCAGAGGAAACGAGCGAGGAATCAGATTACAGACCCATCCACTTAGCCAGCGCACGTCTACGCCCTCTCCACAATTATTCGCAGCCTCATCTAAACATTGGACTGATTGTAATTCTACACTTTGGGCTTACTAATAACCTGCACTAATCCACATAGAGTATAACATATCATTACACCGAGATGAGAATACAGTACACTGATGAATGAGTGGGTGGGAAAAAAGGGAGGAAAGAGAAGTGCGTCGAAAGTGCCCATTGGAAAGAGAGCGAGCCTCTTGATGTTTTGTATAAAGTCTCTGTGGGCTGTGAGCCTGCATAGAGAGCCAGCCAGGAAATCCCAGATGAGAGGATTCTCCAGGAGGGAAAAAGCGGAGAGAGGCATGAGGCAGCTCTCAGCCTGGACTGGGTTTGGCTTTCCAAGAGCCAAACGGGCGGCAAATCCTGCAATGTCTCCAAGAAGGTGGGTGACGTCAAAATGCGCTGTCCAGCCACGACATCACATCTCTGCAGCAACTAAGTCTGGCCGGAGTGACAGAGCTCCAAGTTCAACTAATGCCGGCCTTACGCCAAAATACTTTTCAAATGATCAGACAAATTTCCAATGTCTGAATAAAATCATGAACGTTTTGCTAGAGTTGACAGTGTGAGGTGGTGACCGTCCTTTTGTTTCTTGTCTTGGCATTCCAATAAAATCAAAGATATTATCTTAACTTTTTAGTCTTAGCTCATGGAAATAGTGACGTTCAATGCCATGAACACTGTCAACTTCTCCAGCACCAAACAGGAAGTTACAAACTGAGTTGATAGGGAGCATGGAGGCGACTCTTGGGACGAGAAAGAATGTGAGTCATTTGGTGTAAGGCCGGCATTAAATACATAGAGGAGGCAAGGATAATTGGACATAAGGAAAATAATTTCAAAATAAAACAGGAAATCATAAATACAAAGTCCGAACACAGTCATTTTAGGGGAAAATCATGACAATTACAGTGTTGAGTTACTAACTTTATATAATTATAATTATAATCATTTCAAAGAGCAAAAAGTTTGAAAAAACAATTTTTCTTCCTGTAAATGTTCACCAAGAGCATGATGGGAGATAATCCCAAAGGAAGCTAGCTATAGCCTTGCAAATAGCGACCCTGCAAGATCCCCAGTCTTTACAAAATCTTAGTGTGAGACTAAAATCTCTGTGATTTATGACACCTTGTCTTCAGACGTGAGAGGGTGTCAGAATTGAGTCTTTTTAAAAGTCTTTTCAAAGTATTCCACTGTATGGTACGCATTAAATGGCATAGGAGCCACTGTGTAAGTGAGTGGGAGTAAAAGTCAGACTAATGAAGGACCCAGAAACCTTGGATTTAAAAACGGTGTAGTGACATGCATTTGTATCTGACTCAGACATTTTGTCACATGATGTCTTCAAAGTTCTTTGGTGATTTTTATGCCTCTTTAGGTATATGGGGCCTCAAACACGATTCAAATAATTAACAATTAATGGTACTCCATATAGTAAGAAAGTAAGGTGAAATCAAATGCAGAAATGCAAGGTGCATTTAATGAAGATGCTCTCACTGTCACCAGAAGGGAAGAGAAGGATGAGAGAAAGCACTCACGAATACTGACTGATTTTCAGAACCCGCTGTCTCTCACTGTTTGTGTGTTGTAGTCTGACAGTTGATCTGTGCTGTCTTCAGAATCTTCACTTCGTGCTCTGTGCCAAAAAATTTCAAAGCATTTCTCCCGAGCAACCTGTTTGTCTGATAATGACCCCCTGAGAACAATTTTTGGCAAACTGGATTTAATTGAGAATGAGTTTTAAATCAAGAAATGTTTTTTTTTTGTTTTTTGTTTTTTTTTTTTAAATTGAATTGTAACCAGTGTTTCTCTTATATACATTAAAATAATTGCCGCCGCTGCAATTTCATGAAGTCGCAATTACACGACTCTGCAGAGGGCTTTTAATTTGAAACGACGGATAAAGTGGAGACACGGGGCGACACCCAGCCGAAATGAGAGGGAGAGAGAAGGAGAGAGAAGAGAAAAAGAAACAGAGGAGAGATAAAGACATTTAACAAGCTAATATTAAGTTAGATAGATTTTTATTACCTATTTATATTCCCCAATATTTCCCAAGATTTAAAGGCCTAATGTGGATTCACTGCAGACTCCTTACATAAAAGGAAGATTAGGGTTTTTATAAATACAGGCAGTCTGAGGACTTGTGCAGTGTCATCCAGTCAAATCTATCTTTGGATCTGGCACTGAAACAATTAATTTCTCAATTCTTCAACTAACACAAAAGTAATCTGCAACTATGATGAATAATTTGTTAATTTTTCAAGCAACGATATCCATAGCTGCCGCATCTCAGTTGTGGGAATTTGCTGCTTTTCTATGTCAAACATGATTGAATATCTTTGGGTTTTAGACTGAAATTTTCATTACATTTTAAAGAAAAACAATCAATTAACTGAGAAAATAAACAGCAAATTAATCTGTTATAAAAGTAGTTGTTGGTTGCAGCTCTACCTGGCTCCTGAAAGGAACATTTGTTTGGCTACATTCTGTTCTGTTTATGTTGCTGTCTTGCTGCTGAAAAACTGAAAACTTTTGAGGTGATCATGTGACATTCAATTCCCAAGTCTATGGTGCGCTCATGGACACAAAACTGACACTTGATATGAAAACTGAGAATGATAATTACGTGTGTATAATTTTTTTTTTTACACAATTCATTATCATCCCAAACATGCCTATGGCCTTGCTTGTGTGAAAGAGTGTGGACAAAATAGCCCAAGTGGCCCTATGTGAGACAGAGTGAGAGTGCAGAAACAGAAAGTGAGAAAATAGCAATATACAGTAATACTGAGCAAGAGAATATGAATTTAATACAGTGCTTAACTTGAATGAGGAGGAGTTCAATAAGCACACAGCACGCCCTTTACCAGGCAGCAGGACTGAATAGAGGATGATTATTACACTCCAGCTGCACTATGGGTTGAGGCAAGACGATGGAGTCAGCAGAGAGGGGTTCCACACACACACACACACACACACGTTACTGTATTCTCTTAAGGATATATGTGATTGTAAATTACTAACCCAGACTGACTGGAGAGCTCAGCCTGTAAAATTATATACCTCTTACTACTTAAGAGCCTGAGACTACATAACTATATTATAGATCTGACCACACATCTAATGCATCTCAAGTATAAACTATAAGAACAGAGAGCACTTTCATTTTGAAGGATCACCTCACTGTAGGGCATAGTGGGTTAAATTCAACTTTCTAGAGGGAAGGTATAAACTATGTCTCATATAGGGCTCAGTTTTTAAAATGTCCCTTCATTTAAAACACATCCATAATTCTTTAGACACTGGTGCAGTGATGGTGAAGACACTACAATGTCTATGTCCCAGTTATGTCAGTGATTTCAAGGTTTTAAATTCTATGAATTCCTATATTGGGGTTGGAGTTTGCTTCAAGTCCAACAAAATGTTTCATAAACAAGCCTTTAGAGCCTTTAGGTGCCTTTAGAGGACATGACTACTAAACAAACAGGCCCTTGTCTGACATCAACTTGGTGAAGTCATTTGTATGGGACAAGTGAGTGAGGTGCTGTTGCAGGTGCTTCACTGTGTTTTCCTGATGAGCTCTGCTGGTGGTAAGACCTAGCTGGCTGAAGCGAGCTCTACTGCAGAGCTGACAGGTATTCTTCAGGGATCTGCCAAGTTCTGTTAGGATAATGGTAGGAATATTGGCCAGGGAAGTGAGGAGGGGGGGGCGGCAGAAGGACCCGACGTTTCTACTGCATCTCTGCACTGTCTGTGGACTCTAACTAACTCATCTGTCACAAACTCTCAACACTAACAATCCTGCACACTAAAGAAAGCAATGTCTCTGAAGGGGGTTCAAAAGCATTTTAACGAATCCTCCTGAATCCAGTATAAAATCTGCATTTCAAATCCTTTATCAAATCTATTTAGGTTTGGCTTTGAACAACTTTAAATAACAAAAGTTAACAAAAAATATCTATGGGAGTTTTCCTGTAAACAAACAGAAGTTATGTTTACATTCAGTGTTACTCATCAAAACTGATTGTGTGCATCTTTGTGGTTTAACAAACGTCTTGAAAGCATTTCCTTTCTAATAAAACATTTGCAAAGCCAAGGTGGTAGGACTTTGAATCGCATCACCCACGTGTGCATGCATGTGCATCCTTGTGCATGTGCACAATGTAAACAAAGAGGGGACCCACTCATAAAAAGCACTTCCATACAAGAAAAAACTCCACAGGGTACCATAAGAGGTAAAAGAACATAGAGCTAAAGATAAAACACTGATTCTTACATTTGTCCAGATATAATACGATGTACTATATTGTGCTGATTTCTCTTAAAAATGGGACAAAGGGGCACTTTTGTGGCCTGGAGGTTCAGGTGCCGACCATAAACCTCTAGCCTGGGACATCTGTTGCATGTCATTCCCCATCTCTCTCTCCCCTCATGTCCTGTAATCTCTCCACTGTCAGCTTTATAATAAAGGCAAACGAAAAGCCCAAAAATTCTTCATTACATTTCATTTAATAGGTTTTTATCTCACAGGCTGTACTTAGCCTATGAAATATCAGAAAAAAACTGTGAAGAAGTCCCATCTAAGAGCCTTAGGAGTAATCTTCAAATGTCTTGTTTTGTCGGACCAACTTTCCCGAAACCCAAAGATATTCCGCTGGAAATTAACTGCAAATCCTCTCATTTGAGAAGCTAGAAACAGCCTAATAAATGATTTAAATGACTGATTATCAAAAATGATAAACTAATTAATTAATAATCGTGTCAGCAATAGTCCCAACCTGTTCTGGCATGGGTGATACACACAGGTTTGTATGTGTTTCTGGAGGTGGCTAAGTGTGTCAAGGCTGCCGAGTGTGAACAAAGCCCATTAGCAGGGGATAATTGTATGAATAAACTCCCACAGTTCACAACAGCACTCAGGTATCCCTGTAGCACAATAGTTGGCAAGACTAAAGGTGAACACAAAAGTATCAGCAAAACACTGATAATGCTGGGAGCACTCGAGAAGGCTTGTTTAAAGGGAGTCTAAGAAAATTTCAAGGACTGCCAAATCACAATACTTCCCATTTTCCTTAATTATTTTCTACTCCTCAGTAATGGATATCATTTCAAACATTGTAAAAGAAATGAAAGCCACTAAGTGTGTTATTAAAATACACAGCGATGTAGTCCGCTGGGGTTTATATTGCAATACATCCTGTCACATAATAATCAACTATACAGCATGTTGGTAACATTCAGACGGAGAAAGAGCTTTGTCAGTGACGTACAAGGCTGGGAAAACATGATAATTAATTTAAAGTCCCTCTCTAATAGGGTTTAATAAGAGGTTTAGGCATTCAGACAGAAGCCTGATGGTTCTTATTTAGAGGCAAATGCAGACAGTGAACCCAGGATTGTGAAATACCAACAAAATCACCCTCTTTCCTCTTAAACCAATTATATACAACAGCCTTTTAGCTTTATCTGCAGTTGGAGGGTGGAGATAATGCTATTGTAATTAACCTGAAATTAATACGACAGCAGCTGAGCTGCGAGAGAGGAAAGCCCCAGGACTCTCGCTGACAAGCAGGACCAGATTTCTCCTCCCTCTGACTGGAAGCAAGCAGGAAATGCCACTTGAGATATTACCGTATCACAATGGACAAGGCCCTTAAAGGCGACCTGAGGAAATGCTGACGCTTTTCATGGCGGCAGGAAGATTAACAATACCTCATTTAAAAAAATAAATTAAATAAATGATAAGGTAAATGGAGAAACACAACACTGCAATCTATGTACAGCAGAGGAAGTGTGGGAGGGTTTGGGGCTTGAAGAGAGAAGTAAAATGAAGGGAAGAGCAGGTGGAGATCTACAACATACCAGATCTAGATGCCAACAGCAGTAATACCTTTTGGCAGAAGTTCCTGCCATGTGCCCAGCTCCAACACAGGCCTCAGGGTACAATCTAACGCAAGCCGATAATTTTGCTTCCACTGCCTCTGCAGAGCCAAGTTATTCCTTTAATTGAAAATCATCTTCCCAATACAACAGGGACAGAGAGCAGAACCTAGCTTATTACAGAGCACTGAGCAAAGCTTTTCACAGAGAGTTTCTCACACAGTGATCTCTGGTGTTATTTGTGGTGGTACACGAGTATCTCCACTGGCTCTGCAAAGCAAACCCGTCTGCACTTTGCACACACATCTCATGAGCTGTAGAATGAATAGGAGCCTTGTGAAACACTTTCTCTGTGACTCATCGACTCAGCGGGCAAATCATTTAAAATAATCTTGAAAATAATATTCAAGACTTGGGTGAAGGCTGAAGATTTACCTTTTTCTCTGTTTTCACAGTGATATTACAAAAGCAACTTATGTTAAACAGCAACAGTAACACATCTCAGGGTTATATTTTTCTTCCATCTACGCACCGATACACAGCATGGGGAAATAAATTGGCAGAATCCACACAGATTAGCCTTTTGCACAGCAAGAAGTAGCTAATTATTTCCTGCCCTGTGTTACATCTCTTGTGATACGAATGCTAATGAGTGCATAATTACCTTCAAATATTTGAGGAAACTCTGTAATTGACTCAGCAAGTTTACTTTGAAACCTCAATGGTGGCTCTCTGCCAAGAATGAGACTTCACTGACAAGCATATGATGCAACACTTGACCTTCATCAGGTGGTGTCTGCTGCACCTAGGAGCGTGAGTTGAGCAAATCAGACATATGCAACAATAAAAAACGCCCAGGATCTGCTCCTCATGCTGTTATTTCTAATCAGGGAGCTGAGGGTTGTGTTCTACTGAAGCAGATGTCACACTGTCAGTGATGAGAGAGCAGTGTGGCATCAATACTCTGAAATGTCCCACAGAAAAGAAGAAGGCTGGGAAGATCAGTAATAAAAATGGTAGGAAGAAAGGTTGCCTGGAGTCACTAGCTGCCAACATCAAACCATCTTAAAAACCAGGCACAGACATTCTTTCACAGCAAGGAACGTTCAAAAAGACAACTGACAAGTGAGCAGATACAATAGAGGCTGCAACAGCAACACTTAGCTCCAATTTAGCTGAGGAGAAAGTTTCTTAATATTAGCCATTAGGCGTTAGTATACCTGCTCAACTTTACATCACACACTCCTATAAAATGTTCTGTGTTAAATTGCTGGAACAGATGAAGGCAATTAACTTCCAGTGTAATCCACTGAACCTCTTTGCCACATGGGGCAAATGGTTTAGTCACCCAGAGAAAACAAAGATCTAACCATTCATTTGGCCTCAACACTCGAAAATGTTGAAATTAACTACCACTCCGCGCTCGCCGTGACTACAAAGAAGCAGAAGTACTTTTTGACAGAGCATCGGACACGGTGTACTGGCTCCTGACAGCATCATTATTTGGCCTTTTGAAATAAAACATTTAATACAATAGCGAACCTTGGTCTTATTGCAGTACCAATGCTGAGTCGGATGAGCCTGACCTCCACATTAATGACTGTTAAGACAGATTTTCTGGCTGGATGTCTCCAATTTGAAATAGACCTGGACTCCACCGCTTTTCCAACAAAAGCAACAAAAGTCTGAATTCTCATTTGATCTCCTACATATCTGCACAAGCTTTAAAGAAGCAAGAAAAAGTTTTTAGAATAATAATTATATCAACACCTTGACTAACCCCATCAATTCTTTCATTTAACAACTTAATTGGAGCAGCGCAGGCCTGACGTGACCTCTCTGAAACAATTTGCAGTTTGCAGCAAAACCAAACAGCATGCATCTAGTTATGTTTTTATACCATAGCTTATTCCTTTGCCTTGCTTGCAGAGCATTATTTACTTGTTTACTTTCAGTATCTCAATAGGTTACAAGGTTGTGCTTGTGGTTTCACAGATGACTGTTGAGCTTTTGATTTCAAAAGCAGGGGAGGTATTTTTAACTATCACTTCTGAAATGCACAAAAGCATGGTTGTGCTGTTCTGTTAATAAAGTCTGGCACGTACAAAACCCTTCCAAGTACTGAATCATGGTCCTTCCGCAGTATAAAATACAGAATGCACTAAAATATAAGATTTAAAATAGATATAAATTTAATAACAATAATTTGGGGAATTGAATTAGTTGCAGGCCTACATTTTTGTACACCATGTGATGTTCTAACAAGGTATTTAGATGGATTTTTTTTGCTGTTACTGGATGTTTGTGTATCACTTTAAATGACTTCATAGTGTTACTAGAGGAAGGGCTGAAGTTCAGGTAGAAAATATGATGGCCAGATGAAAATTCATTTCATGTCTCCACAATCTCTGTCTTCCCTTTTTTAAACAAAAGGAGACCGAGGTGTCAGCTACAACGGTGAGACAACTTCATATAAATCCCTAAAGGTCGATCACAGAGTAGAGCTGCCACTCACTGAAATCTAAAACTGCCTCCAGGGCCCACCAACATCTGAGCTGCAGGGCTCTGACTTTATCAAGTATTTAGCCAGACAGACAGACAGACACACAGACAGACACACAGACACACACACAGACACACACACAGACACACACACAGACACACACACAGACACACACACAGACACACACACAAACACACAAAAGGCCATTTCATCAAATGCCAGCCGTACTGAAAGGCTGTCTCTTGCTGCATGTGGCAATCCCAAGCCCATCTGCAACCACAATCAATGACTGACACCTCCATTACAAGTCCACAAAACAACCCACAAGACGTTTTAAAGGTGACAAATGCAACATTAATATGGACTGCAGCTGATATTAATTTTGACATTTTTATAAAGTGAATAGCCTCAGAGATCTTGATGATATCTGCTACCCATGAAACTCTGCATCTGGGATTTAAAGACTCAAAACCAATACAGTATAATGACTGGAAAACATACCTCTGGGGAAGTTTACTTAGGCAAAATAAATATGTTCAGTGGAGAATGTGCTCTAGCTTATGAGACTTTAATAATAGCTTGCATGTTGACGCCGTTGGCGCTCATCTTTAAGTTATGCATGCACCCTAAGTCGTACCTGCCAAAAGCTTACAGCAAGACTCTGTCTTCTGAGGTACTTGGGAAGTGAGTTTACCCAGGCAGCCGGTCCTTTTAGCCCATGCTTGACCCACAGAAACAGACAGGTCGTCCAGTGTCAGCTCACCCACTGGCAGCCTGGCACAGCATCAGCTCAGCTGCAAGCTCATCACTCCAGAATAAGAATAAAGCCTCGTCTAAAGCGCTCAGCTAGAGGTTGTTAAGAATGCTCCGTACAGACTGAGCTGACAGTTTGATATTCGCTCAATTCTTTCCTCTAGTTTTTATTCCCAGACATTAAACTTCATCCCCAAGCAATTATGCTGCTTACTCTGTCTTATGTTACAACTCTTATTTAAAAGTAGATATTTATAGCTTGAAAGCAAACTGACAAATAACGGATCGATAATGATCCAAAGGGAGGATAAAATTATGTTTGGATAACTGCCTTAGCTGCTGACAGTCATTTTACCAGGTCTTCCAACAGTGTTTTATAGTGCATGTGGATCACTTCACCTTATAAAGACAACCTCTGCAAACATCGTACTTAACGAATTCACTTTCACATACAATATATTATCAACTGTCATTGAAAAGGAGCAGAGGTGTTATTTTGCATAAGAAAGGCTATTTTTTTGTAGCGTGACTATTGGTCCGGCCATAATTTAATATTTAAACTGAAGGAGAGATACCGTACGTCTAATCAGGGTGGTTTACCATCTTGGCTTAACAATTTCCTGAGGGAGACGCTGTTAAAATGTGAGTTTAGTTCAATCAGATAAGTTTTATGGTTTCCATTTTCCCCTGTAATTTTTTTTTCTTGGCACCTCCTTTCACACCTGCTGGAAACCCTGAATGACACAACACTCCTTTGGATTGGATTTTGATAAAGGCGCTGAATTTGATGTGGCTAAGAAGGTCAAATTCCCTACACCGCCATAATAAATGCAGTTCGTTTTTTTAACTCTGTCATTAAGGAAAACGCTTTGACTTAACCATAAACAGGGAATTACATATTTGTACCAGTGGTCATTTTGTCCTAGGAGGTTCAATTTTAGAGGTGACTATCATTTTGGATGAAGCTCTTTAGATATTAAACCAAGCTGAAGTTTATGAATCAATCACTTAACACTACCATGTTAACTGCCGGCATGATGAAATATGAAAGGTTCTCATATACTGATTTTCAACAAGCTGAAACTAAATGATGTAATAACATTTGTCCACGTCGGTGACCTTTGTTTCACATTGGCGTGTTACACACCATTAGCCATCTGTCAAGCTAGCATAAAACAGCACAGCAGGACTCTTCTCAGACAATGCACAAGCTGCTTGGCATGTCCACAATCAATACCGAGGCCAGTGAAGACGGCCGGCCTGTGTAGCCGAGCAATAGGAACGACCCACATGATCAACCCAGGTGCGTTTGTGTCTCCTTTCTACTTCATGTCCCATTGTCTTTGACACACTGCCAAGGAACGTCACAGCTCATTGTATTTGTCGTGGAGGTCCCAGCAAGCCCACGCCTACATGTGTCAACTTTCACTACAAAAGGTGCCCTGTAAAGTCACTGTCTGCCACCATCAAGCCGAGGCGACCAATCAGTTAATAGTTAACCTGAAGGAAGTGAAATCAGTTTTTTTTTTCCCCCTCATCTCACTGATATTTAAAGAAGCTGAGTAAAGGTTTTATCTTCCAGGTCTAAGCAACATTTTTCTGTACCCCTGTGACGGAAGAGAAACATCTTGCACAAACATGTAGGTTACATACTGATGATAACATTTGTCAGCAGCGAGCAGTCTCTCCAGAGGTTACAGTATAAACAAAAACAGCTGAGACCATGAATGAGGACAAAAAGTCCTTACAAAAGGGTACAAATGATGAACTCACAGGATGTTGACTCATTTCTGATTCATAACATTTAATTTCAGCTCGCTCCAGTTTTACTTGTTCTCCGCCACTAAAGCATCTCCACGTTTTATTGTAAAAAGGTGAAGGAAATCAGAAAATACTGCACTATAATTAGTAGTTAAGAGATGAACCAAATCCTCAGCTGTGTAAATCCAAGGTTAACTTGCTCACAACTGCTCCCCCCCACCCCCACCCCGCCCCACCCTCTCACCTCGACCTTTTCGGATGACAGCGACACTTAAAACAAGATGTAAAAGTGTTCCAGCTTTGTCTCAGTGGTGAGCCAAGAAGGAGTAGTGTGGAACCACTTAGCTATGCACTGATTAAATAGGCCAGCTGTCATTTGTCTTAGCCACCATCTCGCAGCAAGCCACTGGGAGCTGTACTATTAGAATTGCCTCACCAAGCAGCGCAGCCCATAGTTAATATATAATTCCCTTTCAGAATGAATAATAGCAAAGTCATGCTGACCTCCAAAGAGAGACGAGGAGGAGGATGGACAAACTTTTGGCTAAGACGAAGTGACAGCGTCTAATAAATGAGACAATAATGAGTAAATGATAAATGCATTTGAGTCTCTTAATATTGTTTGTGCAATAAACTTAGTATACTGTTGATATTTGATACTGTATCATGTGAAAAAGCAACAGTAACTCATGACTGGAAATTTTGCAATAGCCAAACTAGGTATGAATCACAAGGTTTAGCACACAGCTAGCTCAAACTGTGATCTAACTGGCACCTGACATGTCAGTGCATGTAAACAAAGTCACAAATAAAGTTTAGAAACGTTTATGCAGAGTTGGCTGACAGAAAGGACAAGATGTTTTAGTTATACATCTGCAGAGCAGCTCAATAAATGCAGCATTGTTGTATTAAATGGGGAGAAAGAAAAAAAAACATGAGCAGGATGAGGTCCGAGGCTGAGGGTGTAGTCAGCACTGCGCACCCAGACAAAAACAAACAATCCAACAGCACGACGTACAAACTCTTAATATCTGAATCAATGGTATTAGCTTAGCGTTCCAGCTCCAGGTGATCGAGTTGCACACTTCTCACAGAGAGGGCTTAATAAAAACACTCACACTTTACATGACCACACACGTCCTTCACTACACCAAAGGAAGGATGTGCAATACAAAAACGTGTGCATCTTTTAATATCATCATCTCAGTTCCTGTTTGTACAGTTTTATTTATGAGAAAGGGAAGGGTGCTTGGTGGATCACAAACAGCACCTATTATACAACACAGAGCAAACTAAGATGAAAAATATCATCCCTCTCCTGCTTGTCTTGTCTCCACAGCATCTCCTTTCTTCTCCCGGCTCGTTCCTATTAATCAGCCGCTTTATTTCACTCTAGCAAAAGCACTCCGTCTCCAATTTTGTCAGCTCAGCTTTTTTTTTTCTTTTCTCTTGGACAAACTTTAACATAGGCAGAGAGGGTGCCTTGTTCCAAAACTCAACCGTGTCATAAATATTGTTGAACGCTTTGTTATGTCAGAATTAATAGCGGCGACGTCTGGCAGGGAGTGCAGCAATGACAAGAGCAATACTTTTTCCTTTTCATAGTTACTGTGCCTCAAACAGACGTGAGACAAGGCATTTTCTGAATGAAATGCAATGAAAACAACTCCCGACATATAAAACCAAGACGTAAACTGATGAAAAAAAAAAAAAAAAAAAAGGAAAAAGAAAAAAGCAGTGACTCAAATTTTCACTCTCATATATTTCACACCAAATAGCTTGTACGCCGTAAGAGGAGGGTAAAATACGAGACAGGGAATTTAAAACACATGGACAGAATTTATGTAGTAACCCAGACTGTGTTTTAATTGCAACCATATTTGTTAGCTTACTGCACTTGTGAGTGGGAGATGGTTTTCTAGGGGTGCAGGGCGGGGGCTTCACAAATTACTTATGGCCTCAGTGAAGAGACGAAGCGGCTGCGTCTCTATTTTCTGCTCCCAATGTGTCACTCACCACTAACCTGTTCCAAATGAGAACCGTCTAGGGTTGTCAGTCCTGATGGCCTGCAGTCTGCCACACACCAGTTTAAAAATATGATTTCATAGCCACAGAAGAGCTAACATTTAGAGTTCAGCGCATGTGTGTGTGTTCAATTGTCCTCTTAGATAAGCTGCCAGTCTGTGATCTGACCTACAGGAAGCAACATTTCCTTGCTGCCCAAACCTGCAACTGCAAGCTGGAGAAAAAAAAAAAAAAAAAGAAGTAAATGTTGCCCGAATGTATTTTGAACAACCATAGCATTTTCTGTGTTAGCATGTTAGATTACTTCAAGCAAAATTACAAAGAGAGGATCATGAACGGGTGGAAAACATTTCTCATGACAGCACATGCTCTCACGGGCAATTTATGCTGAAGTCTCAACAGCAATGTGTGGATCTAGTAAATAGTCCTGTTGCTTAGAGTTCCTTGGTTTGCTTTCTAGAACCACAGCCCTGTGAAGTCTCTCTTAAGGAGCAGATGATGAAACAGAATTAATGAGACAACACTTGAAAAAAAGTGTTTCTTGTATTTCTGGTTAATTCATCATAGAATCTGGAGACAGCTAAAAAAAAAAAAAAAAAAACATTTCCCCGAGGCCTTGTTAAATCACTTGTGAGATGCCATAAGAATAACCAGGCTTTCAAACTCCTGATCCCTTTGATTAATGCCACGCTGGTTGGTATTTGACAAGAAAAGAACTGTGTAATGAAATCAGCTCAAGGTCAAGAGAGATATGATTTTATCAATTCTTTAACAAATGGATTGCCAAATTCCTTCTTTATGAAATGAACACGGGTCAAAGAATGAAGTCAGGGAATGAGCCTGAAAGCTCTACCTCCATTTGAAGTTTGTCAATAGTTCTAATTGTATGTGACTGCCACATGAATGTATTCTGACAATTAAGCAGATCATCCGAGTTAAATCCAGGCTGATAGGCAGCATTCTGAACATACCAGTGGAACTGAAGACATTGTTTGGAGGAGGAGGTCGAGGTAATGCCACAGGGTAATAAATATCCTTAATAACAGTGTAAAAACAATGTTTGTTGCCTCAAGTGGGATAAGGAAGATTCCAGATGCATTAAAAACATGAGTTTCCCAAATTAAATCAGCATAACGGTTCTGAAACCAGGCCTGAAACCACGATGCTAACGTCCACAATCCTATGTCGTGTTACCGGAAGACAAACTGCATTACCTACCTACCTAAAGCCTTGTTTTTACAATCATGCAAATGCTGTGATGTGAATCAGCCTGTATGGTAACTAAACCCTTTTTTTTTTTTTTTTTTAAATCTCTGCTATGCTCCATGAAGACAGTAGTATTTATTATTAATGCTGCTGTGAAAAGACTCAAGGAGACAGTTTTTTTAGATTCACTAATAAAGCCACAGGGTCATTATGAGAGTAGTAAATGCTGGTATGACAAAAGTTTTGCTGAAATACAAGTAAGTTCACAGTGAAAGCTGCCAGCATAAGAGGTCTCGCAGAGTGCTCATTAGTGCTACTTGGTCAACACATGAAGTATTAAAAGTGCAATGGCTGTGCACCCCACCAATCCTCTGCAGCAGTGATGTGGCAGCTGCCTCTCTTTCTACTAATGACTCATCCACTCCAGGATTCAGTGAGGCCCATGAGAATTTTCTACAAGATTTTTGAAGAACCTTGACTTTCAAGATCTCATGGATGTTGTGAGAATATATCGGGGCAATCATTAGCATCACAATAGTGAACTTTTCACACACACACACACACACACACACACACACACACACACACACACACACACCCCCCACAACATACCACAGGCTCATATTGCATGAATTGGACTGAAAACAACAGAGCTCATTTGGAGGCTGTAGTGTGAGATGCCAATCAAAGCTTTCGTATGACCCGCTGAACTTGTCCATCAGTCAGCATCAGCATCCCTCATATACAGCTGTGAGCCCTCAGCCCATCTAATGGACACAGCTAAAAAGGGAATCAGTATTCATGTGGCGGAGCACATTACACACATTAAAAATAACAATCCACTGAAACCAGATTCTTCTGGAAAACGTGTAATTTGCTTCATTACTCACTGAGCAGAACCAGGATGTTCTAGGGGATCCCCAGAAAAATTAGGAATTGATCCATTACACTATTATTTAAGGCATTCAAGTAAAGCACAGTGAGTGTGTTTAAGCCTGGCTGTTACTCTCATATTTCACACTACCCATCATGCAATTCTTCTGATATACCACACTTGTTTCTAATGTTTCTGGATATCATGCCTTCATCAGGGTGGTTTATGAGGTTTCCATTTTTTCTATAGGCTATATACAATCCATCAATTAGTCAAGTGGTATTACAAGATATATTAAAAGTAATCAAGTGTATCATCTGCTGTGTAAACAGCCATGGAAATGTATTCAAATATTACACCTGATGCCAAAAGTAGTCACAGATTGTGGACCCAAATGTAAACAAATGTGGTTTAATGCAAATTTTCAAAGGTCCTTGAAATCAAATGGTTTATTAGTGGCTGAATAAATGTATTTAGTCGTTGTAAAAAGAACATACTCATATGCAATGACTTTATTTTACAAGCTGACAGTAAGATAAGTAGCTAAAACACGCCTTAATTAGTTTAATTAATATTCATGTCAGTTCTACAGCGCGACACAGACTATATATTGCCCTGGTTGTATTAAATCCTTCAGTCTAACGACACTAACGCCAGCTATAGATACTTTTTGTGAGGGTGTATGTTCAGTGTTGTTAAATAACCCCCTGAAGGAGAAAGTGGAGGCTAAAACGGGACAGTGTTCCCAGGTAAGACCGCCAGGTTTCAAAGCATTTGAGGAAGTGACAATAAAGAGCCAACAGCAAAGTGTGTCCATGTGTGAGAAACGGGGCAGTAAACAAGAACATCCATCAAATTAAACAGTTACAAGTCATGCGTAGCCTGTTAGTAGCTAGTTAGTTTGTAGCGGAGGCCCCATAACACAGGAAACAGCGCTGCAACTAGGCGCGCCTCTAACAATTCCCAATCCACACACAGTCCTCTTCCTCACAAAAGACAGACATTCCTTGTTTTGCATTTCATGCAAACTGGCTGGCAAACAGCCCTCACTTGATATTTGCACACCAGCGCTTTAGGCAAATTAAGCCCTAAAGTCGGATATACAGCAATATGAGAAACAACAGCCGGTCGCTTTCTCACAACAATCCTTCCCAAACTTGTGCAATCTGAGACCAGAAAGCTAGGACGAGCTAACGATGGAGCATGCAAGTTTTCTTACGTACCAACACCATACTTTTCCTTTTTAGTGGGCACCCAGCGAGACATTCTCAGTGTCGAGGCTTCCCCGAGTTGTTGCTTCGCCTGTTAGAAAAGGTCCAGATGTGACCTCTTGCTATTAATGTAGACTTTTCTTCACTTTCCTCTGAGCTTTGGGGAGCTACTCCGAGCAGCCATTTTCCACCAGTGACAGGACGCTCCGCAAGGGGGAGGAATGGACCACAACCTTTTCACCCTGTAGGCGTTCATACAGCTAAACGTCCACTGCTGTTAACAGTTCGGCGGAAACTACAGGACTGTTGAAAAGTTTTATATTGGTGATTAGTTGACTCTAAATTAATCTACAGCCATATATTATCGTAATAAGGACATTACTAAATCCAAACGATAGGTAAACTGAGACTTTTACCTCCCATCCATCAATACACGGAGATAAATACTTAATTGAGATTATATATGCTTTTATATGTTTTTTTTTCTCATATAGCCTATATCACTTCTCTAGAAACCTTACAAACACTTTAGGCTATTAAGGGTTTTAACATAATAAATAACTAAAGCTGAAGCTAATGGACGGGTTTGGTTTTATTCTGTCTAAAAAATTATATAATACTTACAAAAAAAATGAAGAATTCAGAGATATCCAAAACAAAGAACATAAGATTAATAAACTGAATGTTATGATAAAAAAAAGAAGCTGTTTTGTAATGTTGTAATGGTAGTAACTGCAATGGTAAACACACAGATAAGAAAGATAAGGAAGAGACAGCATATTGATGTCTGAATATGAATAAAGAGTAAGGTGGCCTTTTAATGTAGTGCATTATTTACAATTTGTTATTTTCGATAGCCTGCAATTGCTTTTTATTTTCTATATTAGAGAAATAGAAATGTATCACTTCTTCACTCAGCTTGAAATAAATAAATGCAAAGTTAAGACCATACTAATTGCACACACGTTTCAACTTGTATTACTATTGTAATAGCCTATCATTAAAAAAAATGTACTCCTGTGAATAAATGAATGTTTCTTTAAGTAAGTGGTATAACTACGTGGTATAAGACACACAGCCAAGTGAGACTGGTCTTCTGAGGGTCTCATACACTACAGAAGTAGAGTTCATGTGGTCTATGTCCACTTCCTTCCTGCATAAGTTAGCCCTGAGCAGTGATGTAATGAACTCCCAAGAAGTGTTACTCAGAGCTGCAGGTGCTAAATGAAAGACATCAGAGGGATGCACCTGGTGCACGCATCTGAATCTGCTCATCTTTATTCATCGTCTTTTGAACAAATGTTGCATCCTGTTGCTGTATACCAGCATTCAGAAAAGTTATGACCCCATGCCCTGCCCTCATTGGCGTTCACTTCCTCCACCTGTCATTTTGGAGTAGTGGCAGCAGAGGGCGCCACCCCTTTCAAACTTATTCTGAAAGACAAGAACCTACCTCTTTTGAACCTTATTTAAATCTATCCACATTCAATTGAGTTTTTGATTGGATTTCATGTTATCTCTCAGGCAGAGCAGACAGAAAGATGCAAATTGCTTTACATCATTGCATATTCCTTTTGCATGTTGCTGCTCAGCTTGATAAGGTGTCGTAAAGCAGGTCACAGCAATTTATATGTAAGATATCTCTGTCTTATCTCTGTCTTTGAAAGACATTCACAAAATGTTATTCCACGAGTGGGAGTGAAAGTTACTTTGAAAGACATCTGGGGACTGTTAATCCACTGAGAAACACTGAAATTCATTAAACATCAAAGCAAATGCCAATTCTTTTTTTGAAAGAAGTTGTATCTTTGTAGATCTGTTTTTAACTGCCTACAAATAAAATCTGAAGCAGAATCTTGTCTCCAGCTTTAAGCAAATTCTTCTGTCTTGTAAATACCCTTCACTCATGCATTGTGGGACATCATGTGGGTCACAGTTACTTATCTAAGAGGACACTGGCCCATTTTTAAGACAGCCTTGCTAAAGTCACATGGCTTGGATAGAGGCTTGAGGATAGTAACGCCTCATCATCAGCCACCAACCACGAGATCACAGGGAAGAGCAGAAACAGGGGGAATTCAACAAAGACCATTTCTGAAGCAGTAAGTGAGTCATGGAATAACATGGATAATCCACTCATTAGTGATGCTCTATCATTTCTAAGGACGCCTGAGTGTCAGCAAGTTGGATCTGTTCTTTCAAACAGGGTATGTCTGACTCGCGTAAACCCAAAATTAGACGGTTTCATACTTAAAACTTTGAATGTTAATGACGTTCTTTGTTTAAATGGAGATGCTGTTACGTCAAGCACTGCATCAACAAGTGTTTGTTTTTTTCCGATAACCCGCTCACCCCTCTGTCTCTTCCCATCTCCCTCCCTGTATTGGATGTTCAGCCCTTGTGCTCAGTAACTCTTTTGTTCGCCAAAGCATCCCTCACATTGCTACATGCCTGACTGGAGACAGTACCCACCAGCACCTAGTTTATATCAAGACAGAGAGTGTTTACTTCTTAGACGCTAAGGACTACGGACCATTGGAAGCAAGTGAAAAAGGATGATGGTTTGTCAGCAACTGGTAAGTAATAGTATCAGCAAGTACTAGTGCAATGACATAATAATAATTTGCACCTATTTCTCATTCTTAACTGTACTCTGATACCTTCTCATAACAGATCTGAAACAAAGATGACCTCAAGCATTCTTGTGGCTGTTAATTCCTTGCAGTGCATTTCTGGCATGCCTCATTGTAAGACGTCCTGTTGAGCCAGGGGATTCTCATTAATACCTCCACTGTAAAGAGCTTTTATTGTGAGCTGAAACTCGAGAGCTGCGGGTGGTTACCTGAGATCCAGAGAGATGACTCTCCGCAGGCCAGCTGCCCACCTACGAAGAACTCCGGGCTGGAGGAGATCAGGAGATGAGTCCTACTGGGAGAGCTTAATACCTGAGGGGGAGTTTATGCCCCATGTTTCTCGCCCCCCGCGTGCACCTCGGCCCCAGAGCGCCATTGAAGGAGGTCAGCTGGACAGCTGGCTGGAGCACCTACAGAGGATGCAGAGTGACCTTCTCAGAGCCCCAGTTCAAGATCGTGTTCCGGTTTTCAATGATCGTACAACATCCATGCCAGCCCTAAACAGAGAGCAAACAGGACGTACCTGGAGACATCAAGGGATTCCGTCCTTCAGCAGGGGTTCATCTACATGTGAGAGTCCCAGCCTGTATGAGAGTTCGCTGGGCAGCCAGGAGTCCCTCCAAACTGGGTTTTTTTCTCCTTCAGAGCACAAAGGAAGCAGGGAGAGAGCTCATATCATGCAGGCCCCAAGGAAGGAGCAGGCTCAACTCAGTTATCTTGCTCCAGTCAAAATTGGGTGGCTGCCAGTCCAAAGAAGAGTGATGATGGTAGCTGATAATTGCAACCAAAATCAGCTTTTGGACCACTCTGCTGGCCAGGTAAAACACACACAACATCTAACAAAGCTTAAGCATATTTCAGAAAGCATTCTCTGATCTGACCAGTTTCTATAATCCTTCAGTCTACAGATTTGAAAGATTTGCATAATTTAGACAAATACAGACAACAGTTATGTCCTTTTTTATGTTGAAGAACTGTCAGTCTTGGGTCTCTCTTACCTTATGGAAGATTTCTTTTGAAGCACTGAGAATTTTTCTCTCAGAGGAACCGTGTAGAACAACTTTTGTGTCTGTTTTCTAGGGTATCACCCTTTTAAAACACACATTTGCAAAGACTGTGGACTGATTTAACTTGGATTTGGCACTGGCATCCTCTCAGGCTGTGTGACTGTGATTCTTACTTGTTAGTGAGACAGTGTAAGCTCTGCAAGTCTGAAATTAAAGTGATGCGTAATGGAGATGATGGTGCATAGTGCTAGGTAAGCCACACTAAAACACACACAGCCACAGAGAGCCATTTGTAGTCAAGTCTCAGTTACCCAGGGAGAAGGCAGAGCTCTGGCATCCTTTGAAAAAGCTTACTCTGCAGGAACTCCACACATCCTCGAAAGGTTTACGACTCATTTGGAGCTGTGGTGGCTGAGATTGAGCTCTGTGCCCTGAGAGGATGCAAGTCAATGTACAGAGAAAATTCAATGGGTGTATTATCCAGTGAACTGATAATATGACTTCAGAATCGATAAGTTGTTGTGCTGTAGGCCTATGAGAGATTTCACTGAGCTGATGCATTAAGTGGATCCCTTCCCTTATGACTCTTAAAGAAAAGTCAAGTCTAGTGATGAGATTTTTGGGGGGATTTTCACTTTCAACTAGGTTGATTTTTGATATTCATGAGCTCTAGCTCTGAAGGATTACAATTAAAAGCATAGGTTTGTGAAAAACTGGGAAAATACACTTTCTTTGCTGAGAAAAGATCAGTACCACTCATGTTTTAGCGATATCTATTGAGCTGCTGGTTAGCTCAGCTTACCACAAGAAGTGGAAACAAGCATAAACAGGTAGCCTAGTCTTTTTTACACTTTGGTTTTCATGAGTCAAATTAAACAGACACAATATGAATTGTTAATTAGTGAGATCTAGAGGTGCTGGTATGTTTTTTTTTTTTACCTTTTTCCCCCATTTTCAGTCTTCGTGAGAAGCTAAGCTACTGGCAATAGTGTTAGCATCAGAATTGCCTTATGAGAGTGATATTGATTTTCTCATCGAACTCTAAAGATAAAGAAGCTTATCTCACAAAATGTCAAACTGTTGTTTAAATTTTCTACCAGGGGAAAATAAACTTTTTTAGGTGAGGTAAAAGACTGATGCAAAGGTACTTCTTTTTTCTTTTTCTTTTTTTTGGTGAAATCATGTCCTCTAACAGGCCTTTGTTTTTTTACAGGTGAAACTAAAACAATCCATCACTCCAACATTTCAGAATAATCGAGCCACACCCAAGGTACATGGTATGTATTGATATGCAGTTTGCTCTATTACCTTATAGTTGCTTGTTTAACACCTGTGTTTTCAGCTGAGCAATAGTAAGAAAATACCCTAATACTTCCAACAAATGCACACATTTCGCAAATGTAATCATTATGCAAGAGTTATACCTTAAAGCAATACATAAAACCAAAGTTAAAAACATAAAGTAACTCTCTTGCACAACAAAAAAGAAGTCCCAGAAACACACAAAGGTTCCATTTCAATTGATGTTTGGTGCCTGATCAGTGCTAGAACAAATTTGGCCACGAGGTAACTGCAGGGGCTGGGTGAGCTTGAGGGAGAACAAGAGCTTATTTCAGGGCTGACTTGCCACACAGTTTACCTGCCTCTAATCAGCTCCTTGCAGCAGTGTTGCCCCTGTCCTCTTTCAGACGCTCCAGAATGACTGACTGGATGATCACTTTAAACAACCCCCCAAAAGCAAAGTCAATTTCAAGTACAAGTGATCCTGACGGTTGTGCCATGGTATTCTGGCAGGATTGCAAGTAAAGGAAATAGGCGCTATTAGGCCTGAAAAGCTGGCAAAAAAGAGATGGTAGGGGGGAGGGAAATTAGAGGGAGAAAGATTGGGAGAGATGCAGAGGGGTTGAAGAAGGAGGCCTGTTAATGTTTGAACATTGCAGGCCCACACTCTCTGGGTTTGATCAGAGGTTTGATCTTTCAACCTTGTCCTTGTTTATACATAGATTATCCTGCTGCTTGCAGAAATCAAAGGAATCCATCCATGGGAGCTTGGAACTTTGATAGAAAGAGCAGGTGTCTTAAGAGCCATATTATTATTTACCACCTCCATATGGTCTATAATATAGATAAGATTGTTTTTCTTTACCAAACCTTATCAAGCATATACTGTATAAACATGATGACTTCTTCTGTTCAACCATTACATATAAAAGAATAATTGTAGGAAAAATGACTTTGGCTTTGCATTTGACACACAATATTTCCAGTTATGCTCTTAGATCAATTATAAATCTCTTGCTAGTCCATCAAATGGGCCATAAATATTCATATTTTCAGTTAGTTCACACTGAATAATAACACTACGCAGGTGCATGTACACAAATTGGCCACGGCTGAAATCCCTGCAACGAGCAGAAGAAAAATGAGCTACAAGAAACAAAAATCTCTATGCAGTGCCGCTTCCAAATATGTCTTGTTTTGATGCTGGTTGCTTTTTGCTCAGCCGTCAGTACATTTACATCCACATTTCCCCGTCTGAAACCAAATGAAACTATCAGAAGTCCCAACCACAATTATTCCAACAGGAATTGCCTCAGTTACACCCCAGCTAGCAAATTATCCCCACGCTTTCTCATTCTTTTTCTCTTTTTTTCCTCTCTTTCTGGTTGTTGCTGACAGCTCTTGTAAAAGAAGTTTTAATCAGACTTGAGTTTTCATTGCAGACACTGAGTGCCCTCTCCCTCCATAAAAGTCACATTTAACAAACTTAAAATGGCCTGATGTTAATGAGCAAATGATAATAAAATTGGATCTTGTGCTCCAAGGGCCTTCATGTTTGGACAGGCGGGCCAATTTTCACTCTGCTCACACTTACTATTTAGATAAAACTCATGAGGATGAGGAATAAATTGGGAGGGTGGGGACTTGAGAGGGTATTTGCCATATGGCCTTGCTTCTTTATTTTCCTCTGGGATTAAGGTCAGCTGTTGATTCAGGGAAGAAAAAAAAAAGATAATTTGAGCTCAGCCAGTGGAGGTAATGAGAGAAGGTCTTTCAGGGGGCCCACAAGTTGGTTCATAGAGAAAGAGATGAGGCATATAGTGATGACAGCAGGTGGAACAATGTGTCAGGAGTCCTCTAAATACGCCTCTAAAGATGCATTTCTTTCTTGTTTTTCAGCTGTAATCACATTTGCAGAGTGGTGCAATTTTCACCTTGTCTCTTGTTTTCTCCCCTAAAACGAAAAAACACCATGGATTATCTGCACAGCATTGAAGGGTTATCCCAAAGTGAGAGCCCGTCGCCATGGTAACAGCAGCAGGTGGAAATGCAGCCAGGCAGGCAGTCAGGGTGGCAATAAGAGTATCAGTCAGGGCTGAAAGGCAGACCAGTCAAGTTGTTGCGTCCCCTGAGAAGGCAGAGAAGTGGCTCCTAGATTCACTTTACTGTGCCAACGTCAATTATTGACAGTGTCAACATTGCCATACAGTCAGAGGGATGCCTGTCTTGTTTGCGTGTGTATGTGCTTGCATGTGTGTTTATGTGTCAGAAAGATGGGGGGTGGGGGCATGTCTTGTGAGGAATGTGACACTGGATCATTTGTTTTGCCTTGATACATAGATGGAGAGTTGGAGAGACGTCACACCAGTTCGAGTGCTTTAGGTGTGAAGACGTGGCAGACTGCTGATCAAGTCCCTCGCAGTATTAAGCAGGTAACTTATAACACTTCTGATGTGACTGTTTTTGACACTGAGCTCAGGATAAACAAAGAGATTACGCCTGGATACTGAGATGAAATTATGTCTTCTACTGATAGTGTTATGCTTATACTATGCTTTCTGATGCTTAGGCCCGTGTCACCAATTTCTAACCATGATAGATTTATTGTGTCAGTGTTGGCTTGGCTTGGCTTGAACACTCACAACGCTGGACAAAACAAGAGCCTCATATATCAACACTGATAATTTAGTTTCATTTTGTTTGCCTCCTGGACACCTGGGCTCCCCCTATACATTCTGACCTGTTGTTTATGTGTAGAGAGGGTTTAATTTAGGCCATAAATAATCATGTGATAAGCCAACCTTTTAAAATGTCAAGGAAAGGATAATAGTCTATGAGAATAAATTAATCCAAGGGACCAAAGATGAAAAACCTTTCAGAATGCATAAGTTTTTTAAGTTAAAGGAACTATTTGTAAGTTTTGCTATTGCTACATAGCTAGCGTTAGCATTAACAGCCGTTTGCTTACCAGTCTCGAAAAAATGTTGCGAGTTCAGCAACAAAGTTCATTCTTTTACTCACCAAGAGTTGTCTCCAGCGGTGGAAAGCAATGACAATATTCACTCTTGTGTCCATCACGTCTTTTGTTCTACTGAAGTTAGCGTGCTAATAAGCTAGCCCCGGCCCATCTCGTCACTTTTCAATAGCAACTCACTGTAGCCTCCAATCTGCCCTGAAGATGTAGCGCCGCTCAGAGGGCGCATTATAACCTCTTTTATTATTAGGAGAGAAAACCTACAAATAGCCCTTTTAAGGAACCAAAATAAAAGATACACTATGGGACTTGTGTGTCAAAACTTACAGTATCAATAATGCCTCTGTGGAATGAGAAACAGTCACTTAAATAAAAATAAAAAAAGAAGAAGAAATGATTTCATCAACTCAAAGACTGTTTGATGCTTTATGGATCATAACAAATGCCAGTGCCAGTGTGCTCTTTAAAAATATGTCCCCTGCCTAATGCAGCATGTGCCTAAAGCAATTGAAAATGCAGATCACAAACAATGTCTGTTTAAATTGCCTACAGCCTTATTGTCCACTAATCATTGTCATTTTCTTGTAATTGACAAAAGTTGTTGAGATTTTTAGTTATTCAATCTGCGGATTTGTGCATATATGTGATCATAATTTCAGAAATAAATAAAGAAGCATGAATGTTTTTTTTTTCTTTTTGGTGAATAGTATTATGTTAACAGCTATCCAGCTAGACCAGAAGGTGTTTTGCAAAATCATGGTCAGTGCTGTGATGACACGTAAACACATTCACAAATGCAAGCACAAATAGCTCGATCTCACACTTTGGTTAGAAATGATTGCTGGCATGGTTTGTGCAACGTTGATAAATGAGGTATCCGGGAGGTCACATCGTAAACCTGCTGGCGATTACAGCAGGGACACATCAGTGTTTCTCCATGCTCCATAAACACCATCAGAATCCTCTAGCCCAAGGACCAGAATCTTTGCTTTTTTTGCCTCTCACTTTCTATTGGGGATAGAGTCTCATTGTTATTCTGTGAGGGATAAGTCACGCTGTGTGCTGGCTTTGCCTGCTGCTACTTCCATTGCTACTGGGGCATTCACTGTGTCAACCATGGGGAGAGTCATCTGACTAAAGAACAAACAGCAAAGCCCTGAAGAAAGAAGGCTGACCTGCTGCTGAAACGTAGCATTGGAGAGGTGTCATTTTGTCAATATCTCATGCTGTATTAGATGAGGCTATGCTCTGTTTTCTGTATTTGCCACTTGAAAACAGCAGCCCAAATTGGCAAGATGAATATACATCTGTTTTATTGTGTTGATTAATGACAAACCATTTAGCATGAGACAACAGCATGGTGGGATGGGGTTTCCATGCATAATTAAGGATCGTTATCACATAAAATCTCTTTTATTCACATGCTGTAGGTGCCAGAAAAACAACGCTTTCCTGCTAATGAGGGGGACAGACCTGTAAGCTGGCAAGCTCTGAGGAGAGGCTGGAATAATGTCAGGGTGTCAGCTTTCCCTGGATGCAGTCAGTCCATTGAGCTCCCCCCAGGGACCAACTCAGACCCCAACAGGAAGTCCCCTCTGTTGAAAACAACCAGCGTGGAGCCCCTCAAGCATGCTCCTCTGCATCGATCAACTTCCACTGAGCCCTGCAGACCACACGCTCTGCTGCAAGGGACAAACAGCACAGAGACATACAAGTCCCATACTCCTTTGCGTAGGACAGGCAGTGTTCAGCCTATAAGAGCAACAGCCCCACTGGTTAGAACAAACAGTAACTCACAGTCGTCACACATACAGACCAGTTCTGCTGTGACTACGCTCATCCCTCAGAACAAAGCTGGCTTCTCCTCCATCACCATCTCCTCCAGGAAAGTGAGCAGATCAGCCAGTCTGCCTGGCTCCGACACCTGTAATCACTCTTCCCAGTCCAGCGAGTCCACCTCTCCGCCCCAAACCCACCAGCCCATGGACCCAAACTCCAGGCATGTCACGGTGCAGAGGAAGGCTACTATAGTCAAAGTGACGGAGCAAAGGGTGATGTCCGGCCATGTCCCGAGCACAAAAAGCGCAGGTACCCCACCAGCTAGCCACGGTTTGGACACAGTGGTCCACAGAAGAAAGGCTACCATCATCAAAGTGACAGAGCGCAGGGAGAGCTACAGTCCAGCTAAGGTAGGGTCTGGGATGCGGCACCCAGAGTACAGACACAGTTACACAGAGGGAGTGTACAAGGACAACAACACATGGAGCCCGGGAAACCATTCACAACACATGGCAGCACCTTCATATCACCATTTAGATTCCACAAAGAGGCCAAACCCAACTGTAGCACCAAATACACCCATGTCAGATCTAGAGAAAAATGGTGGAGCTCTACACAGATCCACACTGAGCCTTTTTGTGAGCAACCACCCTGCCATAGCAGCGCCCGCTCCCGCAGAGGTTTCTCGGAGAGCTGTTGGACAGAGATCGGAGAGGCCGCGCAGACCACTGAGCTGCTATGGCAATGTGTTTGGACACACTGAGCCAAGCAAGGAGAATGTGACACAACCAGCTGCCAGGAAATGGAGCTTTGGGCTTCCACAAGAGACCAATATCAACCCTGCGAACTCCGACAGTAGTTTCATCAGCTCTGGAACAGCAGTGAAAAAAGCAGGTCAGCTAGTGGCAGACACCCTTAAGCCAAACGGAGGAGAAAGAGAAAGCTCGCCGCCGCCAGAGGATACAGCCAGGAGAGAGTCCCCCTGTCTAACTCTCATCAAGGCCCCAGGTAGGTTTCTCTGTCCCACTCTGACAGCCTTCTTGTCAGCACACAGCCTCCCTCTGTCTCTGATCTCTTACTTTTCAAAGGATGGAAATGTCTAAATATACACTTCCTCTGTGTCCTAGCTTGAAGTTATTACACACACTCCAGCATTCTGGAGCTGAACTCCCAGATTTCATATTGTCTCTCACCTTTGATGTCTCATTAGATGGTATTGAGATGATTCCTTTATCTGCCGGCCGCCAGTGCAATTGACACTCATGCCAGATATCAGCACTGATGTCAAAAAACACCGGCGAGACGCAGAGGTCCCTCATCTGCACCTCCCGACACGTTCTCATTTTCACCTTCTTTCATTTTCCCACGCATCTCTTTGCATGCATAATCTACTCTGGTCCCCCCCTCCCATTTTCACCAGCAGCACAGGGGAGGCAGAGGAATCATAAGCTGCTAAACATGGTGAAAATGAATTATTAGTGTGTGTTAGAATCAGTTTTAGCATCCAGATCCTGCAATGCAGCTGTTACATTTGCGTGTGTGTTTCTCTGTGGTGATTGTGTTGTGGAGACAAAACTCTGTTCACTTTGTTACATTGTGGGAACTCCAGCCTCACAAACTTATCTAGTTACTTACTTGAGACTTGGCTTTTAGTTTTCAGTTTGACATAGGCAAAAAAAATTCACTGTTTATTAACTTTATTCACAATCTTATCATCTAATTCTTGGCAAGAGAGTGAATAAACATATTTCCCAAAGTATCAAACAGTATTCCTATTAAACCTCCAAGGAAAGAATGCAGAGCTGTTTTAAAGTGTTTTGGTTCAAGTCCAAGTCTTATCCCAAGTCCTTAAGACAAGTCCAAGTCACGTCACATGCATTCAGGTAACCTATCAAGGGTAAAGGTTTCCAGGTCTCTGAGTGCTGATTGGTGAAATGACACAGAATTTGAACATTTGTTTTTAGATGTAATGGTGTTTTTGTTTTTTAACAGAGCTGAGAGAAAGTTCTTTCAGTAGCTTAATAATCAAATATGTAAGATGTGGGGGCAGTGTAAGGCCTCGCTGTTACTGTGTTATTTATCTTTTATTGCCGCAGGATTTTAAAAATTAGGACTTGAATGTTTTTGCTGTAAGTCTGGAGTCAAGTTTGTCAGCGGTCAAGTCTCACATCCTCAGTTTTCTGACTTAAGACTGAATCGAGTGTAAGTTTCAAATCTACAGCTCCGAATTGATGTATGTTGTATGACGCCCTCACAAGTGACAGATACTCTGTTTGATTATGTAAAGTAGTTGAAACGGTCGTCTAAAGCGACAGTTTAGGAAAGCTGAATATTCAGGTGAATTAGTAATCCGAGGGGGGAGTTTTCTGCTGAGCAAGTGTGTTTCTTCATTCATGATGTCTTTTCTCTGTGTGAAATTATTAATTATTCTTTAATCACATTCATTAAGAGTGTCATCAATTAATTACTGAGGCCTGGGGCAACGTAATTTAAATTCAATGTTTGATACAGTCAGCCTCCAAATGAGGCAGGACATTTAAAATAATCTGCCTGTGGTTCTCAGTAGCCGAATGGTGGGACAATAACAGCCAGAATCACTGTTTTACTTACTCTTCAGTTGTATCAAATCCCCCCCTGCTTTCCAGATCCCCACTCACATCAGTCTCCAGAGGAAGTGCTTGCTCTCAATGCAGCTGCGATCATAGCAAATATTAAACTCCAAAGACAACTCAGTAAGAAGAAAACACCAAAGGGCAATTCCGAGGAATCCACTGCACCACTTCAGGGAAACACTGGTATTATTACTTCTCTCTTCTCCTCATACATAATCATAATTTCTCAGCTTATATAAAACATTGATCTTTGTTACAAGTACCTGAAAATGTTGCAAGCTCAACACTTTGTTTTCAGAGCTACATCTTTGATCGAATCAATAGTGATACATTGAAATTCCTTGGCTCTTACATACTGTGCCTGTTTGATTCATGCTGAGAAGCAATACGCTACGACAGGCCCCGAGGGCTGTTGAGCAACCGGGCATTCTGCAGTCAGGCATGTGAGACCAAGCCAGGTGTAAATGAAACGCAAACAATTTGATTTTCTCTGCCTTGGTAGTGACAGATACGTGCGCAAAGCCACATCCTGATAAAAACCCGGTTTGGCGTCGCAACCTGCCTCATGCTGCATTTGTTCCGCTGACAGTTGACCCTGAAAGGTCACCTATAACGGTTTCTCTACAGGTGAGTACAGAGGATATTTTTTTCAGCTAATAAAATACTGAATAAAAAGGTCAGGGTTTTAATTCTCCACATAGGAATGTTAATCTAATACATACATATTAGATTAGATGGAATTCTTATGCCTTTAATTATCTGACCCCTCCGGTTTATCTTCGATCCCTTTAGGGCTTTTTGACCCCAGGTTGGCAACCACTGAAATACACTGCAAAGCCATTGAAAGGAATATACTAGTTTTCAATGGGATGCCCCATGGCTATATATCCTGGGGGGGGGGGCAGGGGAGGATTGGAAGTGAGGAAGATCAGCATGTTTCTGGTTTTGTCAGGAAGCGCTGCAGAGGTCCAGGCCAGACTTCATCAGTCGCTCCCAAGGCAGAGTGCAAGAGCTGGAGCGAAGGGCACGGGCGAGGAGGCAGCAGGTGGTGTCGGCAGACCCACAGTCACGTGCTGCCCTCAGGCAGAGGAGAGCCCACAGCGCCCGGACTACCTCTCTGAACGGTATTGTACCTGCAGCCAACCCTCACCTGTCTCATCCACTGCATTGTAACTGCGCAGCTGCAGCGGCTATTTTCCACATACAGATGCAGGATCAAGAGCACGGGAGTATAGCTGTCAGCCATTATGTGTTGTTTTTCAAGGCTGATACCAATATTTTTGGATTCAAGTTGCTGATAGGTAACATTTTGCCCAATTACGCAACATGTTGTTTTGCTCAAATCCACCAAAACTCTGCACTGAAACCCAAAATACTGGACTAATCAGTAGTTTTAGACAAGGCAACTACTCCATGACAGGCAAACACCACATTAACATTCTGTACTGCTATTAAGCACAGGAATTACTTTATTACTTTTTAAATCTAAACATAGAAGTAAAACAATCAGGAAAATGTAAAAAGATTCAGGATGTATTCAGGATGGAGAGTGAACTGGCACACCAGGTTTGGATGAAACTAAATACAATAAAAGGCACTTGAAATAAGATATGAAACAAATGGCTTTATTGCATATACATGCAAGTGCTCCTCTATTGAATCACAAGCTTTCAGGATGATTGCCAGCACTGGATATCAGTGGAAATACTTTGTGACCTTCAGATGTCATTAAGCTCTCCATGCAGTGTTCGGTCTGATGAGATTTTCGCTCAGAGTGCCAAGCTTCACAGTTAGACAATAAAGAATGTAAAGATTCGTGTCAGGGATTTTGCAGCTCTCTCTGCCCTCTACAGGCTGCAACAGGAAGATACACCAGTGGGTCAGTGACAGCTGGGGAAGTGACAGATTTAGACTAGGTCACATCATTTCTCTGAGGATTTCATCAGTGTTTATAAATCTGATGACACCCTTTACTTGTAGAAATCCTTTTGGGAACTCACTCAAATTATACTTTATAAAAACCTGAAAATGTTATAGAAAAAGTGGAATTAATGTCCCTATTCGAAATAATCTTGTGTCTTGTATTGTCTTTCCTGAGATTGTAATATGATCCTTTTCTTTTCTGTGAGAGAGGAAGCCTTCAGTCTCTTCAAACACTAGAAAAAGCTAGAGTGATATACTGCCATGCTTTTGAGCCTTCAACTCAATCAGCGTTGTGTGTGTGTGTGTGTGTATGTGTGTGCGTGTGTGTGTGCACGAATGTGCTCATTTGTCCAGATAACCTTTTCAAACCCAGAGATAAAGTCATTACTGGGAAAGAGATGCGTCTCAGATCCAAGCGGTGAGTTCCGTCTCATTCTCCACGTTGGCATGCTGTCAGTTTCTTCTTCTTTCTGGGCAGACTCATCCTTATCTCTTGCATCACTTTCACATGTGAAGGCAGAGCCTGTATTGATGACATCTGCTTACAAAATATGCTGCTCTTGTTTCCCTGCCAAGACTTTTGCTCTATAATTATGTTTCTTCCTTCTTCCATGCATCACTTGTTTGCTTTCCCTTCCTGGCAAATCCACCTATTGATTTGGAAGATATGTTTGACTGTGGATTTATACAGACTATATGTGTGTTGTGTATAGTTGATATAGAGGAAGAAAGTGGTGCGTGGAAAGTAATTGACTGTAGGAAGCACTTCAATTTATCTATAATAGGGCTTTTTAAAAAGGTTGGAGGTGACTTAATTCTTGATAGAAAAATATTGTTTTTGGATAATAGATGAATTGGTATTGCTATTTTTTTTTTTTTTTTTAAATATCAACCCTTAACTATCATTCGTCCTTACCGGCAAACTTTAGCAATAATCATAAAACACACAAAATGATCATTTTGTCACAGCACGCTTGCAGAGGCGAAGAGGAAAAAGGATGAAGAGAAAACCAAGGAGGTGTGCTTGACCAACAGGCAGCGAGTTGAACTTTTCAAAAAGGTAATTCCTCTACGTCTTTCTGTCAAAGCAAAGATGAGTGATGCGGAACACATCTAGAGTATTTCTATTCAACTGAATAAATATCAAACAGTTTCAATGAAGAGCTGGAGCTCGCTGATACACAATATACAGTAAATGATATTGTACATCATATAAGTGTAGACTGATTCTTATGCTCCATCATCATCATCTCTTGAAATTTAGGCATCATTCCTGCCATGTGTGATTTCCCTGAGGTTTTGTATGAATAAACAACGTAAAGAGGAATCATGCACTGAATCGCAAAATGTATGAAAAATAAGGAATAAAACAAAACCTCAAAACAACTCACCAGAGAGTTAACAAGTATTTGCCTGAGACACTGCACAGAACATTAATTGTGTCTATGACCCACAGGCAATTGAGCAAGTAATAACACACCTTTCTCCTACAAGCTCAATTAAACCTTGCAAAGGGTGAAACATTTTGCAATAATGACCAACACTAAAGGGCTTTAGTAATAATGCAGCTTTTCCTCTCTTCACAGCAGTGCAGCTGTTGAAAGTAATAATGGCTTTAAATTACCTACAAAGTCTGTCATGGTTAATTGAAAAGACCAGCATTGAGTGGGACACATGAGGTTGAACTTGAAGGACATTCATTCAAACCCCCCCACCCCAAAAAAAACAAACTTGCAGGTGCATGGGATGCACGGTGTATTTGTGGATTTTCTTCTGTTGTTGCCGGCCTTGTGGGCTTATGAAGAAATATCCAACAGAGCCTCATGTTTATTTTGTATATTACGGTGCTTTGAAGCAGGAATTCACATTTTTATTAAGTGTCTGGTCTTCATTTCTCCACTTTATATTCAACATCATTGTCAAATTTGCATATTTCTTCAAGCAAATAAGTCAACAACCAAGGTAGAGACTTCTGATAATAATATTGAATAAAATTTATAAAAAAGTGTAGAAGTGCAGGAGTATTTTGTTATACACAACAAACATGTCTTATGGTTAGGTTATGTTTTGATTGATTGTGTGTAACAAAGATGTAACAATAGGAAAATAAAAAAGATGCAAATGTCATTTGTGCTTATTTCTAAAAGGAGCCACATTACATTGAATATCTTTTGCTGTTAAATCAATGAGTTTATTCTTCCACTAGAGGTCGCTGCTGCCAAACTTTTGCTATTTTCATGCACTTCTCCCAGTTAGAAGAGAAATGCTGCCCTTAAAAAATACATTTCAGAAGTGGTTCATCATGTGAAGTGGGTGTGGGTGTCTTTATATGGTCAATAATTATCATCCTCCAAACAACTTCTTTTTTTTTTTTTGTTTTTGCTAGAGTAATTGTAGTTGCTCGCATTCACTCTGCACCCCACACCCTTTCTCTCATTATGGAGAAAAAACTGTGAACAGTCTCATTGTGCTGGGAGCATGAGGCCTGTGTCCCTCAAGGAACAAAAGGCCCTTCAGTGGCAGAGACAACTACGGTGCAGTGCCACCATTCAGCCGAGCTGCAGACGGAGCGGTTGCCCGCACACAGCTGCTCCACCCACACTGCTGCTGTGGCAGATAACAGGGGGAAGATGGCCCCTGCCAGAGGATCCAGCAGGTCCTGAGAGTGGAGCCGGAGTGTGACGGCAGGGACCAGGCTTCACCTTTGTTTTTTTTTTGTACAGGATTGTGGTTCACATCTGAGGCTTGAAGAGCATGTGTGTATGTATGTGTGTGTGTGTGTGTGTGTGTGTGTGTGTGTGTGTTTGTGTGTGTGTTTGTGTGTGTGTTTGTGTGTTTGCCATGGACTGGATTACATTCACAGGGCTTTTGTGTGGTGATCTGTACCCATCATTCTGTCCTTATTGTTTCAGCAATCTCAGTATTTTCTTTCTTTCTTCTTTTTTCAGAAGCTGTTGGATCAGCTTCTGCAGAGGAGCAGCAGCTGAATGACTGGCAACAGATGAAGATGATGACATGACCAAGGCTGCATCATTGCATAACAGACGGAAGAAGTGAACTCTGCCCTTTGACTGTGCTGATATGAGTTAAAGTATCAGTGTAGGTCATGATATGAATCTAGCCTTACCTCAGCTTAAGCATCTGCGTGTTTCTCTCCTTTACCATTGCGTTTGTGTTACAGAGCTTAACATCTGTTTTTCTCAAATACAAGAACATGCCAATCTTTCAAAAACCGAGAAGGTCGTCTAACATCAGTTTCTGATGTTTTGAAGGGTTTTTACAATCCCCAAAGACTCTTCTGTCAAAAAAATTGAAAAAAAGAAAAAAAAAGACTTTTAAACTGTCCTTGTTGCAACTCTACCATATCTCCCAATCCAACAAAAGATGGTAGGCAAAAGTTGCACTTCTCTTTGCCCATTTAAATAGAGAAATACCCGATGATAAAGTGTTTTTAATAAGTTTGGGTTTAAAATAGTTTTTTATGCAATAGAGAAATTCTTTGGGATATATCTATGAAGTTTTTCTTTCTTAACATTCCACAAGTGGGTTGAGGGTCAGAAACAGCGTCCATTGAGCCAAGACCAAGTGGGGTTGAGGAAGAACCAAGACAAAGGCCAGAAAGCTGAAATCAGAGCACAATACAGTCTGATATGATTTGTCCCCAGATCGACACCTCTCCTCCATAATAAAGGGTCCCCAAGTGTTAAGAAAGTTAGGGTAGGCTTTGGACAGAGTATAAAAAGTTTTTCCAAGGGGTATACAGGAAACTATGTCGTTTTGCCATTTTTTTCAAAGCAGGGAGGGGAAACTGATTTCCACTCTCTGAGGATCACCCTTTTTGCTATGACCATACCGAGCCTGTGGGCTTGTTGTAATGCAGGGGGAAAAGTCAAAAAATAGTTGGAACAACCCAATATCACAAAGAGAGTCAGGGATCCGCTGTCTGCTGTATATGCCGCTGCACAAATGAAAAATGTCATCCCAGAAACTCTTGGGGAATGACCAGAAAGGATGACCTGGGTCCCCGTCACTTGGCTTGTACTTATAACAGGTAGCAGAGACGGAAGGAAAAATACTTCAGTTTGGTCTGATGGATGACTTTAAATGGAATAAGTCTAGCATTGATGTAGGTTTTCATCCCATCTAAATCATCAGAAATAGCCTCTCTACTGTCCTTAATCCATGCCTCTTTAATGTGGAAAACAAGGCCAACAAACTGTGACATTAAATGTTTGGAGGTAGGGATTCTAGTCATAGGGTCATGGAGGTTGTGTTTGGGCATTATATCGAAGTCTGATCTAATTTGCAGATACAGAAAAAAGTGGCCAAGACAGAGGTCAAATTTCACCTGAAATTGAGCAAAAGATGCAAAACAGTTGTTAATGTAAAGATCCTTAATAGTAGACAGACCTTTATCTGACCGGTACAAAAAAAACAACATCCATTAAACCGTGTTTAAAAGAGGAGTTCTGGCATGTAGGAGCACAAATGGACAATTCTGAACGACCCAGCACACCCTTGATTTGCAAGAGAATCTTAAATGAATTGTGCAAAATCAAATCATCCTTCAGTTGTTTGGTTTAGAAAGTAAAATGTCCGTTAAGGAGGCCTCAATAAGTAGTGCAGCATTACAAGACTGAGTCTCAGGCCAACTGGGACAGAGGGCGCTCCTCTGCCCTGCCACAGCTGGAGCAGGATTCGTGGGGAGAATTTTTAAAATCCAGATGGGCAGAAGAGTCTTTGAATATGCTGGAAAGACTTTCAAAACAGCGTTGAGTGTTGTTTTTGAAATATTGGCATTGAATTTTCTATTTAAAAAAAAAACAGATACTTACCTCTGTGACCCCGCTGTCCTTTCCACTCTTCTGGTCTGCAATTACAAATGAAGATGGGAAAAATGAATGTATGAAATCATGTCTCAGCATTCTGTTTTTGGTTGTAATCAAATATCCCACTGACTGATATCCTCTTGATGGAATATCTACACCAGTAACGTATTTTGTTTATCGGTGTTATCTTGTCTTCACTTGATTGCAAATTGCCTTTCTCTGCAGAATACTTCATGTAATGGGATGCAGAGTAACCCTCTCGCTGCACGACAAAAGCGCTGATGTCCTCACCCAGCCACTTTCACATGATCTCATGTGATGCGAAGAAGTGATATAAGACAAAATAATTCATTATGCTGCACGGTCCCACCCAGGACAGTCTTCAGCTGTCCTCATTACACAACCAATAAGCAGACAGAAGCCTGAAATGGGCTCTGCTATTATTCAGTGCCAGCTATTAGCCGTAAGATGGAGGAATGTGACCCCTTCTCACTGGAAATGCCCCGTTAATGGACAATGCCGATTTGAATGGAGCTTCTGTCTCTGTCTTTGTCTCATGATGGACTGGGGGATGCCAATACAGATTTAGATTTGTGTGTTTTGATCCAAAGCGAATATGCTGCTCGACAACATGATGGAGCTGGGCATAAATCAAAAGTGAGATGTGTGGATATTTATTTTTGGAATAATAGACAACAGAGCAGATGCCCTTTTCATTACCCTTAATTGTTATTTCACTCATTAGCCTTTAAGTTGGGGTTCTTTCATAGTCCAGCTGTTTCATCCATCTAAATTTGCGCTGATGTCTTGGAGAAGACAGATAATTACTACTGACTGTTTCTGTAAACCTTATTTCAAGTCAGTGCATATCCATGTGTGGGTGTATTTGGACAGTGGGAGTATATTAATAACAGCATGGTTTATAATTATTCCCTTCTTTCTAAAATGAGCAAATTTAGACTATAATTTAGAAAAAGGCAATTATAAACCATGGATGCTGCTTAAAGAACATTATTTACTGTGTGTTGTTTTCTCTGTTTAAAGAAGGCTTTATTCTTCTGGTTTAAGTAGCTTTGTCTATCCACTGGTCTAATGACGAAGATGGTTTTACTGTGCAATGTGATATAAATTCTTTATACTTCAACTATGTATTTTATATTTTAATCTAATTATATGTATTTTATATGTGACTTGTGTGTAGATCTCTTTTGTTGAATTTCCCTTCAAATGTGACAGTAAAATCTGAGTCCAAAAAGTCTTTTTTTTCCCATACTAGATTGACAAAATAACAGGAGTGAGCTGGAATAACTTCCGTAAAGTTGAGATTTATTATTGAGTACTATCTGTTCTAGCACACCAACAGAAAGTCCTGTTTTACTGCCTGCTACTCTCTGCGCCTTATCATCTTCCTCGAAACACCCCCCGGTTCTTAAAAAGAGCAAAAGATCAGCTCTTTGTAACATCCTTTAGCTGAATGTTGAGTTCCAGTGAAATCAGCATGCAGGGAAATACTCCTCACTATTCTTTTATTTTCATTCATATTTTGAATCTGAAAGGACACTTTTTGAGCCACTGAGGTTTCTGAGCATCGTGACACTCGGTTGCAACCTATAGCTCCTACTTCAAATGGTGTGAGGCAACAATGTGTGCTGCTGTGACTGTACCTTAAACCTTCATGCTGGGAGCATATTGTACACGGAATGCTGTACTTTCATTTTCTCCTGTGGGGGAGAAAAGGCTTTGAAGAAACCCAGCCTGCATGTGGACATGTGCATGTTTTCTGCCTGATTCTCATTCTGAAGTGGACGGCCATGTGGTGCAATGCAGAGTGCACACACTGAGGAGCATAACTGAGCAGAGCCACAGTGTTTGAATACACCATGTGCACATGTCCCTTTTCAATAAGCCCATGTAATCATTTTGTGCATCACAGCAACGTAAACTCAGAGTCTTAAGCTGTTTGAAAGTCTTGTGAATACAATTGATGTGTTCAAAGTAAAACCACTGTCTGATGTCTGTTCTCTGAACACAGAGAACAGAGCTCGGAGCCATCAGATTCAGCTGGCTTTGCGAATCTGCATTTTTTTTTTCACACATGCATTCACAAGAGCATCTGTGTGTGAGGGCTGTGTAGGCTTTATTATTTAAATTTACACTCAGTGTGGGCTGCCACAGTGTGTGTGCGCCAATAAAGCTCGCTGGGTCAATCACAGCAAGGGATATAAGAGACAGGGCGGAAATGAATTTCTTTGCCTTCAAAATAAAACGCTAGGTTCGCTCACCTTCGAAACCCTTTTAAAAAAAATACACAATGACATTTGGGTTAAATTGAACGTCTGTAAGGTAAGGGTGGACATTGGTGCAAAACTCAGTCTGTAATTTGACAAAATCATAACTCAAGGTGCACTTACTGGGATTTTTGGGACACCACTCACAACTTTTGACAGCGCAATGTAAAAGTGCTTGCTTACTCTGACCAACAGTCCAAAACATATTGCTTCAGATTTTAAGTTTGAAGTGATAAGAAGCAAAGATCAGCAGCAAATCCTTACATTTCAAATTTTGCATTGTGGTTTGCTTAAACAATTTAAATGAGGTTCAGGTAGCTGCCAGCTTTTTTTTCTTTTTGTTTTGTTTTTAACTGCATGTCACAGGGAAAGTAGAGTGAAAGTTAAGTTACGGAAAAAAGTAAACATCGAGTCAACATTATTTTGTGAAACTTTTCCTTAGTCAACAATGATGATTTTTCTTTTTATATTGTAATAGATTAAAGGAGAGGAAGAAGTTAATTTGATGTAAGTAATTTTAACCTATATTCCTTAAATGCATTCTTTATTTTAATCTTATTGTGATGTGTAATGTTGGGTTTTACTTTGAAAGCTTGTACCGGAAGTCATAGCCTATTTGTTTCTGGTAACGTGACGCTGCTCGTTTAATTATTGTGGGCGCTCGAGGTGGCTTTAGGACCTCGCGGAGCGCCTTATTGAAGCACATGGTCCCCACTCATAAGACAACACTTCTCGCCAGTAATTGCCCTGGAATTGATGTCATTCCAGTGGGCGACTGACACAGCGGCGGCTTGTGTGTTTGTCAATGTTTTCATCGGTCCTTTCACTCACATTTCTCCACTTTTTTCCGCGCGCTGCAGCCGGTGACTTGGACACCTTTGAATGGGGAAAGTGTGCGGAGTTAAAATCAGCTGTGCTCGGGATTTCCGAAAGCACCGCTCACACACTTGATCATATTTCAGGAAGTCGTTTTATTTTTTGGGGGAAAGGGGGGTGGGGGGGGTTTGCTCTTTGCTGCTCATCAGCTGTTGTTGGGCTGAGATTGTATGATGGTTCGCGCTGCAGTCAAACAGTAAAGCCAAGCTAGTCTTGTCCACCGCTTCAGCCGGGCATCATGAACCCCGGGAGCCGGAGCCTGAAGTTTGTGATTTTGACAGCACTTCAGGCTTTGTCTGTCTCTCTATCGGTGTGTGACAGCGTGCTCTCCACATCTGCTGAAGGTAAGAGGTGAAGAAGATGGTGAAGGTGCAGAATTTACTTTGCATTTATCAAAGGTCCATGTGCAAAAGTAGTGAATAGACTGTTCTCCTAATTGTTTTATGTCTTTTCGCCTGGAAGAAAAGGCTTTTATTTGTATCTTGAAATTAACCTGTCTGCATTTGCCATTGTGCATTTTGCTTATTATGTATCTATTCTATTCTATATTCATGTCCCCCCTTTGGCTGTTTTGGGTACACCATGTTTTATGAAAGCCTTTATTAGAACAGATCTGTAACACATGTTCAGGCAGAATGAAACATCTCCAGTGTAAACAAGCTTTCTAAATCCATTCTCTCCAATAGAGCTCAACTGTATGCCAATAGCAGAGCATCAATTTTTTTTTAGTTCGCAGTCCACCCAGTGTGTGTACACCTCAGAGGAGAGGAGACGCTGTATAATTGATGATGCTGAAACTCTCTTTGGTAATCAGTGGTAGCACTGGAAGCACACTTCAGTTTTTCAAGGCACTTCAAACATACTTCAGTTTTTCAAATGCAGATGAATTCCAGGGTTATTTTCGTAGCAAACGTAAAATCTAAGTCTCATTGTTGGTTTGAACTTAAGCAGTCAAGCAGCTTTTTTTTTTTTTTTTTTTTTTTTTTTGGACAACCTCTATATTAGGGTGTTTATTGTGTTTTTGATATCCCAGCAACAAATGGAAAAGAGCTGCTTTTGTGAGCTCTGGGGAAATGTTCAAATGTGATGTCAGCGTGTGTCTATGCTCGTGTTTGTGTCTCATACGGTCTCTGCAACACCTTGGGGCTGTGGCTCATGACATCTCAGTCGCCAGTGTTCCATGCCCTAGGTGAGATTCAACAAGGATGCTACACAGCAGTTTTAGAAACGGTGGTGAGTGGAGGAGCTGTACTTTTACCGAAAACTTTTGACATCCAAATACACTGGCAGTCACGACATTCAGTGTGGAATCCTGGGAATTAATTACCAGCAAGGGCAAATGTGTAAAACTTGGGATTGAAGCATGAGGAAGTTGTTCATTTATTCATCAACCGTTCACCATCATCAGAAGTTGGCCTTGATGCGTCTTTCCCGTGGGTACAGACTCGTTGAAAACCATCATCGCCAGTTCATTTGTGGCGTGTGAAAGTCTGGGCAGATCAGCATTGGCAGGATATTTACCTGCTTGGGGGTAATTCGGGCTGATTAAGATAAATGGATGGAGTGTGAACAAGTCCTTGTTAACCCCCACAGGAGTTGGGGTGAAATTTAAAAGAGAAAAATAATCAAACTGTGTGAAATGCAGGGTGATAGCTGACTTCAAAATTAATTTGAAAATGTCAAAACTTGAGAGTGGAATTCTTATTTCTTTCTTTCCCTTTGCACCACTTATAGACAAAATGATTCGATTCATGAAAATAATTAGCACTTCATGTGCAGGAATCATTAGTGCTCCCTTTTATGAGCCTCCACTTTGTCTCCTGCACTTTTGTCTTTGCTGTCAGAATCCAAGGGTGCTAAGAAAAGATCTCCATGCAATGTCATATTTGCATTCATATTTCATGACACCGCTCCTTGAGCTTTCTTGTCGGTTTTCCTCTCCCTGTTTGTCTTGCGCGTGTTTCTGTCTTAGCTGGGGATCGTTTGTGAATGATTTCCTCCAATGGTTGACACACTTAGTGTCAGCCAGCATTTACTAGCCAGCTGCACTGCTTCAGCCAACATGACTGTCTCTGCCTCGAGCGCTGCATGCAGCTTGCGTGCTGCACGCTCAGACTAATGAAAGCTGAGCTGAGAATATATTTTTGGACTATAGTAAAACATTCCTTTAGCAAACAGTGTCCTCCCCCAGAGAGACATTATCACCATGATGTGACCCATCTCGAGTCAGAGGCATTTAGTATCTTTTCAGTATGAATGGGTTCTGATCTTCCAGATGAGTGGTTCAGGATATTTAAGACCCAGGAGGCTGGTAAGAAGAGTCGGCCAATGTGTGGTTGTGCATTAAGACAGATTGATCAACCAGTTGCTGTTCCGCACTGGGGATATTTATATAGGAGGGGGAGAATAGCTGGACTTTTGCTCATGTGGCCTGACCCTACATGTGTTGCATTAATTTCTTCGAAGCTGCTTTGGACTCATTTGACCCCCCCACCCCACAAAAAAAAACAAAAAACACGCAAGCTGAAACCTGATGCTACCTCTGGACTTTCTCACTGGAGACTATCACACCCAGACAGGTCATAGTTGAGCTGTGCACGCCTCACTCCCGAACGTCCTCTCTCTCGTCTGGTCATAGCGCCCTGCACTTGGCTCAGACATCTCCTGTCAGTGTCAAATCTATCTGGGGTAGTTCATGTTCCACTCCATTAGTGTTTCACAAAAAAAGTCAGTGACAGTCTATAAACCTGTTCTGGTCAGTTCTTGTGTTTAGTTTTGTAGTACTCTTAGGTGTAGTGCAATTAATCTTTACATTTCACTTGTTCACATGTTATTTTGCATGGTGGTTGTTTGGCCAGAGTTTTCTCTGGTCACAAGAAGAACTACACAACAAGATGAAAAACATATCTATAAGAGACATTTTTCACAGCAGGAAAAGTCAAGGTGCAATCAAGGACATTAATACTATAGCACTCCCAGGGCTTGGCTATTCTGCATGCTGGTTCACTGTAATGGCTCACTGGAGCACTTAATGGAACTGAGCTAATGTTATTAGTTTCACCTGTGCTTCTCCTGCAAGTCAACAAGTAAAAATGGTCCATTATGACCTTTTTAAAGTAACATTTTAGCTGTATGTTCTAGCAACATTAGCATTCATTTGAACATGTTTCTGGCCACCTGACGAACGTTAAGTCGTTCATTCTTCTAGCCCTGGTTTGGTCTCCACCGAGTCCTGAGAATTTATGCTTTCCTTTTTGATTGGCTTAAAGGTAGCTAGTTGCTCAACTTGTGTTAGCTAAAACGTAGCTAGTTGCTAACTGCTGAGCAATTAGCATATGGTGGGTTATGAGAGATTTCTTTGCTGAGAACTGCTACATTTAGCTACTGGAGCCAAATTAAGAATCACAGCAATTACTAACTTGTTGGCCACTTGGGGGCAGTAGACCAAGCTGTAAATACAACATTGAAAGATGAATTATTACCACATGGAGTAATTGCAGTGTACCTCCTTTAAAATTGTGTTTCTTGCCACCTGATTAACGTTAGTCCAATATGATCCTAGTAGTCATTTGATCCTTTGTAAATATGAAAGTTTGATTTGTGCAATTTTAAGTCTATTTTTAATATTTACACCTAATCACCTCTTTGACTGAGATTGAATTTCATAAATATGTAAGTAGTTTTAGCAGATATCTTGTGTCACACATTTTTAATTTACAGGAAACTGAAAATGCACTTTTCACATTGTCCATGTTAATTTATTCATATTTTTTTTTTGTAACTTGAAAATCATATCAGCATCTACCTATTTATATTTCTCCAAGATCTAGAAGAGAAATATAAATGTCAGCTTTTGAAACTCAGTAAGGTGTAGGTGGTGATAAGCATTAAACATTTGAAGAGAATAGAAACTAATTGCAATTCCAGTTTAACACTGTATTACACTGTAGATCCTGAGGGAAACATTACCCAGTTTGACTAGATTCCATGTGTATATGCAGTCATTGTCTTCCATTGAGATTTGAAACACATAATTTTACGTCTTGGCTCCAGATAATATATCTTCCAGCCTGACATGCACCATCCACCCAGATTTCACCTCCCTATTCTGCAATGAGAAGGGACAAGCCGGCCTATGGTTCTTAATAGTAAGACGTGTTAACAGGAACAAGACAGGTCACCTCCTACCTGGAAGAGTTTCTAACAAACTGGCCCAGCGGAGGTTCAGCTGCTGCCAGTTGTTTTCTCTGAGTCTGTCTGAGTTGTGTTTCACAGGCGGACCTGTGATGTATTTTTAAGTGAAACAGAGCAAGCAGCACATCAAACACCTACACATAGACGAAAGTTTCAAGTAGAACATTGACCAATCCAAGATTGTTAAAAGTTTGGGCTGGTTGTTTTCACGTTGTCAAACACCTAGTGAAAGGAGCATTTCTTTATTTCTTTATTTATTTCTTTATTTATTTGTATCATAAAATACAGAGAGCTCAAGCTGAGCGCATTTCAAATGCATTCAATTTAAAATGATATAAAGAACATCTGCAAATTCTCAGCATTTGTGCAGAGGCTGGGAGGTGTCGTAGAGGAAAAAATAAAACTGATTAGTGCGCACAAATTACCATTTTGAGAACACAAATCATTAAATTGAGAGCACGAATCACTAATTTGAGAGCTGTATGTTTGCACAGCCAAGAGCTAATGTTTAGCCTTTTTGCTTGATGAATAACTTAAATAAATGCAATTTAAATATCAAACTTAGTCTTGCATAATTTGCTCAATCCACTAATCAAGTAAGTGTGTCAGAGCTATTTCATTTTCATCAAACACTGATGTGACTTTTTCCACTGAGGTAATGACACGGTTGTCACTACATGCTGCATGATAACCGATAACATAGAGATGTGTGATGATATAGCAGCTGCCCCTCCTTTCCTTTCTCTGTCTTTCTAAGACGGCTTGAAGTTTTTTTTTTTTTTTTTTTTTTTCTTTGAATGTGCGCCAGACATGTGCTTCCCATGACAGAGGAGTTCCAAGGAGTTACAAGCTTTCACACAGCTCTGCTCCAGAAGCTCCCCTCCGACTCTGACCTTTGTTGCTGAGGCACGCAGGCTCCATGCCAGGCAGCGAGCGCAGCCTTTGCAGCTGGGGGGCGTAATGGTGTTACCCACCGGGGGCGTAACGGCACTGGTTTCTCAGGACAACATTAACCTCCTGCTGAGCCAAGGGGAATGTTTTTTGCGGCAGGACCATCTATTTCCCATAGAGTAATTATGTCCTGACATCAGGCTAGTGTGACAGTAAATGAGCTCGGTGTACAAGGTGGGGGTAGAGAGATGGAGTCAGAAAGAGAGAGAGAGAGAGAGAGCGCACACAAAAGAGCTATTTACCAGTAGAGGGAGTCCAGTGTTAAACGGCATGATTATGACCCTAAATATGCTCTAAAAAAAATGCCGCCAATAAATCCAACCATTAACAACTCTCATTGCAGTGACTTTTGACACACTGCTACCTTATTAGATTTAATTTAAGTAGACCCCCTTTCCAGTTCGTGCAGATTCCTATTACCATGATGTCACCCGCAGGTTTCTCTGTTTCCTAGTACAACCCTCAGGGTGTTGACATAATGTACCCCGAATGGGTCACATGTTTACTGTGGAGTTAAGCCAAGATTACCAGGCACTTTTCACCTTTGCTCTGTAATCCCTACGAACCCACTAAGGCTCAAGTGACAAATTATACGGAGCGAGGCGAAGATTAGGTGATCAACAGAACGTTTAGGCCTGTTTCTCAAATGTGAGAATTTGCATCATTTAAGGCTGCAACTTAGCAACCACCCTCATGACTGATTAATCTTTGGATTATTTTTAAATTTCCTATAGAGGAAATGGTGATAAATGCTCATCACGAGTTCCCAGAGCCCCAGGTGACGCCTTGAAATAGCTTGTTTTGTTCGACTAAAAGAATCAAGGATATTTCTCTACCATGAGAAAAAGGAAGAAAAAAAGTAGCAAATCCTCACCTTTGACACACTAAACCTTTCCTTTATTTCGACTGTTGGTTGATTAAAACAGGCAGATTGACAACTTCGCCTTGGGCTTTTGGAATTTGATCTGTTTTGGCATCCTATGAAATAAAGGATTAATTGATTAATCAGAAAAAAAATGATAGTCAATAATGATTAGTCACGGGCCTAGACACAAAGTGATAAGGAGAGGAGTGGAGTTCATTGTTTTTGTCTTCAAGGTCATTTATGAAAGCGTGTCTGGGTGATGGATCTCACTCCCAATGTATCATTCATCAGTCTATTCCCAATCACCATTCTGTTTGAATTAGCATAATTTGCCCACCGTGATTGGGGATAAATTGAGCTCGTGAAATGCCTGTCAATCAGCCATTATTAAATGAACAATGGCCATAAACTTTCACAAAGTTTTCCCTCATGGGCTGATGTCAGAGGCAACTTTTTGGCTTAGAAACTTTGTTGGATCATGTCCCCAACTCAGTCAGTGCCCTGATTAAAGCCATCCACTGCATCTGGATAAAAATATCTGCAGATAGATGCACTTGATGCAGAAAAAGTGATCTTATTTTTTTTATTTATTTATTTTTTTTATTAGATTTGCTTTATCAAGAACACACTTACTGGTGGAACCAGGGAAAACCTTCTTCAAACTCATCTCTCTGCCCTAATTAATTCCACATGCCCTTGTTACAGGCCCATTCCCGCCTCGAGGGTTGACTAGTAACTAAACAGTGTCCACACATGTCAAACAATGCCGTTTCCTCTGCACTTGTTTTCATACTATTCAAGGGATTTTTTTTGCATGTCAAAGAGTCTCCTTCAAGCTGTCAAAGGCTTTGTTTTCCATTTTTTCAATCTAACATATTTTCAAGATGGAAGAGAGTCAGAGTGACTTTGGGGTGTGTCCTTGTGTGTTCTTGTGCCAGCCATCAGACAAGGTTGCATGCGATTAGGAGCGCTTTTTATTGATGTGTGCACACGTGTAGCCTGTATCCCATCTCAGTGAGGACCCGCACACATGTTGGTTGGGGGGGGGGGGCACGGCCTCATCAAGTGTGAAGATGAAAAGAACAGCATGCCATTTGTGTTGGAGAAGCATAGACTGTTATGAATACATTACTTCATGGTTGCCTGTCAAGGAGTGAGTTGCGGTCGGTTGCGAGAAAGCAGGCTCTGGGGTTTAATAAAGCCGAACAGTTGTTGATTTGTTTTGGTGGAACAGAGCGAGGGCCGGAGCTGTGAGAGGGCAGTAAGAAAGAAAGAAGTGAGAAAGTTCATCTGTTCCTGGGGACCAGCGGCCCCGTAGCCTGTGGAAAATGCATTCATTTGGGAACTTTGATAAAACCAGGAAATGATTCACCTTGAAATACCATCAGGAACCGTACACTGCCCTAGAAAGCACGGATTTGGCGAGTTTTACGGCAAAACGTGGCTAGGTGTTGAGGTTAAAAGAGGCCGAAGTTTTGTTGAAAACTGAATGAAACATGGATTGAAATGTTGTTGAAACCACTGTTGAACTCGAAACTAGGCATCTTAAAAATCCCAGGGTTAATTTAGGAATCTCTCCACCCCCATATCACCGCATCAGTGCTTCCCGTGAATGTGATACAAAATCCTAACTGAGGTGATGAGAACAGAGCCAATTAGGAAAGCAAACCAAATCATTTGTGCATAAAAATTTTGATGCTCTTCCAATATTTTTTTTTTTCTTATGAGTGACTCGATAGTTTTGCCTCTTTGTGTCTCTAAAACTGAAATGAGAAAAATGACTCTTTGACTGATCTGCCCAGAACACACACACACACACACACACACACACACACGTGCAACCAGTGATGATGGGCGACAAGAAAGCTTTGTTTTAAGGGATCGCAAACTTAAAAAGCCAACCACTGACCTAGACCACAGGTTCATCACAAGTGGCATAGCTGGAGGTTAAACCCTCCAATATTTTATTTAAGAAAAAGGCAAAGATTTGAGAAAACATGTTTTTTGAGTTGCAGGAATGTTTGTTTTTTTTTCTTTCCTATCTTGTTAATCATGTTGCGAAGCTGCAGATTTATTTCGACTTAGACCTTTTGACCTGCAAAATCATTTCGCGTGATTATGCTACACCGCTGTTAAACCACAGTTAGCCAATCATATATAGTATTAGTGTGTAACACAACAAAACAATGGCTCAACATACAGCGTACCATAATGGATTTGTTTCTTTTTCTCAACGACACTGCAGGGGAGAGCCAAATTTATGAATTTATTCAGTCATCGGTCTGTATCACATTTCAGTCACGCGCTCGCTCGCGAACGCACACCACAGTCACGTCCCCACGCATGCAGACATCCAATCCTTCCACCTAGCACCGACTTTATTGAGGCAATATAAATGGCACAAGCTCTCCTTGTGTACACTGAAGCATAAAGGGAGCTGATCGTGGCCAGAACGCTCCTTTATTAAGACCTCTGTTTACACTCTCCTTTATTGAACATATAAAAACGCTTCAGGTTCTGGTCCCACTTTTATCGCTCCCTCGATGCTTCTGGTAGCTCTTATAACGTTCTATCTAACAAAAGCCACTTACACGCTGCACACACCCCGGCCCCGCCACGCTCCAACTTTGCTAAATGTCTCTCCCAAGCATGTGGAAAAGAAATGAGCCTGCAGACTATTTCCACTAATATAATGCCATTTATAAGTGGGGGAATTAAACCTCATAGCACACCACATTAACAAAATGGTTATTCACTTGCGGACTTTGAAGTCAGGGAACCAAACGCCGTACGGTTGTGAACCTCGCCTTCAGAGTCGATGCCACAGAAAAGGCGACGGCCGTTCCATCTGTGTGCGCGTGCTTGTGCGTTGGCCGCATACATACGGCCAGCCTCAGCGCGGACGTGACCTTTCTCTGTCAAACCTCCTCTCTGTTTTCCCCCTCATCTGTTGTGTTTATCCATCCGCACTTTTCTCCGAGGTTGTCATGCGTTCCCTTACTCAGCATGCCCACCTCCCCCAGACGATGTGGTTTTCTAAGACTAATGAAGGCAGGATGCTTCTCTCGCTGTAATGTGTGTGTGTGTGTGTGTGTGTGTGTTTGTGTGTGTGTGATGCCGTCCCGCCCTTGCCGGAGCCTGCTTCTCATCATCAGGCTGGAGCTGGATGAGGACTGCTGAGCTGGTCACCTCTGGCAACTCCGCTATCAGCTGGAGCGGCTCTGTGATGAACTCCAGAGTGGTGGTTTCCTCAGAGGAGAACCAGAACAAAGCTCAGCTGGGGAGCGCTGTGTCTGACCCTGGGTTATTAAGGCTGGATAATAAGCAGACTCAGCAATTTTAGCTGGGTGAGTCATGTGAGAGAGTCTCGGGATGTCAACCCCTCGAAAGAAGAACCTTGAGTCTGCTGGTAATAATAATAATCAGTGAGGAGCGCATCCCTCTGAGTGTGTTTGTGTGTGTTTGAAATGTGATTCAGAATTAATTAGGAACAAAGTTTCAGTTTCAAAACATATAAATTATGCTCAAACCTCACGCAAAAGTTCTCACAAGTCACTGACATCACCCTCAAACTAAATCTGTTTCCCTGCTGTTTGGAAATGCTTGATGAAGCATCAGTGGAAGAAAACAAAAAAACAAAAACAAAAAAAAAGGCAAACATTTGATTTAGGATGTTTGCTCTCAAACAAATGGTGCTAACAACCCCTGCTGTTTTAGTAAGAGACCCAAACTCTGAAATAGCTTCCCCGCTGCGGGAAACTGATTACTGCAGGAACCCTGTTAGCAATGTCCTCCTTTGGCTCGCCATCGCATTCTGCCTCTCCACCGTGTACTTTTCAGAGAGATTTCTAGCTTCTGTCTCAGTTACAAGTGTTGGGTTCATTTAGGATGGTGGTTGTTTTTTCCCCCCGCCGCTCTGTCTCCCCGACGGCATGCTCGGAGACATCAATATTGGATTTAGGGACGAATGTGTTCTTAAACGACTGGCAACACAACAGAGTTTCAAGAACTGTAGCCGTTCGGAGGCTCAGTTATAACACCCTGTCAGAACAGAGAGGGAGAGGAGATAAAAGCATGCTGGGAACAATGCCCCGAAGCTGCGTCTAATCCCTTGCACTGCATCCTGGACACTAGCCCTGTGTGTTAGGAGTTATCACAGCAGCAGCAGCAACCCGAGCTCCTCTTCGCTCGAAAACTCTCCGTTCCTGAAGATTTATGCGGCTTGAGTGGCGGAGGAGGGGGTGGTGGTGGTGTCGGTGGTGGTGGTGGGGGTGGTTACGGTTCCGCTACAGGCTAACAGTTCTCGTCGCTTGATGTGCGAGAGTGCTGATTAGTGCTGTTGTGTTCATGTCTTTATGGCAGAGGAGACGGGCTCTATTCCACTGACAGCCCATGAAGAGGCGGTGAACATATGTTCAGGAAAGGGGCGAGGATGTATTGGAGATGGCTTTTTGTCAGACTGGATAATTGTTAGTTATGAAAAACAGAAACATTCAGAGATCATTATTTGTGTGTTGTGACACTAAAAATCCATCAAATACAAATACACTGTGATTCTGTTTAAGTGACACTTTATATTACGAGGCAGCTGCACTGTCAGGTTGTGTCCTGATGTCGCTAATGAGCACCAGGCTCTGGCCTTTAATAATGGGAAGGAATTCATTATCAGTGTTGTTTGTAAGTAATCAGTTTAGAAAATGTTCCTGTTGTTTGTGTCCACAAAGATGGACATGGTCTGCCTTTCCAGATGCTGAGAGGATTTAGAGTAAAGGAGGAACACTTTGAAGTTTTCTCTGTATTCTTACACAGTATATATTCTTATTTTTCTTTTTTTTATTACAGGGAATCTATTGAACCCGCCTGTTCAACACAGACCAACAGCAAAGCAGAAACACTATGGGACTACAGTACCTCTTCAGCTCGTTGGACACGACTGGAAACCAATCAGCCAGCTCAAATCCCAGGTGAAGAATAGAGTCTAAATTCATTGATATCCATGGTCTGCTGCAGATGAATCCAAATGATTCTTTGCTTTTAATCTCGTCATCAGGTCGAAATTTATTTTTGTGACATTTACTGTAGCAACCGTCAGTTAATAAAAATGTCCACCTATCATAATCTAGAAAAGATGATTCCTCTGCTTCCCAGGGAATGAAAGCTTCTTATTTTGGACGCTCCGGAGCTTTTCTTCTTGCTCCACCATCAGACCAAAACTTTGCACACGTGACAATGTATTTCATAATCCAACAGGCAACTTGCCATGGAGTTTGTTGAATACATTCATGTTCCCAAGGGAACAAACCAGTTTGATTTCAACTGACCTTATGGCCCATTTGTTCTAACAGCATCCTCAGGGCAAAATTTAAAGTTTTGGCTCCACTATTGGAAAGGCTGGGAAAATTGTCAGTATGTGTTTTGTTCTAGAACAGTGGTTCCCAACCTTTTCCAACTCAAAGCCCATTTGAAAATCTCTATCTTGGCGACCCACATCCGACCCCATAACAATACCAAGGCCAAATAATGTGTTCTCAGAGCACTTCTTGTTTGAACATGCAAAAAAATTATATATATATATATATATATATATATATTTTTTTTTTTACATAATTGCACCAAAGTTGTACTGTATTGCAAAGGATTTGTCGACCCACTTGCAATACCTTCGCGGACCACAGGTTGAGAAACCACTGCTCTAGAAGCGAGTCGTAAATCGTTCAAATCAGGGTTTACTGTTACACCTGTTGCACAACTCAACTTCAAGATTACACTCAGTCAAGTTTTACTTACTTTCTGAAATTTTGAACCGATCTGTTGTATCTCTAATCAGTCGTGTGACATGCAACAGACTGTTGCATGTCATGCTATTCGGTACATCCTCAAATTAACATTGCTCAGGGATTTGATGAATAATCTCAATTTGGTAATTGCTGTTTAAATGTAATGTCAATTGCAGTAAAATCAACAAATTCTATATGTGTGTGATCCTTAAGCTTCATGGTGCATCTCAGTCTTAATGTATTGAATCCTGCTCACATGTCAGGACTAAGAGTCAGCTAAGTTCAAGTGTGTAGGACCACATACAGTGAGGCAGAGATATAGCGGTCGTCGCCTCTTTGCGTTCGGCTTGGTGCATTCCAAACACAGACAGCTGTACAATGTCTCAGAGCGGAAAGAAAACGCCACATGACTCACTGGAACATTAAAGTTTGAAATCTGGGATCCTTGGCTCTGTTTGGTGTTATAATCCCAGACTTTATAAAAACAAAATACATGGCTGCCAGGCAGACTTAGGAACACAGCTTGAGTTTCCAGGTTGTGCTATTAAGTGAATTCATTTGTGGATTAATTTGTTCTGGCTTAACCAAACAGACAGGGTGCCACAAGGTTTCTCAGGGATCTTATTACCTGAAAAACAAAACATAACCTCACGTCCGCACATAGAATAACTATGATGCGCTAATTTGAATATATTACTCCTCTAATAACAACCCCATACATGCAGTGTGCTATGCATATTTTCCCTGAGGTTATAAAAGGCAGTTGTCATAAACATTATGCAGTGTGAGGGAGGCCAAAGAATGCATATAGAAAGCTGCTTGAACAGAAAATAGCAGGAAGTTTAGTCCCACTTGGTTTGTGCAATGATACTGCCTTAAACCTTAAGTGTTCTGCTTCCATATCCTCTTATGATCCACTAGACATTCTTCTCCACATGGGGTGATGGATGTCTTAACCCAGAGCTGCGCTCCTTGCCACAGTTGACCCAGATTGAACTACGTGTGTGAAATGCGTTTGCTCGTGTGCTAGCCCGGTGATGTGTGTGTTTCTGTGCTCGAGTGAGAGAGAGAGAGAGAGAGAGAGCACAAGAGAAGAGAGGATGTATGTTGACATGTTGACGAGCGCGTGCGTGCGTGTGTGTGTGTGTGTGTGGGCGTGTGCGCACGTGCAGCCCCATTTGGTCGCGCAGCACGACTGACAGACGTGATGTATGACTCGGTGCCACTTAATCTGACTCTAACAGAGACACATGATCTCCCTCAGTGTTGTAACTCAAGGGGTGCGAAGACTCGTGGCTCTCAGCAGGATTAATGTCAAATGGAATAGGAACATAAGATAATCCCCTCCGCTCTTGTTCTAAGATACAAAGTAGCTTCATAAGGATTTCCAACTGCTCTCATCAATTGAAAACAGTGATCGCGCGTGCTTTCTCACGGTCGCCGGGGTGACTGTCAAAGTTGCGCCTGTGTCATCCGAGCGATGTTTCCTCAATCAAAAAAGCTGCCTGCCTGACTCCAGAAGTCATTTTTTCTCATCTCCCCTCCTGTCTGTTGTCTCTTCAGAGTCACCCTGCATCACTGAAGCTCCTGATTGAAGCGGAAGGTGAGCAGCTGCTCATGGCTCTGGAGAAAAACGAGTAAGTGTTCCCTCCATTCATAACCGGCCTTAGCTCGGAACTGAGTGCTTTCTGGAGTACAAATGGGTGACATATGCGCTGCCCAGGGGCTACAACCGGGGCTGCAGCCAAGCTGTGTGTCACACATAACAGCCAGGGAACGGGGAGGGTGGAAGTCTTTCTCTCTTGCACTGCTAGCGCAGGCATGGCAGTGTTCTCTCTTGTGTTCTCTCTTTGTTTTTTTTTGTTTTTTTTTTTGTGTGTGCTGAAACAAAGACTTGAAAGACAGAAATTCCTGAATACATCAGCCAGATATTGATGAAAACCGACATCTTCCTCCTTCTTCTCCCTCTATCTTTTCATTTGATCTATTGGTATAACACAGGGGAGAAGGAAGCTTTGTTTGAACGCAGCACACACTCGACTCTCTGTGTAGTAAGATACTATCAAAACAGTGTTAGTCAAGGGACTGTCAAGGAGGGGGAGCATCATTTGAAAGAGATCAGGTTATATCGGAATGGGTACACCTTGACAGAGAACGTAGCTGTGGATCTGTTTGGAGGAATATTTGTCATCTTTGCGGTTTTTTTTTTACACGAGGGCTGAGACTGAACGTGGCCTCGGTCTCAGAGAGCCTCCGAGTCGAGTGTATTGCTGAGAAGAATGGGACGTGATTGATGGAGCAATATGTTTTCCATCCAGCTCTGCTGCCACACATGAGCAACCAGGAACAAGCAGAGCTTTCTGTGCGATAGAGAGAAAGAAGGGAGAGGGAAGCAAAGAGAGAAAGAGCCGATGGGTTTTTTTTATGCCAGAGTCGGCCATGAATCTCACTTGTTTTCCAGACTTAATATATGTAAATTCCACCTGCAGACTGTGGGACAAAGCTTTCAACACCAGCGACCGCAATTTTATGGCTTACCTACTTTGAAAATATTTTGATGGGAAATCATACTCAGTCTTTCTGTCGAATAACATTCCTGCTTTGCACAGGTGGGGATTTTGCAAAGCTGACTTGCAGATTGTCAAATTTTCACCAGCCCCATTTATAGCAGGGAATTACGTTCTCTTGCAGGGAAAAAACATTTCATTTCAAAACCAGGGAGGGGGGGGGGGCAAACTTTTTCCCCTGTGATCAGCTGCAGTGGAAAAACACCTTACATTCCCATGCATCACCCACATGAGCCTCATTCAGCGTGGCTGTCATCGTTGTCCAACAGCATTAAATGTGAAGTCCACAGTCGAGCTCGAACCCCTGAGCCAAGAGGAACAAACAGAGACGATGGAGAGGTTCAATCTAGATCTTTCTAATGAGCTTGAGAATGATGGAAAGACTCTCCTCAAACAAACTTCCAAATACCGATCTGTCAGAATTTACTCTCAACACTCGCAGCAAGTCTGGAAAACAAAGGTTTAAATCGCTGGCAAGGGTTAAATTTTCACCGCCTCTCTCCATCGTCGCACCCATCTGTGATGAGTCAGAATGCTGCTAAATAGGAGCTACTTTATGCCCATTTTATGCATGTGTGGCACGATGAATCTCAAGTAGCTCGAGGACTTGAAGAGGATGTGCGTTGCTGATTGAGTTTGACCCGCGGATCCGTGCAGCAAAGCCAGAACTGAACCTGCTGTGCTGACATGAAGTTGAAGGTTCTTGTCTGAGGTTGCTGGCAGACTGGCTGCGTGCTGCTGATAAAATCCAGTTGTTCAAACACAGCCGGCATCTGTGAAGGAGGAGGAGGAGGAGGAGGAGGAGGGGGGAGAAAAAGAAAAAAAAATGTGGTCCTGAATGAAATGATTTGAATTCAACCCCAACCCCCCTGGATTTATTTTTGTTTTCTCAGGTCTTCGTCGGTAAATATCGCTGGCAACATAACGTGAGCGAGGTGTGTGCGGGAACAGCCGAGCACCACCGTTTCTGCTGCACTGAGAGGTGAACGCACTCTGCGAGTGTGTCTGAACTCACATCACCCCTGCAGTGTAGTAGAAGGGAGCAGAAGTTGCCTAAGAAAGCTGGGGGTGCATGAAAATTTTATCGCAAACAGCTTGAAATAATTACAGTTTTTGTTTCTGTTTTCTAGGAAGGATCATTAACTATTTGTTGGAAAACCAAAATCATCCTCAGTGTATTAAACAGCTCAAATAAAGGCCAAAAACAATAGAAACGCATCTTGTAAGTCGCTGTGTTATGCTATCTTGGCTTGGTGACTGACTTTTTGTGGAGGTTAGAACTTTGATATTTGCTGTTATGTTTAGCCTTCAGCTTGATCCCCGTTGTAACAGTGTTGGCCCAATAAACCAAACTTCTTATTAAAAAGTCCAGTCAACAGCTGTAGGCAAACGAAAATCCTCCACAATAAACTACACACTGACTTGTTATGGCCATTTCGATGTATGAAACTTAAATACTGAGATCTGAGCTTCAGCATATTCTTAGGAAGAACTCAGATGGTCTTATCTTTCCCGTCCATTCGACACCAGCGGCGTGCTGAGCTGTCACATACCATCAGTCTGTTTATGGTAAATCAGTGACTTTAACCGCGACAAACACTCTCAAAAGAGAAGTTATGAACTGTGGATTTCATACTGTGTTATTTGTCCTGATGATGGTTGTGTATAGTAAGTGACAATTTATCATATTTCTCTTTGGCATCCTCTCAATGACAAAAAATGATAACACTGCAACTGTTACCTTGTCTTTCGTGACATTGTCTTTTCCCCAGCCTGCAAATCATATTCTCCAGATGTAAAGGGCCAACATGCTTGTTTGTTACCAAACAAAAATCGCATCATCACTTTTGTATTTTTTTTTTTTTTTCAGTAAAAATGAAATGCAAGAATAACCAATCCAACTGAAACGTAACATCGCAGCTGTTAATATTATTTTTTATTATTCTATTCATTTATTTTATTTAAAAGGGACCGCGTGCAGCTTTCAACATCAACGTCACCATTTTTGATGCACCGCACCAGATTATAGCTTCAAGCTAATTAGCGTGAATGCTGAGGCATCACACACTATTGTTATTCAAATCTTCAGATTTTACATCAGCAGGTCATATCAACAAATATTAAGTCAACAAGACATAGTACAGACCTACACACAATAGCGCAGTACAAATGTAAGTCAAGTAAAAGGGAGCCATGAAGACAATAGAGTGTCAGTCAGTGAGACAGAGCTTCAGTCAGTGAGACAGAGCTGAGGTTTTAAAGGGGCTGATAGAGCTGTAGTTACCTTGTCTCTTGGCATCAATATCTGAGAAGATGTTGGCTGCTTTGGATGTGCTTAAATGACTCTGATGTTGAACTGTGACATTTGGAAAGCCTGCAACATGATGAAAACTATTCTTCACTGTACAGAAAGTGTCTGTGAGCCACTTCCTCGGTGCGTCTGCTCCTTCGGATTAAGGGCTGCAGAAGCAGGAGACACAGCGCCTCAGATAGTCCTACAACATCCCCTCTTTAAAAGCAGCCTGTTGATGGGATGGAACGGCCTCCTGTTGCCTGGTTCAAAAGATGGCTGCCTGAAACATCAAGGTCCTCTCCATGTGGGAAAATGCTGCCATTTTTTTGCACCCATGTACCGCTGTTTCTTCAAATTTAAAAACTGCAGTAAAAACATCATCCGAGAGTTTTAGATTATAGTTTTTGAGTACGAACATCAAATCAACTTTCTGTATACGTAAGATATAAGAAGCCTCAGCAGAAAGGCAAACTCGCAACACTGAAGGCCATTCTCGTCATTATGATCATTATCAGTGTATTCCTCTCATGGGAAATAGTACAAAAAATTATCATACATGGACAGGAGAATGTGTTCTAGACAGTACCTTGATTTTAGCTGCCAGTATTTTTGTAAGAAATGTATTTTTAATCATTAACTACTGTATTCCTCTGTGGTTAGAATTGGAGAAACCAACAGTGGGAAAAAAAAACTTCCTTAATGAGGAGTCTAATTTCACTGTTCACAGACAGACAACACAAACATGTTTTATTTTACAGTACACTCCTGTGTCACGTGGTGACATCAAATCAAATGAATGATTCCCTTTTTTGCTGGGGACCCCCAGGAACCCTCTGAGGGACCCCTGTGGGTCCCCAGACCCCCCGCTTTGACAGCCCTTGTTTTAGAGGATCTGATCAAACTGAAGTCAGTCACAAATGCTGTGTTTTCTCTGACCACACCATAAAAAGGTGGGGTATAAAACCACCTGATTGAACCACATGTGGCTTTTAAAAGATTCTCCTGTTCCATCCTCTGTGTTCAGGTTGTCACTGATCAGCAGTGTAAGCACTGAACATCCCCCACCCTCCACAAATTAAATTTCCTAGAGTACAGCTGTTGACATGATGGAGGTACTGATAATAAAACATAGGTCCTGCTAGTGAAAATTAAATATTAAATATCAAACCTCAAACTTTGCTTCATCCCAGTGTCAGAGTAGAGATGTTTTCTACTCAACACTTCCTGATGCAGATGACGTGAACCCGGTCGCTGTCATCTGCTGTGCCGAGTCTGAATCTTTTCAGATGAGTTTAGTTAGTAGAAAATGTCTAAACAGAAGCTTCACATGGCCTTTATTTCTCTGAAATAGGACGTCTGCTCTTTATTACCTAAAGGTTAAGGTCCTTTATTACAAGACTCTGAACCCGGCTGCTCCCAATGAGCCAGCTAGTGTGGTTTTGTGAGTGTGTGTCTGTGCGTGGGTGAGTGAAAGGCTTTGTGAAGCACTTTGTCCTGCTGAGGGAGAAATGTGGTGCACTCTATGTATACTGTACATCCATTTACCATTCCATAGAGGTGTATTCATTTCTTTTTTTTCTTTTTTTTTTTTCATGTAAGCATAGGCTTTCCTTTATTTCAGTCGCAGCTTGTGCTCATCTACAAGGGTGGGGACAGTTGTTGAGCTCTGACCTGTGGGTATGGAACCGCTCCTGACCAAGCTGTTGTCGCAGCTCTTGCTGCTTTGTGGCTTTGAATGGGAGGCCTCCAGCCATATCAAGAGGAGTCCCAAGCTGAGCAGGCAGCATGCTCTCCATCCATGTTTCCCTTTCTAATGGACTGCAGGATCAGTGAAAGGAGGCCTGGGGCTTGTCAGCTCGGTGGAGGATGTTCGTAGTTGCCTGCACTTGGGGGTTTCTCCTCATCGTGTTGTTTAGCCTTAAGCATAAGGGGCCTAGAAGGTTGGCTATCCATCTTTCGGAGTCTTTTGTACTGCAAGACGAACAGACAGAAAGGAAGATGCACATACACACATTGTAATCTGGCTCTTTCCCCCTGGACAGAGGTTCAAGCTGAGAATATGTTTCCTATCTCTCTGGCTTTTGGAAGAAGGGTAGAATTCAGCCTGGACAGTATCCAGACACAATTTGTCCCAGTTTGGTTTTGGTTTTAGGGATGTTATTTAACTCCATATCTCAGACGGGACTTGCTTCTGGCCTGTGACCTGTTGCTTCTCTCAATGAAGACGTCCTTGTGTTTCAGTGAAAACATGCACAGGAAACAGCCTCTCCTGGGGACCTGCACAAACAAGAAGGCGAAAGACGCTGCACAAATAACCAACCCTTTCTGGACATCCCTGTGACCTCCTTTGTAGAGTTATTGTCCTCGGCTGCTGAGCCACACGCAGATTGTTTAAGGAACGTCAAACCCCAAAGACACCCATGTGTATCAAATCCTTCCTCTTGTCATTAAGCCAGGAGTGAGACAAGGAGTGTATCAAATCCCTCCCCAAGTCATTAAGTCAGGAATAAAACAAGATGGAAAGTCCTTTTCCCATTTGGGCTTCAGGGCTTACTCAAGGTGAACGTTTTAATATGTGTTTATTACAGATTTATATGTCTGTAATAACTACTTCATCATCTTTACAGGATAAGGTTTCTGAGCATGTCTTTTGCGGATAGTCAGTGCAGCTGCAGCTCTTTGCTTCACGGTCAGTTCCTGTATTGATCGATTACAATGTTTGACCAGTAAAATCGTTTTTCATGTGTTCAAATCTTAGTTTTAAACTTTCAGCACTTTTTCTATCAATTGTGAATGTGATTTTACCTCATGATAAAAACTGTCATTCTTCCTGAGTCCGCACTTCTCTGATGATTAATAAGTGATTAATAAGAATAGAAGCGCCCTCTTGCTAAGATCCTATTAAGTACTTTGTTCCCATAGTTACCTGCAAGCCCGAGGTCCTTACATCCTCTCGTTGGGGAGCAGGAGAGAGAAAGTGTATGAAGAATAGCACAACATGAGAAAAGAGGGAAAGGGTGATTTGAAATATACTGTACGTGCTTCTCCTGCCGTGCTGCTGTTATCGCTATGGAGACGACATCTAATGACAGACTTGCTCCTGATTATCTTATCTGTATCCAGGTCAGGAGCACAATCGGCTCGTCCTCTGACATGTTAGCCGAGCATTCCCATCACTAATAGAAATGTATAGACAGGTAGGTAGTGGGCGAATGAGTCCTGTACCGTACATCATTGTGGAGAGAGCAGAGGCAGCCCAGCCTGTCCACACCCAGCATGCTCAACCAATGCTCTTTTTTTTTTTTCTTTCTGCAGACAAACATAGCTACACATGAACTTTCTTTCATCAGCAAGATTCAAATGCACACACACACACACACACACACACACACACACACACACACACACACACACACACACACACACACACACACACACACACACACACACACACGCACGCGCCATGCTCTAAAATTCAGAGGCACCAAACATTATTTCCCAGCTAAGGATGCGCTGAGGTTAGCTCTAGCCTTTGTACCTTCCTTGTTACCCTTGTGGCTGCAAGGCCATGATATACTGTGATTCATTAGTTTCAAAGACAAGCCTTGGAATTGGGCTCGTGTCTGTCCAGAGCCTGCGCCTTTTAACTGCTTCCTTCAAACGGGAATTTTTTTTTTTTTTTTTTTTTTTTTTTGGAAGGAGCTTTCCTCTTTTGAATTACCTTCTCAGAAGCTCCAATTATTTCCCAGCTTAGAGCAGTGATTAATAAGGTGGACTCGCCCCTCCATGTTCCTAATTAATTAGGAGGCACCCGGTAACACTGGAAAGCTCCAAGAATGGTCTTGTCCCTTCCCTCAGGATGGAAGAAGAGTGAGATGCAAATGCACGGTGTCCTTTTTTTAAAGTTGTGTTTTGTGTGTGTCTGTATAAATGCATTTTTACTTTCTTCTTCGTACCTAACCTTTAAGCTCTCTTCAAAGTCCAACAACAATGGAAACAATTCACCGATGTCACTCCTGCCTTCGTTTGGCCGTTTCTGCTCAAACAAAACTTCCAAATGCATCTGAATAAGTACTTTAATTTAAAATGAATCCTTATGTTATAAACAAAAAAGCATTTTATTACGCTTTATATCACTTTTTGTCACTTCCTTGAAATCACATAAAAAAAAAGTAAGTGGTGTATTTTTTTATGTAGCGTTCCCCTACAGACATATTTTAAGACATACAAAAATACTCAGTTTTGAATAATAATTTCTGTCTGATGTAGTTTTTCCACAGAAAAAAAAAATGCATCTACTCCTTCCATTGTCAGTGTATACAGGCACTGGAGGCTTCAAGTTTCCACCACACACTTCTGTTTGCACGATTGGCTCCGGACTAGTTATGACGTCACAAAAGTTTTAAGATGTGCACCGAGAAACTTTGCCCCTTCTGTAAAACAACATGAAGCCAAACATCCAAGTATAGTCGCAATAAGCAAAACACATTTTCTTGAGTGGAGGGTGGCTTTAAATACAAAACTTAAGAAAATGAATGACTGAGACTCGCTGGCTTGTTAGAAAAGACTTTTTGTGCCTTTATAGGGGTCTTCCTCTCTCTACTCTGAGCCTTTTTCCAGGCGGACTACAGGGGTCTCAGGACTCCAGCTGGTAGATTTATTCCTCATCCTCTCTCCCTTTACCACAAAGTCCACAGCCAACTGAAACCTACTGTAAACAGCAGTTTCTCTCTGGAGGATGAGCCATCGCTCACCTCAGGGCGCTGCAGATGAAGATGCCCTCGTTTTGCGACGATTGTTATTGAGGCTTGGTTTAGCGGCCTAATGTACGTGCATTTGAAATTAAAAGAAAGTTAAAACTTGCTTCTTTAAACATGAGGCTGCGACCAACCTGTTAAGAAGCCATAGGAGCTGAGGTTTTCTGGGTACTGCCGTGTAAGTAGTGCTCAGGATTTCAAAAACGGCAAACAGAGAGACAAATAGAGCGCCCTCACCCTGTTGTTTTCCATTTTTTGTGTGAGTCACGGGAGTCCTTTTTTTGCATTATTATGAACCTGGTGTGCAAGACAGATTCTGGTGTTAAAGTAACAGCTCCAAGGCTGAACAGTAACCCGTTTTTTATTTTACTAGTAAATGCCAGTCTGTTATTTTAAACAGGCGCCTATGCGTCTTTTAGGATAAGGTTGCATTAAAAGTTATGAACAGAGGGGATTTTGAGGGTAGACTAGGCTGCGTGTTTCATTTTCATACCTTTATGTAACTCCTGTCTAACATTTAATAGAGCATAATGTAGGGCTTTATCCGCGAGAACATTTATTGCAAGACTTCTCAACATATTCCAGACGGCTGATAAAAAGCAAGCACGTATTATTTTCAGCTCCCCGTCCTTCTTGTGAATGTTCAGAAAAATGATTTTCCTTAAGTATTAGCATTAACCTCAGGTTTTATCCATCTGTGTCTGCTCTGTCCTCCACCACCGCTCGATCAGACATGGCATTTAATGGCATCACATTTTGTTTTTGCGTCACTCTGCTGAAATGACTAGAATGAATATTCTCTTTGAATATGAAGGCAGGATAAGGTGTCAAAAGCTGTCATTAGTGAGGTCCCTTATGATACTGTTGCCTTTCAAACATGTATTGCAACATGTTGTAACACATTAAGGCAATAGAGAGCACCTGTTTTTTTTAAGTGTTCATATCCATAAAAAGATATATTTGTGGTTTTAAGTACTAAAAACCATCTCAATGTAGTTTTACATCTCCTCTTTCAGAATTCTCCCTGGAGTTCTAGCAACAACAGGTCAGTGTCAGGCTCTGGGCCTCCCTTCTGATTGGCTGACTGTTTTCTGAGTGACTGAATAAAAATATAGCAGATTTCAGGTAAACACTCACAAACAAATCACATCCTGCAAGGTTGGATGGTGGGTCCAGGTGGGCGGGGCTTGGGCCATCGCTGAGAGTCCTGATGGCTGGTTTTAAGGCTCAGGTTCTGAATACAGGCTGTGTGCATTTCTCTGTGGACTGAGCGCTTGGATACTTTAGCAGTATTAATATAGAACCTAGACCTTCATTGTAATCAAAAAAGACATGTAAATCTCACTTTATACAATATGGGACCTTTTAAAATTGCATAAATACTGGATATTCCCTTGCACACTATTGTAAAAAGACATAAAACTTTCACCCTACAAAGAAATGAGCGAATAACATTTTCTGGTGTGCTTCCTTATGTTGACCGCTTTGTTTGCTCGCATTTTAGGTTTTAAAATTAAAAACACAAATCAATGGAAATTCATTATGCATTAGATTATTCACTGTGAATATATGACAACAATTACCAAACTTTTTCACGTTCAGAAAACAGTAGCACAAGTGTACGACACAGTCATTTAAATGTCTACAAATGACAAAAAATGCCCAGAAAGACACTGCAACATGCAAACGTGACTATAAAAGAAGAGGATTTTGTAGCACTGAAGATAGTTTTAGCCTCTGTTAGCCGTGGCCCCTCTATCCTCATCTTTCTTTTGTGTGATCTTTCCCTCAGATTATCCGTCTTTCCGTGTTTTCCTCTGGCTCACAATCTCTCCCTTTCACCTATTTAAGCAAACACTCTCCATAAATTCAAGTGAAATCTCATTTTCTCAAGGCTCTGGGGTGCCAAATGGAATAAACAAAAGCAGCCAAAGTTTTTGACCTCTGTGGCTGCTGACCATAAAGATAATCAGTCCGGCTTCACAGTCCTGGCTTCCATCCTCCCTCTGACAGACAGACAAATAGATTTGCCGCAGTTACAGTGTGAGTTAAAGTCAGCCGGGAGGGAACGCTCGCTCTGCTTGACCTCCATCCTGTTCTCTCCGTTCTCGCAGTCGACTGACCTTCCTATGACCAGCTCTGCCTGCGTGTTGGGGGTCACTGACTGAGCGAAGAAGCCACGCGTGGTCATCAGTCAGACGGTCAGATTTGGGCTGAAGGAAGCCTGTCTCTTTCAGCTGATCTTGCTGATTTTTTTTTTTCCTTCCATCTGTTGCCCTACACATGCTCACGCAGAGCAGTGTCCTTGTGAAAAATGAATGCTGGATGGAAAGCAAAAACAGCATCCGCTCTAGTTGACTAGCACAGCAAAAAAAAAAAAAAAAAAAAAAACAGCAGCAGTTTCCCCTTCTTGCCCTAAAAAAAAATAGAAATAAAAATATCTTGCCCTAAAAAAAATCCCTGCTGATGAACCTCTCCAAAAATGGCAAATTCATCTTCATTTTTTCCTTTTGTGTTCCTGTGTTTGACTCATTTAGAACTTCAAATCCATGCAAGACTCAATGGGAAACCTGTGTAGGAGTTAGAGTTCAGATGCCTCTTTCATCGCTAAATTTAGCTTTGTGATAAAAGGAAATGGTGCAGAGAAAGTCGGAGACCTGGAGCACGGAGTCTTCCCCTGACTCCTTGTCATGCAGAAAGCAGATGCTTTTCGTTTCCCATCCCACTCGTCATTAAGGTTACGACTCTGTGGCCCCACGGTGCCGAGAGATGGACACACAGGGAGTCGACGGAGGCAGAGGAAGGATGTGTGATGACTGGAATCGGACAGTTTTTGCTTTGTCAGATGAGGTGTGAAGTCGGTCGGCCTTCTCCTCTGTCTACCTGCCTCCGTGTCTCTCCCCTCCTCACTTATTTTCTTGCCGTCAGCAACTCCCTGCTGGGATATGGGACACGGCAGGATCTCCGCTGGTTGGCCCCTGTACTCCTCCTCACTCACTCTCACCTAATCCCTCCAGCGCTGGGGACAGGAGTGAGCTGCCAACAACAATAGGAGCTGCCAGGGTTTGATAAAGAGGCTGTGGACTGCTTCGGGGTGCAGGGACCCTGTGGAATCGAGGCCCGACTCCGTGACACAGTTGCCTTAAAATCATCAACGGAGTTTGGTTTCTGAGGCGCAGGGGTCACGGGCAGGTTGTAAATTCACAGAGGGTTAAGCAGGAAACTGCATTTGTTGACACATGAGCTGAGAGAAGAGCTATAGGCTGTCCTTCCTGAAAAACAACGAGGCATATATTTATTTGGCAGGAGCAGATCCAGTCGTCTGATGTAGGAACATAGCTGCTGCTGCTAACGACGCTCAGGGCATGTCCTCCGTGTTTCTTTCTGTACATTCGGGGATATTGAAGGAGTTAAAGGAATATTTCAACACATTTCATAGTTTGGGAGATACATTTATTCACCTTTCTGACAAAGGTTACATGAGAAGATCGATACTACTCATATCTGTCAGTTCAATATGAAGCTGGAGCCAGCAGTCTGGAGACTTGTCATCACTGTGAGGTTTCCAGACAAGAAGTGGAGACTCCAGGAAGACACTACACCCAACCAGGAAATACTCCCGCACATTAATCCCCCATACTGTCATAAACTGACAAATCTACATTCCAGTCTTTGATTTAAAAAAAACAACAAAAGAAAACGAAATGTGACTTGTTAATTAGGGAGCTTTAGAGATGGTGTTACACCCCCACCCCCACAGACACACACACACACACACACACGTTTCCATTCTTTATGCTAAGCTAAGCTAACCAGCTGCTGGCTCCAGCTCCATATTGTACACACACATGGGTAAGAAACCAAACAAGCATATTAGCCAAATTGTCAAACTGTTACTTTAACATTGTACAAGTACAAAAGTCTCATGGTGGAGTATCTGATTGGAAAACTCCTTGTATTTTTAAACTCAATATATTCAAATTTTTCCATTGAACAAATAAATAAATGATTGAGTAGATTCAGCATTGTGGAGACGGCCCGTCATCAGACCTTCAGGTCGGCGAATAGAATTCACGGAAAAAATACAGTTGAAATCTTGAAACCATACTTTAAAAAACCCTGAGGGGCTTGTGCGTGACTCATGACCTCAGAATTTCTATAATCATGGTTATTGACCTCGTCTGGTGATTGATTTTTGTTCATGAAAATGAATAAATGGACACTCTGTGTGTGGATGCAAATCAACCGTGATCACCTTCTTTATTTCTGCTCGATTGGTCGTCGATGCTGTGGAAAACAATGAACGAGCCCCAGCTGTGTTCTCCGTCTGCGCGCGCCGCCGTCTGATGTGATGTTTACAAACTACCCGGTGAGCCAATAAGAGAGAGCCAATAGCTTCTTTGGTGGATCAGCTGAGCAACAGGGCCTGCATCCCTTAGAGGGATCAGAGGAGCGCCGAGGATCAATGAGTTAGCGGTGCTTTATTGGGAAATCAATCGCCAACTTTTAGCAACAGGGTGAAACGGTGTTGAGAGCTGATTTTGAGGAAGACAAACAGAGTCTTTTGTCAGCATTCACCGCAGAAATCAGCTGTAATGAAAGCTGGGAGAGGTCCATGAAACGTATGGTGTCGCTTAACAAATTGGACATTTAATTCCTTGTGTTGGTACACAGACCACACCTGTTGCAAATGCATGAGGGTCCTGACCTTGCACATTACACTAAAGATTCATTTCTCTTTAAATAATTCAGTTGTTTTTGTTCCGTCTCCTCTAAGTCTGATCTCGCAACCTTCTCCCGTCAGTCTTCTCCTAAAAGAACACGGGGTCAGGGTGCGAATGCAACCCCCCCCCAAAAAAATACATCAAGATCCGACTTTTACTCGAAAGAGGGAGGACATCTCTCTCTCTGACACAATCAGAGGGGGTGAAAGACATGAAGGGTGGGGAGAGTAAATTTGTATGCAGTCCTTAATTGTCTGATTTCCCTGAGGGTGCGCGAGGCAGGGCCGGAAAAGAAGAGGAGGAGGGCGTACAAGTACAGACAGGTTTAATTAATTGAAATACTGCTCTTTTTTTTGTATGCGCGTTTACCTTGTGAAAAGAATGATAGTCTTGATTGTTTGAAGTTCCCTAGTCGCTCATTAGTTCAAGCATGAGCTTGCAATGAATATAGATGCGTGAGCTGCGGGCCTTGGGCCAGTTCTTTGCAAAACATTTGAATTAATGGGGAAAGCTCGAAGCTGTTGTATTAGCATGACCCGTCCTGAAAATGACTTTGCATTCACCCCGTCTCGGCACCTCCTCCCATTCTCAGCCTTAACCCACATAATGATCTAAAAAAAACCACATGCACACACACACAAGCAAAGCAAAGCAAAAAAAAAAAAAATGTTAGAGAGAAATGTGTGATGCAATTAATTGTTTTGAAGCTGCACATGAAGCTTATTTTTTCCTCTTGGAGTGTATTCACAGAGGGGAATATAAATTAAATCTAGCAAATTTCCATCTGTGGGCTTTCAGTATTTCCTGATTTTGCTACAGGCTGGAAGACATGAATATCAAGAAGTGTCTTGCTTCTAGTAGTATGAAGCCCACTAGCCCAGATTTCTGTCTCCACCTCATTATAATGGAGGTGAATGAAATTTTGTTGTAAAGAAAAAAAAACAAACTTTTTTCTAATAGTAGTGTTTTTGTTAGAACCAGATTATTAGGACTATTTCTACGGTAGAAAGTAGCTCCAGTGAAAACATTTGGGTGAAGCAGAAAATTTTGTTTCAGAGTTTTCAAAATACTTGAGGAAAGCATTACACTTCTATATTTCCTTTCTGATTTTCCAATGCAGAATGCACTGAGAGTTGAATAAGTAGTTTAAGAAATCAGGCGGGGGTGGCGGGGGGATGGGGGGGTGGGGGGTGGGGTGTTGTGGTTTGCTGATAGTGTTGAAAGAAAAGAATGTGTTGCATGATCTATAAGCCAGCCAGCCTGTTGTAGCCTATGTGGAGCACAAACACGATCCGCGCTGTGGAAACGGCACATGCAGTGATGCGTGCATGTGTACAAGCGCACGCAGACGCACATAAATCACACTGAGCTACCAGCACAAGCACACACTCTCTCTCTCTCTCTCTCTCTCTCTCACACACCATCTCTCTCACCATCTCTCTTCCACACTCCAACACCCCCACACGCAGACACACAACCGGAGCTCGTCCTGAGGGAGGTGAAGAGACAGAGCAGAGGCACACTCTCTGCCACAGAGGAACTGAAGGCCCGGGGGCAGATAGGAGTAGAAAGAAGGATGAAGGATCTCCCCTCCAGTGATCCACAGCAACAAAGGCGATTTGAGAGACTGCTGCTTTGGCACCCGGTATAATTAGTTTCAGATAAAGATGTCACTATCCCATGCCACAAAAAAAAAAGAAGGAAAAGAAAAATCCACCTGGGACAAACTGCCAGGAATTTTTATATTTTTATTTGTTTTCCTACCAATTAAATTTAATTGTTATCACTTGTCTAATTGCAAACATAAGGAATATTTAAGCTTCATATTCTACTTGACCTGAAGTGGAACATTTTGACTTCACACTGTGCAGATCAACTGCCTTTGATTAGTCACATGTGATTACTTTTCCCTTTCCCTCGGGGATCAGTGATATCATGAGCAATAAAATGACTATTAATGTCTTTTTTCTGAGACATAAAGAGAGGGCTTGCCCTGCTGTAAGGCGTCAGTGAGCGGAAGATAATGATTTGCTGGGTGATCGTTGTCATAGACACCGTTTGTCCCAGTTGGCGTGCGCATGAGTGCCTTCGGGTGACAGACACTGTGGGTGTAAGCGAGAGCCAGATGTGACATGATGTCGCATGTCGACAACAGGCAGAGAGACAAAAGGGGGATCGGACAGGTCTGTGTAAAAACAGCAGACTTCAGAGTCAAAGTTTCACTTTTCTTGTAGTTCCTCTGATTCAGACTGTTTCTGGTTACGCCTATGTGACTTTTACTACATGCCTGAGATAAGTCATACAACCAGACAACCATGAGGAGTGAAATAAACATGGATTTAAGCATTTAATTCCATTTTCATTGTTCTTGTCAGGCTGGAATGATTAGACTGTGTGTCACTCCACATTGAGCTGTGGTGCAGTGATAGACGAAGTGTTCCCATAATATGGTGAGGCAGCAGCACGTGTGCTGAATGTGAGGGACAGCTGATAGAAAACAAGTCCTCATACCTAAATGACATGTTTGTCCGTGCCTTCCAAGCACATTACCCATGTGACCGCTCCAAGAACAACTCATGAACGTTTCCTGGTCCGCCCCCCGCTCCCCCCAAACTGTGGTTGAAATCTCATTAAGCGAAGGCAAGTGAAACTGCTGCTTGGTTAAGAACGTGGTCATGGTTACCAGTCCCTATCCACAAAGAGCTCCTGCCTAAGAGCTTTTGTGGTGTTGAAACAGTATCATGCCAGTTCCACCTTTTCTTAGAGAGTCATTATTCTTGGAATGGTAAGAGCTTGCTTCATGGGAAACAATAACCACAGGTCTATCTAAGGCTACATTCACACTACTCTGGAGATTTCGAGCCCCTAAAACAGCGGTTTTGGAAATGCTACTGGTCCTGTTTTAGTTTGAAACCTCGGGGGTTGTGTTGTAGTCCGGACGGGCAAAAACTGAGACCACTGGAAACGATGGCGTCGACACCCACGGTCGACCATGATTTGGTCTTGTCAGCCTCGACTACCAGGAATGAATGCAACGAATTACAAGCATTGCTGACCTGGTTGTCTTTACTAGCAGCTGCTGTGTAGTTTCATTTGGCATTTTAAGGCTACAGCTCTCTTTGCTGTTCCTCGTTGGTTGTATTTTCTGCAAATAACCAACTGCGCAGTCGGAAATCCGCTTCCTGTTTACACCTGTACGCGCATGCCCGGTGTACGTATGAATGGTCATGTGAGATGCATTTTCAGGTGTGGAGATTATTTCTGGTTGTGTTGGTGAGGACAGCCTTCTGATCTGTATGATTCCTGGAAATGTGAGGTTGCTAACAGCACATCTGTTTTCTCTCTGGTCTTTCTCTATTTCTTGGTCCACTGATCACAGCATCTTCACTTGATGTACATACTCCGCCTTTTTAGCTGCGTAGTTAAAGCGGCGAGAAAAGATATTAAAACATTTAAGAAACTACACAGTCTATTTCTGATAGTTATCCACAGACTTGTGTATCTTAGTTTAGTCTACATCTTCATCTTCACACTTTATCAAAGATCAGTGTTGCATTTCTGCTCTAATTCCAATTATCTTATCCATTGTTGGGCTGGTATTCATCATTTCGTCTCTGTAATTGGGATCCCGTGGAGTCATCCATCACGCAGACATTGCACAGAGATGACACTTTATTGATTTCACGGGGCATGCCTGGGCTTAACCACATCAATCTCTAGGTGACAGTCACTGCAATAATTGCGTGCCACTACTGCTAATGGCTATTCTGTTTGACCATCTCGCTGACCAATTAACCGCCCCGAGATGCCACACAGGTGTAAAGAATCATAATAAGGCTGTTATGATGGGTTGAAACCAGGACAAAAACCCAACCAGACCTGCTTTTTCATTGTGAAATAAACACGAGAACCTTTTCATTTTTGCGTTTTCAACACAAGCCTAAACCCCGCACTTTTTCTTTTTTTTGTGTGTTTTTGCCTCGGCACCTTTGCTGCAGGACTGAATTGTTGCCCTTAGAGCCTGGGGTGCCACGGAGCTGCATGTTAGATCGCTACTGAACATGGCAGCTTATATAAATGAAGTCAAAACCATCTGCCTTGACTTTTGTTACTCTTATTTCCCTTTCCTCCCTCCTTCTTGGGCAGAAATCATTGGCTAGCATGCTCCAACGGGTCTGTTCATGACATGCTTTGTGAAGACTGGGAGTTGCATTGAGCTCAGGGTAAGCAGGGGGAATTCTGCTTCTCTGCTCTACTTGGCACTGGCCCGCAACACTGCCTGATGTCAGACAGATCACAGCCAGGAAGACTGGCCCTCTTCCCTTGCTCCTGGAAAAAAATGTTTCTAACACTCAGACAAGGTTTTTTTTTTTTTTGGTCTGGGAGGGGGAAGGTTTGCACTAATGTAGGTTTTCATGCACATGATCCCACTTTTTCCCCACTTTTTCCAAGTGAAGCTGGGTTCTTGCCACTTGCCACATGAAAGCAGAGGGACATTATTACTACCACATTGCCCCATGAGTCCCTATGTTGAAATGTAATGTACTAATTGGAGCTCCTAGATTAGGTTTTACGAGAAACGTATTTCTTTGATGATGATTTCATCTGCTCTAAATGTTTATATTTACATCTGTTCTAAATAACTTTCCGTTACAGAACAGGGCTTACAAGTGTTAGAGAGCTACCAGCTCTCCAGAGGCCTCATGCCTTGCCTCTCATTTATCATAGTTAACTCTAGGATTTGTGCAGAAGTCCCTGATTAGGTTGTCTGATTTTAATGAGACATTAAACATCGGAGCCTGTGACCGGGAAATCACTGGACACTGATCTAGTTTGTTTTCCAGCAATGGTAATGAAAACTATGGTGTCAATGTACTGACCATAGCAAGGAAGTCTATTAAGCATATTCACATTATGGAAAACAAAGCTATTGTATTTTTTTTTTATTATTTACACCATTGTCACATAATGTCTAATGGTGCGCTCCAATTGAACTGGAAAGTTGGAATTCCTGAGTTCTCAGTCTGAAAATTTCAGCAGGAACACCCCCTGAAGTCGGAGTTTCGACTTGGAAAGTCAACCTGGACCTCAAAATCCAAGATGGCTGCTCTACACATCAACAAAAGTGAAAGCTGTGGTAAAATGCTGTTTATTATCACTCGTGTCTCGGTCATACACACAGTACCGTCCAACTTCTATCTGTGGTCATGTTTCTTCGCTGTTTGTATGCGCTAACTACAGCGTAATGCGTTGATGTCAACTGGCAATGCTAACAATATCGACAGCAAGCGAGCAACAACACGACAAGCTTCCGACTTGTACTAGAACACGGTCAGTTCTTTCAGCTCCGACTTCTGAGGTAAATAGAGCGCAGTATGAGTCCTAACCTTTTCTTTGCTAAGCCTGGATGGATACCTTATCAAGAGAACAGGGAGGGCAGTTCAAAACCCATTAGTGACCACTGACTGAAAAATTGTCTATTGTCTATTCTGCCAAATAGAACAGATCTGTGATGCCCACACCATGAGCGAGCTTGACTCTACTACAGTGTATTTTTCCCCACACTTTTGTCTCTACATGTCTGTATTTAAGGCACCTGACGGTGTTTTTTTGCCGGGAACACTTTCTTTCTCACAATAAGGTTTCTCTTCCTCGTCTTGGCCTGTAGTCACATAATCAATTCAGCGTTTTGTTGTTCTTCCAAGATTTGATCAAAAGTGTCCCAAGCAGTTTGAACTCTCTTCTCTCCCATGGAGAATGTGTTTTTATGGCCTGTGCGTGACTGCGGCTCAGCTCTCGGTATGTCTGTATGCTTCGGTGCCACGAGTTTTCAGGACAAGACTACATGTACAATCCTCTGTCATAATCAATAAAAAGAAAAAAAGAAAAAATTATGTCACATTAGCATATGAAAGCTGAAAAATTCTTTCTTCAGCTTGACTGCCCAGTGGAATGTTTGACTTTCAGTCAGGACCTTTTCTTTCTAGGTCATATGCAGCACAAACCTACAAATGAGACCTCCCTTTTTGCCTTTGATTGATTAGGTTCTGACTCCAATCCATCAAGCCTGTTGCAATTAATGTATCTCACACGCACATCTCCATTTACTCCCCTCACATACAAGCAGAACAAACATTAACAATGAAGGAACATGGAACAGAAAGGTGGAATGCATTGATAAATCATCAAAGAGATCCATTTTTCCAGTGTTAACATGGTCGTATTGTCTCAATTAGAACATACACAGCAGGGAATGTGTTGGAACTGTTAGTCATGACATTTATTTCTTTTTGTGAATCTGTTCCATTTAGATGGATAGATAAGACGATGCGTAAATCCTGGTGTTATTTCTCTATACAAAGACGGGCAGATGAGGCTGACAATGTTGAAGAGATACAACAGAAAAAATATGATAATTGAATGCAGGAAGAACAGAAGTGACATTTAGTAGCTGGCACTCAGGATTAGCTTGAAGTGACTTCATTGTCTTTCTGTCTGCATTGTCAAATCTACTGACAGGCAAATCTGACTCTTTTCCCGAACCTAATATATTTTCTTTCGAAAAGTTATTTTCATCCCGGAGACAGCGTGACAAGATGTAAACATAACAACTGTAATTATGGGTATTGCACCTGTCTAACTGCTGCAGAGAAGTTAGCAAATATTTCTTTGTCAGATTTTTTAGGACAGCTTTATGCAGCAGCAGAAAAATCTCAGTGATATGATCTCCCGTTGTGTCACACTTGCAGTTATTGTGGCTGTTTTAGGTGTCAGGCTGCCTGCACACGGGGCAGGTTTTGGTGGCATTAACGGCCGGAACGTGGCATCTTCTTGTTGACTCGTGGTGCCTCTCACCGATGCCGGCTCCCCGTCAGTCAAATGGAGCCCTGCTGGGGTACTGTCCCGTGGGTAATGAATTCTAAATGGGGGGCGCAACCCCCAGTCCACTTCCTTCCCCCACGCCTCATTAACTTACCACTGATTGATAAACGGTGAGCTGCTGCTGCCATGTGGGGCGGGCGGCTCGTGGAATTAGACAAATTATATAGTTGGCTGGGGGGAGTTCATCACTCAGGAGGGATGAGATGCACCTACAAGTATTTCTGCGCTTTTTTAACTCAGTCTTGCAAATAGTCTACGTAGTATTCCACTGTATGTTTTCCTGCATGTCTGTTGTGCAGATTGCAATTCTTATTTGGATGGGTTTATCATGTTTTAGTCTATTATTTGTGAAGGATTCACAATTTTTCAAGTCTGTCTTAAAGCCACATCTGAACATTGGTTTACTTGCATAAAAAATCTCTCATTAAAGCACGAGTGTTTATCACAGTTGCCAGGAAATCCCTAATCTTAGAACCCATGACTGAACTAAGCCAATTTAGTTGCAAATCCACTGGGGCACTAAGGTCAGCATGTACAGTAAATCAACCAATGATTGGCAGTGACGAACCTCTTTTAGAACTCCTGGCCTCTCGTCTACTAATGATGGTCCATCTGTGACTTGATCAGTCAGCTGTTTTGCCACAGGCATGGCTACCACTGGCCTCTCAGTCCTATTTTTGGCACTTCTACTGCTTCATAGTACTTAGAAAGATTTGAGAACATGCAAAGAAGGAAAACAACTTTTAGACTCTGTTCCTCTACCACTGCAAACGAAGCAGGAAACAACGTAAGAATGCCAATAACTATCATGATGTGCACATGGGTACTTGTACTGCGGGACTAAAGTATGGTTAAAGGGTTTTAACTGGAGAAGGTGCCCTTGTTGCCCAGTTCATAGGTGAAACAATTTGGATTTGAGCTGAGCTGCTGATGTGAAAGCAATGTGACAGAGAATTGTGTATTCAATGGAAATCATCTCTGCCTAAATGGAGCTGTGCAGGGTCTGCTTTGAAAACTCTCCTTGCTGTTGTGTTCAAGGATGCTCTGACATTTGAGAGTGTCAGCTGAAACGTGCAGAAAGCAAAAGCAGGAAATGTGTTCTCCCTGTTAAACAGACTGGTGACATTAACAAATGTTTTTGTTGTGACCTACTAAGATGTGATCAGATACCCTGTAGTGGCATTAATTTATTTCCTGCAATGACTGTATTTCCTCTCCTTCAGCAAGACACTAACATCCCTCCCACGTTCATTCATTGAAAAAAGTAACATATGGATGACACATGGGCGTCTGCAACATGTTCTTGTATACCCACACTCTCCCAGAGTGTTGCAGACAAGCAGGGAGGCACACACATACACACACTCACCACAATGGATTGTCTGTTGCGGGCAGATGTTGAGGCTCTGTGTCCGACTGAGAGAGCAGACCTAATTAAGACTGAAGAAACACATCATTTTATTTGGCGCTCTCTACTCTCGGGCCTCACTTTGATCCAATGATTATTACCAGCTCTTTGGCTCTATAGAGGAGTAGAGGGCGGGGAAGCATTGTGTCTCATGCTGACAGCTCCCAAACAAAATAACCCCCCTCCCCGGGTTGTTACAGCTGACACTCCCAGCTGAGTTGTCAGTGGTGAGGTCAGTAAGAGAATCCAGCTGCCTGCTGAGGTTTGTTCCTCCGCTGTGGATTAGCACCAGCCAACCTTCTGCTGGTATCCTGCGGTGTAATACTGTACATGCGCTGGCTGTGTGTACAGTACGTGGACACATAAACACACTCATCCTCACTTGTAATCACGAACCCTCATGCTGTGATAATCGACCCACATTGCTTTATTGGATCTCACTTTGTTTGTTAATCGCTCTCTGCTGTTGATCTGTCGTCCCACCAGCTGAGTGTCCTTCCCTCCTCCAGAGAAAGGAGCAGTGCTCAGTAACCTCTGTAGGTGGCGAGAAGGTCAGCCAACATCATAGAATGGCAGTGATGGTATAGAGTTTTTTTTTTTTTAATCTTCGAGGTGCCAGGACAGCACAGCATATCACCTCATGCAGGCTTGAAAAGGCCACAGGAGGCTCTGAATGGTTTGTAGGTTGCTGGTTGGGGGACTTGAACAACAGTTACAATGGATTTTAATGAGCCACAGCACAAAATAAATGCATCAAAGCGTCCACATAAACTTCTCAAAGCAAAAATATTGTAGCATAATCCACTTTTCCACTGTTTATCCATATGTTCAGTATGTTCCAAACACTCATAGTCTCTCCAAAACAGTTTTCCCCAAGATGTCTTGGCTACATACCATAGCTGCCTGCGAGGAGCTGTCCTCAGATTCCCTGATGTGGGCATGGTCTGATTTGTTTTCCCTAAAACAGAAATGACACAATGAAAGTTTTTGCTTTGGTGAAGAGTTGGCAATCACTATAGCAGTCTGTTCTCTTGCCACTCCTCTCTTTTTGCTGACTGAAAAATGTAGAGAATGTATATTTTTACACACAGGTGTCACTGCTCGGTGGAAAGCTTTAACTGTGAAGCAATTATAGGAACTATTATTTATTTAAAAAATAAATTAGGTTACTGATTATCTTAATTAACAAGGCTAAGAGTTTACAGCCGTACTTGCAGCTCTGTGATGCTGCACGGCAATACATCGAGTTAAATGCTAATGTCGGCTAGTGTATGATGAGAATGCTGCTAACATTAGCATTAGCCACTACAGCTTTGAGTCCGCTACCAGTAATGTCGCTTAAGCTCTGCTAGGCGCCACTTTACCACCGTATTGTATTGTTGTGGTAACCATCTTTGTACTACATTATACTGACCATTTAAAAAACTGCAAAGGAATTGTAAGAAAGACTGAGAGCAGTGCAGCATCCCTCTGTTTGCCTGTAGCAGAGATTTGTTATGTTGATTTATTGTGCTTTCTAGATATAAACTGTAAATGGATCACTTGATTACCTCAAAGAGTCACTTTATAGTGTTATTGATTCCCACCTGGGACAAAAAATGATTTCTTCACCATATTCCTGTCAGCATAATCTCCCCATTCGCATTTTTATCAGATCATACTAAAATGTCCATTTGCTCATTATTGTTTGCAGTGTGTAAGCTAATTACTGTTCTGCCGTAGCACAATGAGTTATGGATTGATATTGAATGCTTCTTCATGGTGCATGCATGTGGCGTGAAAGTGGTTTAACGGAATACGCCACAGCAGCCTTTTTTATCCGTTTTCTTTCTCGATGCCTACAGCTGCTCGGTTCAATTTATGCTCTCCCAGAGCAGGGTTAAGTTTTAAATCACATCAGACTGTTTATCTTTCATGCAGGTCTGGAAGTGGTGGAATGGCCTAAGACACAGTGATTGATTTTTTCAGATAAAGCCCCTTAGGGTCACTTCTGAGTGTTTGTTGTCTTTGTTTATCCTTTCTAGGGGGCTGTTTGCAAGTAACTACACAGAAACCCATTACCTGGAAGATGGCAATCCGGTCACAGGCTCTCACAACTTCACGGTATGCTTTAAACAACTTTTTTTATTCTTTTTTTTTTTTCATTTTTTTTTTTTTTATCAAAGCCAACACAATAAACTTATGATCTTGAATCTGTGATGTTTTCTTCTTTATCACCCACCCAGCAGCTTTTATGAATATTGACCTTTTATGGGAGTCTTCCTCTTGTCGAGTTCTGCTTCATTGTGCTCCTATTAGGGTCAGTGAAGAAGTAAAGAAAAATTGATGTTGCGCATAGACCTACTTTTTTAAACCTCCTGGAAATGGACAGTCTTGCGCATAAAGAAGCCCGTGTAGGTGAGCGGGCCCATTTTCGTTGTCTGCCGGCAGATTCATATTTGATGAAATAAAAGGTGGACCGAGGTCACAGAACAGACTCAGTTTGAGGGAACGGCGCGAGTCTTTTATAATGGATAAGCCTAAAACTGTCCCAAAAAGTGGTTTGTCATGCAGGTCTGCAAGAAAAAAACTGAATTAGTGAACATCTACAGTACGTGCACTTCAGAAGTCACACTGAATGTGAAATATTCAGCACCTATCATTGCACTTAATGTGCCTTGTACTTGTACATTATATTAAGATTACACTTACTATCTTAAATATATCTGTAAAGTCTGTCAAATGACACTTTTGCCCCAAATCTTTAAATACAGATGTAGAGGGGTCACACAGAGACCTGCCGTGCACAGCTTTTGACCCCAGCTCCAACAGGCTGCGCTCTCATTCTTTTTTCTTTTTCATTATTGTTAATGAGTTCAATGCTTCCTGAATTGTATTTTTTTTTTCCAACTGCTCAAGTTAGGCATGTGGGCTTCTTCCAATTTCTTGTGATTTGCGTCACTATGAATGAATATTTCTCATCTTCATTAAGCTCTGCAGAAAATGTTCTGCTCTCAAATACAATGGGTCTTTGAAAACATCCTCCATAGATCCATAAATATCCCTCTCTTGAAGGGTATTTATGAATATTCTTCTCTTGAACGATGTTTTGGTTCAGAAACAACAAGGCTGTTTGGAAACAACATATGCAGCATACTGTAATGAATGCTGTGGCTGGATCATGTGGAACAGTTTCTATGCCTCAGAGCTTCCACCTGCTCGCCTGATTTCAGGGGTATGATTATCTGCAGTTTGGAAAGCAATTAAATGTCTCATTTTTGTTCAGATAACCAGAAAGCATAATAATAGACAGCCTGTGAGGTCTGTGTACACAAAATGCGTGGCCTACTTATGGCTGAAATCCACAAAAGAGGAGATTAATGTAATTCAATAATGGCCAACCCACACAGTAAAAAATGAACAATGTTTTCCACTTGAGACTGCTGTGAGACCGGAGCTGGACCATCGCTGGCTGGGCTCGGCCAGCTCATCAGAATTGCTGCCATTCCAGAGCGTGAAGACAATGAGGAAGTTGTAGCAGGTCAGCTCAGGGGTGGACTCTGACTCCGAGAATCAACATCTTAGATAGCTAACACATGGCGTGAATTGATGGTTAGATGGATGCATAAATATTGGACTGAAACTAATGGGTGATTTCGCCATCAAGAATAACTGATTAATCAGAAAGCCCCTCGCACTTGAGAGGCTTGAACCAGCAAATGTCTCATGTTTACATCAGCGATTTTGTGTCGTGCTCCACATTGATTAATCAACCAATCGGTTCTGCACTAGATAGATGGGTAGATTAGCTGTTGGATGGATGTACCAAATGATCCTCGGCAGTAACCTGGATCTACCTGCTCTGTGTCATACCAACCTGGGAACTAACTGACCTCCTCTCATTCCTCACTCATGACCACAGCCAGCTCTTCATGGGAGGGTCTTTTTTACTGGAAACAACCAGATCTTGAGAGAGTGATCCGTAGTTAATTTATTTGTCCTGCCGGCAGGGAGGAGACTGATATAGTGATCTGGGCAGGGGATCTAGAGGGTTCAGTTCTGTGTCAAAGGCAAGGTACTGCTGGGAGTGACTTCAACATGAGTCAGCCCTCCCTGCCTCCCTCCCTCGGTTCCCTCTGTCTGTTTTACATCCTCTCCCTTTCTCACTAAATCCGTCCATATATAATACAATAAATTAGTGCCATGTGCTGTAACAAAAGCCATCTACAGGGAATATGAATATCTAGCATGGATATTTAGGAGTTAACTTGAAATAATAAATGCATAGTTATGATAAACAATGTTCACACCCGGATTGCCTCCCTCAATAACCTGGGTATTAGTTATTAATCTTCCTTTTTTTTTCAAGATCCGAAGGCGTGAGCACTTTCCCATCTCATTTCTTTCTGCAAAAACCTTAGAAACAGAAAGTCTATTCCTATCCCTTATATCGATGCATCACAGTCATGATCTCATCAAAGAAACATGAGGTGGTAGCATTAACTCAGTGTAATAAAACCAGCCCTCTCCTCCCCACTGCACTAAAATTTCATATTTCATGTAATGGGCCGACGTGTCTTTGCACCTTTTTACCTCACTGTAATGGATTGTTCTCTTTCTGTACACCTCTAGGTGGAGATATGGAAAGTGGCCAAATAGGTGATTACTTGCAAGGTTTTGGGTTCACTTCTTGAATAAGATAAACATAAGTATGGATGAAAAAATGTGATCTCAGTGACTCTGACCATGTGGTGTGATTGTTGGTGCAACGATTTCTGAAACAACAGTTTGTTGAGTTGACTCAGAATGGTGCGAAAAGCATAAAATATCCAGTTCTGCAGACGGAAACACCTTGTTGATGAGAGAGGTCAGAGGAGAATGGCCAGACTGGCTAAGGTAACTCAGATAACCGCTCTTTACAGCTGTGGTAAGCAGTAAAGCATCTCAGAATGCACAACATGTTGAACCTTAAGGTGGATGGACTACAGCAGATGAGGCCACTGGTCTGGTTCCACTCCTGTCAGCCATGAACGGAAATCTGAGGCTGCAGTGGGCACAGGCTCACCGACACTGGACAGTTGAAGACCGGAAAAAATGTAGCCTGGCCCGATGAATCTGGATTTCTGCTGAGGCAGCAGATGGTAGGAACAGAATTTGGCATCAAAAGCATGAATCCATGGACCCAACCTGTCCGTGGTTTAGTCAGTACAAGTGACCCATCTCACATTACACTTAGTCATTTGATCCATTTTTGACATAAAAATACTGATTAAAGCAGCTGTAAATATTAAGTTATGGAAGGATGAAGGATTATTTAAGAATTCAGACTTGAGAAAATGCTATTAAACCTCAACCTTATTTGGGTAGTAAGACTGAAAGACACTGTTTACCAGTGCTGCTTTAACAAGCTCATGACAGAAGTGGGGGAAAAAAAACATTAATTGGATTATCAGTTTTATTGCAGAATTACTAGGAAGAAGTACCGTGATGCAAGATTAAGCAAGGATTCCCTTTAATTCCAGAAACACATCCAGACCATGAATGTGCAAAATCAGCAGTCTCTGGAGGTTAGCCACGTTGAAGGAGGCTGGACATTGAAATTTACTGCCTGCGCTCTATATTTAGAGGCAGTCAAAGAGGGGTGGAAAACTCACATTTCCTTGTTTTGCAGAACAGGGTGGCGGAGGGGCCGCTATAGGCAGACCTCACCTGAGCAAGGTTGTCTGACTGTAGGAGAAGGACTGTTTTCACTCCAAACCAGACACTTCCTCCCCACCCTCTTCGCTGCCAGGCCTGGTTCAATAAACATGGGTTTAATTCACTTTCGTTACTCCCTGCTACAGCTTGACAGGTGGTCCATGAAAGCGGGTACCTGGGAATGCAGCAGCAAGCAAAGATTGAGCTGGGAAATGTGAAACTCGCACAGATTTCAGCCATCATTAGCCTGTGGTGATGAGTGGGAATGGCTCCTGCTAACCCTGCAAAAAGCTATTCCCCCAGAGTTAATTTGCTCATATTTCACAGTTATCAGCTGGGACTGGTGTTGTTGAACTGTGTTTAAACCTGAACAGGTTTTTTTTTTTTTTCCACATTAGTTCCATTCTTCTCGTCTTGAATTTTAAATCTTGAAGTCTTTTTGTTTATATTTCCGCAGGCAAACTGCTACTACCACGGTGAGGTCGAGGGTCATGTCAACTCGGACGTCAGCCTCAGTACCTGTGCTGGGATTAAGTAAGTGTGTCAGACGCTCATTTTTAAAACACTACAGAAGCAACCAGGAAGGAAGCCCAAAGCCAAAGCTTTATTTCACCGACTCTCCCTGCTGTGGTGAGGACAGAGCAATGAATGCAATTGATACCAGAAGTGTTTTCAAGTCTTTTGGACAAGTTCAGGTTGAGTTCAAGTCAAATTGCATATCATTCAAGACAAGTCCACGTCAAGTCGCAAGTCTTCACAAGCAAATTAGAAATCAAGATACAAGTCTTAATCAATTTTGTTGGTTCAGGATTTTACCTTTTATTTTAAATAAATATGACTGCTTTTAAGTCTCAAATGAGCTTCTTTCCAGTCAGGTCCAAGTCAGTTATCATTGTCTCGGATTGGAAAGAGACACAGGCTTAGCAAACGTATTTGGAAGAGAAAATTAAGGTGAACAGGAAAATTTCTTACCAGGCTGTGTTATATTAACTTCCATAACAGTTTTCAGAACCAACTTCCTTCATTCAATTTTGGCCCACCTTGATTGCCATAGTTTTCAGGTGCTCAGTTTTTGTCTAACATCAAAATAAAGTTGCTCAGATTTTCAACAGGACTCAGTAAATAATGTTTTTTTTTTCCTGTACTAATAAGCTGAGATGACATCCTGTATATACTACTGAAGAGCAGCAGGCTAAAGTTGATATGCTGTAAGGCTTTAGACGTTGGAAAACACTGTATTTGCAGATGTCAGACAGGAGTAATGATTTCGGTAATATCACTAGACACCATCAGGAATGTTTTCACGAACCAGCCAAACCCTCTGCAGAGTGATTCGCCTGATTGTGAAGCCCTTGGTGTTGACCTTGGTCTTCATATTTATTTATTTATTTATTTATTTATTTACCTCAGTTTTTCTGCAACCTGTCTGCACAACGTCAGATGCACGGAACTTATTTTGACACAGCTACACATCGCTTGGCCTGCTCGCCGAGACAAATTGTTTTTGGTTTGCATTGGCAGCGCTTGTGCTTTTGGGGGAGTTTAGTATGAGCTCATGTGGTTGTGAATATTGTGCAAGTTTTGTGAGAATCTCAGAGTTTATTCAGACTCAGTGCATGGGGATGTCATTTTAAATCACGGAGGCCACTGTTAAATCATGAGAAAAGTTAGGAAAGAGGAAACAATGGCCACAACAATGGAAAAACTAAGAGATACTACTACTCTTTAAGCAGAATGTCTGCCAAGTGCTAATTCAAGTGGTAGCCACTATTATTCCACTGCATGATACTGACTGAGGAGTGCACTCATCACTGATGATGTATCCTCTTCTCTGGTTATATTAGGACATCGCACATAAATCACGATCACTTTTATATCAAAATTAACATTCTAGTTTCTTTACCGCATATCTGATATGTTTCACTGAAATTCCAGTATTTGAATTATGCAAAAATAAATAAATGAATATAACGCCGCACTTCTTCTAATATCTGAGGGTTCCTTCCATGCACTTCCTCTTGTGTCTGCAGGGGTTTCATCTCTATTGAAGGCAAATCGTATGTACTGGAACCATCTGCTGATCACTCTGATGGCACTCACTGGATCTACACAGCAGAACACCTCAATTTTGCTCCTGGCACCTGTGGACACGATTTCAACATATCTTATCCCATTGAACACGCAGACAGCAGCCCGTTCAAGGCTTTCAGCACAAGGGTAAGGATTATAATGCTGTATTCAACTTTACCTTGAGGTACAGATAAACTTTGGCTATACTGACGCTGTGATTTGCAAGATTTCTGCCTCCATTTCCAAGTCGACAGTAGAGAGATGACGGGAAATGGGATGCGGAGTGACATGTAACAGAGGTCCTTGGCTGCACTCGAACCACTTTAGTTTTGCCTAATGTTTGGCCATCAGAGCACCAGCTGTCTTTCTTTTTTTCTTTTTTTTTTATTTACAAATCACCAACGTTTGCCACTTAAACTCAAGGTTCTGCTAGCACTCGTTGGTAGAACAGAGAGAAAAGATTTCAAAAATCTTTTACTGTATGTAATTGAGCAAGTTAATGATTACAAACCCTGAGAACGTTCGACCTCACAAGATCTTCAACAGGTCAAATTGATCAAACTTTCACTGTTAACAGTCCATTGGAAGTGTATCAATGAGCCCTGCATCTATAAACAGTGAGAATTGTCTTAAAATCCTTCAGTGTCTGTTGCTCCACCACTTCGGTCCTGACTGAAATGCATCAACACTTGGATGGATTTCCTTGGCATGAAATTTTGCAGAGGCATTTATGGTTCCCAGAGCATGAATCCTAATGACTTGATTGGGCTAATGACTTGGTGATATCCTGGCTTTCTCTCCAGCGACACCACGAGGCTTTAAGTGACATATCTCAGTTATTGGTTGGATTTCCATGGAATTTGGTACAGAAGAACTGAATGACCCTCTGACATGTCATGTAGCGCCATTATCATTTAACAAACAGCCAGAGTGAAAAATGTTCGTACCACTTGGTTGTCAGTTTAGAAAATGCTTTCCTGTAGTTGATATTTCTTAATCTAATTTGTATTTGGATTCCGGCTGCACAGAATCTAAAACATCACTAACCTCAACACCCTTTTAAAAAAAAAAAAAAAAAAAAAAAAAAAAAAAATCATTTGCAATGTAGATATTGGTAAGTGGGCTGTATATCTTTTAGAAGCTACTACTTGTTGAATTATTCACTCATTCCTTCCATCTGATCTGACGGTGTCCATTAGTGATCTCGAGTGTATGGAGAGCGGGGGTTGATGAACGCCTGTGGAAAGTACATTGGCTGTTAAGTGGCAACATTTGCTCCGAACGCCAGATCAGACTGCAGGCTTGTAGATCAAGCCTCAAGCAGGACCTGTCCATCCAGAATTAAACAGATTGCTTTTGAGAAACTCCCATCCTACACCCTGCACTTGGCCTCTTACTACCCCACTGCTCATAGGGATAAATCATAAGGGCCATGGTCCTTGGGAGTCTCTACCCTCAGAGGAATTGGGCTTTAAAGATGATGAGCAGTGTTAAGTGGAAAACACAGGCTCTATACTGATCTCTATCTTAGAGGCGAAGGATGGCAGGAGCGGACGAACACGAGTGATTTATCAGGTATAATATAAAGAGACACAGAGATAGGTGGTGTAAAAGATGAAGCATATGTTCCAGGACCCAAAAGGAGGGAAAGCACACATATCATAATAGTGATTCAGCATAAATGTGAGGGACTTTCCATTTTCTTAAAACTGATTTTTATTTTTTTGCGATTGTTTAATCATTTCATTAAGGCTACATTGAGATTGAGTGTGTTTTTGGGAAGCAGGCCGAACATATGGTGGTGCTGGCCCTTTCACATTATTAGTTTTTATTTATTCATGCAGTAATAGGGATTTTCCTGGTGTTTTTTTATTGTACTGTTTGATTCCTGTTGGTGATTACAGTGCTGGCTTCAATGGCAACTATTGTCTTTGGTGTTAAGAGGGCTGCAAAGACTCGGCAGACGCGAACAAATCCTGACAACAGCACAATGCAGAAGTTTCCCACCTGACAGAAACAGAAGGGGAATGAGATAAGAAAAAAAGACACGAGGCTTATATTGATGATTTATACCAGTGAGTAAAGTAGGGTTTAATTCTCCTCCAGAAGAGGTTTTTTTTTCAGTGTATTTTAATATGTTTTATCTGATCACAGTGTCCCCTTTCATTTGTTTAAAATACTACGTCTCTTCCCCTTCTAACACAGCAAGAGATAGCAGAGTTAGAAGAGAAAATATCTCTGCTAAGTGAAGACAGATGTGGTTCATAAGGGAGGTGGTCAAACATGGTAATCCCGTAGGTGATTAAAAAAAGTGAAAACAGATAAGATAGTGAAGGATATTTTCAAAAAGTTGCCGTAGCAAAGAGGAGGTAAAGCCAAAAAGTAAGAACCTAGTCAGATTTGCTGGACTTGGTGCCCTGCATGCACCTCAGCTTGGTACGCAAGGGCACCGAGGTGTGCTGCTGCTTTGATAAGCTGCGATGTGCCCTGCTTGAGGGCCTAAAGATAAAGAGGCGGTGTTGGCAGAGTGCCCCTGGATGATGAGAGTCAGATGGGGTAGAGAAGGGTATAGAGATATGATGGCTAGCTGACAGGAACTACACATCAACAACTTGAGTTCCTGCAAAATCTCTATTGTCACAAGATGAAAATGTGCTGTGCGAGATGTCAAACCTCAACACAGCATGCAATGGCATTTCGAGAGTGACTTGTCTTCCATGGTTGAAAGAGAGTATCGGGCCAGAACATAATATGGATTGAAATAGCTCGGAAGAGTTGGATGTGAGCCTAAACTGAGTAGCAATTGAGCATGGGGGGGGGGGGGGTTCATTGTGTGATGTGTATTGATGTAGTAAAGAGAATCTAATCACGGAGCTCCATTATTCACTTTTCATCTTCATCCACACCTGAGCCGGACACCTTTTTGTTTAGTGAAGACTGTGAGATGTGGTTGAAAGCTCTGAAATTCTTTTCACCATATAAATTGTAGAAAAAACACTGGGCTGAACTAATTGAAGAAGAGGAATACTTTTTTGTTCTTGTTTGCCATTTATGTAAAGTTGAAGCTTTGAATGTTAGGATTTGTTCAAAAATATCTCAAGATATTAATTGTAGATTATATATTTTCCATTTTGCGCTGGTATTTTCTGTTTTATAAAAACGGTAAAATACATGTGTTAAATTACGTGTCTGGAATTCACACACATAGCTCTCAGTCTATTGAAGAGTAGGGATACTCTTCACGGTGTTGACTGAACATAGTGTTTACGTGTGCACCTCCTCTCCGGTGGCCTCCTCGAGACTTGGTAATCACCATAGGGTGCATTTAGAGCACACTTGCCCATCCTGGCTTATCTATGGAGGAGGCAGATAAGAGCAGAGAGGATCCAGGCTGCCAGGCCAGCAAGGATAAAGAGGCTCAGATTGAAAGAGCGCCATGGTGTGAAGGCAGAACACTTAGCCAGCAGGATAGTATAGGATCTGTGAGTGTGTGAGTGGAAAGAGCGAGCTTGCGTGTGCATTGTGTGTGTGCATGCGTTTGTGTGTGTGTGTGTGTGTGTGTAAGTGTGTGCAGGTGAAACAGCGTGATGTGTGGGCTGCATTTGTCTTTGTATGGAAATGCCCTCCTGCATATCAGTATTGTCTCCATACTCTCTACCTACTTTGGTTTATCACCAAATACTTGCAAAAGTAATGGCATTCCCATCAGCCTCAGCTGTATTTGTGTCTGGTGCTGGCAATGGTTAGCATGCTAACATGTTAAACTTAAGATGGCTAACTTGAAAAACATTATATCTGCTTCACGTCATTAGCATTTAGCTCAAAACGTTACTTTCCACATCTATGTACCACATACACTCAAAGACACAGACGCAGACCTTTTCCTTTACCTATTACCTATTTAAATGACATCTGATAATTCCTTACACCTGATTCCTCTTACCCGTTCAAAAGTGGTTTCACTGTGTCAAGTCTTTGACCCTGAACACCAACGGAGATTAATGTAAAAACTTTAAAAGATTTTAAAAACGCTAAATTTTCAATGAGAACAAATCCGGCTTCCGTTCGGACATATGCTCACTGGTCCACACTCCACTGTGTAAGTGTGATGGTAGAGTCAAGCGCTCTTTATAGAGGGTGCAATATACTGTGTGCCAACAGAGCTTGCACCATTGTCCAAAACAGTGATTTATTAGTTAATAAGCCGGTTCCTGTAGAGTGTTATCAGAGGTTTGTGCGACCTTAGTGGCTCTTATTGGGTCAGGCAGGATGAGTAGCTGATTGCTTTGTGCTGATTCTCACTTCTGCCTTTTGTGTAGAGTGCAGCTCAGGTAAAAAGCCATATTGAGCAGCCACCTGCTAAATTTAGGCTGCTCTTTCCAAAAAAGCTGCGGTTAAGTGCGTCCTACTAATGTCCTTCCTCTTCTCCCTCTCTACTCTCTTCTCCTCCTCCTCTCTCTTCATTTCTTGGTTTATCACTCTGTCATTTCCACCCTCTGTTCCCTCTCCCATTAACCCCCCCCCCCCCCCTTGTATTCTTCTTGTATTGTTTTTCCTTCACACCCACCTAATCCCTGTCCAATCCTCTTCACAGCACAAACGCCATGCCCAGACTACGACCAAATATGTGGAGCTGATCATCGTGGCTGACAACAGAGAGGTAAGCAAAGGTCACGCGGTCTCACCCTCTCCTCCCTCTGCTGCCAAATCCCACGGGAAAGGGGCTCAGAGGTCAGACGCTTAGCTGCCGCTCTATCCCCTTGAGACGCAGATATGGTGGATGGCTCTAGCCCCGCTTTGCTGTTGCCCCCTGATGTGTCTGCTTACTCATCCATTTCACTGTCCGACTCCAGCTACATCCCTCTGCATAGATCATTTGGCCACTTGACTTACAAATGAGACTTTCCCATTATGTGCACCCTGAATTATCTCAAATCTCAGACTTAAGATCTTAGAGAGGGCTGGGAGAAGAAAGTGGTCCTCATCGACATGAGGCCTATAGGTCTGTGTCACATGCTTTAGAGCCTGAGAGACTGAATAAATGTCGGATTTAAGACAAGGTGGCTGAGGTTATCTCTTTAGCCTAAGCTCCACTGAGGAGCTCTTTGATGATAGCAGCTATGGCAGAAGCGCCAGTGGAATTAACGTGATAGCGACTGTAGCACAGCTCCAAGACACCCTGTGGAGAACTTTCTGGAGCTGACACAGTGTTAATTTGTCCCAAGTAACGTCTTTGGTGTTAATCAACATTCAGAGTGAATGGATCACCTCTTTCTCTATCTGCCTCATTCTGTATGGTTGTATTGTTGCAGTTTCAGAAGCAAGGCAAGGACATGGAGAAGGTCAAGCAGCGGCTGGCTGAGATCGCCAATTATGTGGACAAGGTAACAATCAAATCAACAGAGGGAATGTGGTGTTGGAACGTGATTTATTAGAGGTCACATCAAGCCTGGTGAGAATTAACCAACCTGTGAGCAGAGGCTGATTAGATTATGAATGGATGATCAATTCCATAACTCGGATGAGCAATGTTGTGAAGAGTCCACTGTAATAAAACATGCCTTGGCTGGTGGTTTAATGAAAGACAAGCAAAAGATGATTCATTCATATGGAAAGCTGTATGCTGATTAATGTTCAAGGATTTATTCAGAGTCCCTCATCATTTGTAAGCGATTATTTAAAACCGTTTGTGGTTTTAATAAGTAATGCAAAGTGAAGAGAGTAACAGAAATGATAAGAGAAACAGATCTGAAGCCCTTGGCCTGAATCCACTTCTCTTTTCTTACCTGCTATACACCTCTCCTCATTTTAACCCTCAGTTCTACAGGGCTTTGAATATCCGAGTGGCTCTGGTGGGCTTGGAGGTGTGGAGTGACGTGGACAAGTGTCCCGTCACCCAAGACCCTTTCACCACGTTGCATGAGTTCCTAGACTGGAGGAAGGTCAAGCTGCTGCCTCAGAAACCACATGACAATGCCCAGCTCATCAGGTATATCTCTTCTTGTAGCATCCACATGAAGCCTAATAGCGGTGTTTCAAATAGAGGAATCCGCTGTTTGAAAGTTTGGGATTTATTCTAAAATTATTGACGACACAAAATTAGAAAAAAAACTATGTGCAAAAACTAGTCTTTTGTTTTTCTTTATTACAGGCAAAATTGAATATGTTTTGTAGTATTACTGCTGTTTGTTTTTCTTTTGAGTTACCCTCAAATGTATCCTGCAGTGCAGATTTTTCATTACCAACAGAAACTGTTTTGTTTCAAAAGCAGTTTAATTTCCTACCTCATAAAACATTTGTAACCTTTTTTGAGACGCACATCTTTCTTGGAAAAAAAAATCATTGTATCTTGGTTTAAATGAAAAAGTGTTTAAGGTTTGCTATCAAGAAAAATGTATATAGCTTTGCGGAGAGACTACATTTTTTTTCGTTAACATATGCTGGCGGAACAAATGCTAGCAAGGGGATATGATAGTATACACCATTTTCATAACTAATTTTCAACTAATTTTCAATCAAAGTACTGAGATAAATGCTAGTGGAACAGAGGATAACAATGAGTAAATGGCAAAGTTGGTCTGTTGGTCAGTTTGAAATGCTAATCTAACTCTAGCACTAAGTGGCTCCTGGGGGCCTTTACCTTGACAGTTGAAATGCGGGGACGTATTGTATGCCGATGATTTGATAACCTCTGTTTTTTTTTCCTTTTTAGTGGGGTGTATTTTCAGGGCACCACCATTGGTATGGCACCTATCATGAGCATGTGCACAGCAGAGCAATCAGGAGGAATCGTCATGGTACGTGAATGGGCTTCAGCATGCTCAGATGCTTTTACACCATCTTGAAGCCAAGCAAAGCAAAATAAATATTTGTTGTGTTGTGATGCTAACTTCTAGAGAGGAAACCAGACTTATTTTATCCTTTCATTCTTCCTCCTCCTGCCCTCTACTCTTGCCCTTGTTCTCCACCTCCCTCCTGCCTGACATAATACTCTCATATTTCTCCCCTGAGTCTCTTGTGTAAGGGTTGAGCTAAGGATTCCAGAGTTGATATTAACCAGTATTAACTTCAGTGCACACACATCACTGAGTCTTTTTCCGGGAAGGCTAAATGGTGGGTATGCATAATACCCTCCACATTGTACTGATAAATCAGAAACTGTATTGATTACAGGAATGGAAACCTTTGCTTCCTAATGAGGTGCAACAAATGAGAGAATTTAAGGGTACAGCATATCGTTGCCTGAATGAAAACGCAGGGGCGTGTTGTAAATGATGACCCATTACAGAACTGCAACCCTATACTATGTGCACAAGTCATGTTGCATTAGTGCATGTCATGCTATTATTTTATACTCTCTGCCTCTGAGTGGCTATTTGTCTTGGGGTCTGGCAGGCTGATGGCTAGGTTTACAGCTAGTCCCCAGATGGTTCTTCACTCTTGTCCTCCCAGATGGTAAAGTGGAGACTTGGTCATTATCATAAAACTCTACGTACACAAATCCATCAGGTCATAGACATAAAGGATCCGTCTCAAACCGCAGACTCTTCTGCTGGGCAAATCACGACCCTGTTGTCTTCGTTGTCTCCCTTCGTTTACAGAGTACCTTTGAACTCATTAGTTGACTTCCCCTATGGGTCTAATTGTTATTTTTCTAGGCAGTTAAATCTTAAACACCCATTTTCAGACCATCTGGAATCTCCATTTACCAGCCCTGAATGTTACATTAATTTCATTGGTGTGGTGGAACAAAACAGACAGTGCCCTCTTGAGCACTTCAGCTTCATCACTTACTAAAGGTGTCTGGGTTTTTCCAGGAAACAGAATCAGAGTTTGTTTTTTGTTTTTTTTCTGCATGAATTCAGTCTGCACAGTTGGATCTCAGCAGGCGCTGACAGTTGATGACCGTTACTTTCAAAACCCCCCAGCAGAGCAGTTCATCAGTCTGAGCTCAACTTGCACAGCACTGCTGAATAATGCACAGTGACGGAAGACTCCAGAGGCAAGGTGCTCTGACGCACAGCTCTGCATCCATGAAGAGCTGATAGCTGATGCCGCTACATTATTTATCCAGCCTCTTCATGTGTCCGTGTTTTACACACCTTGCAGGAAATCTCGGTACCTCAGCCAGCAGCAGCTTTCATTCCGTGTGTCACTCTTGCTTCATCTTCACACTGTTTTTAATATCTGTCTTCTTTAACCTGATTGGCTGTGTGATTTTCAAGCTGTCCTTTGAGGCTTTTTCCTCAATCTTTCGGCCGATTTTTCTGGTACTCAGAGGAGGTTCATGACTTTATTTGTGAGGATGAAACAGCACATCTGGCTGTGTCGGAGTTTGCACAGCAAGCTGAAGGTGACAGCCCGCAGTCTGCTTTTTCATTTCTCATTTCAGTGCCACAACGTTGAGCGGTGGAAACGCTCTGATAAGCACAGATCCAACAGCATTGTTTGTAATCTTGGCAATATGCAATTACACTCACTTGTTTTGGGTAATGTTTCTCCAGTGGGTCCTGTGGGGAACAGCAATTTGGCTAACATAACATTTTTTATTATTTGTTATTTTCCTCAGAGTATGTTATCAGAAATGTCCTGGTTTAATTAGCTATTGTTTGCTGCAACAGAACTGTAAACTGAGCAAATCTTATAATGGGACATTGCTTGTATCATCATTTAAAGCCTTGAAATATACTCAACAAATTAGACTCATCAAAGTAAAGAGGTTTTAGATTAAATAGTGTGATGAAATTTCAAGCTCAGTTTCTCCATGATTGATCTCCTTTTTTTTTTTTTTTTTTTTTTTTTTTTTGTGTAGGACCATTCAGACAACCCCCTGGGCGCTGCGGTCACTCTGGCCCATGAGCTCGGACACAACTTTGGAATGAACCACGACACGCCAGAAAGGGGGTGTGGCTGCAGGGTGACAGTGGATCGCGGAGGCTGTATCATGACTCCCTCCACCGGGTGAGTCACAGCGTCTATTAATTAATAGTCAATAGATATACAAGATAGCTGACTCCTTACTCCTTACTGCAATATCCAGGATTGCAGGAGGTTTATTTCATCTCATTTGCTATAATTCACCGTTTCAGTGCACTCCAGTGGGGGACCCTTTTGGTTTGGCTTTACAAAATCCAACACCACCTGAAATACATCATCCTGATGTCAAGCCATTATTAACTTTAAATCAAGTTTGTCACTTATTAAATATAGCAAGTATTGCTCAAAAAGCCCAGATTGTGATCATGTGTAAACATTATTCCAAATGCTATCCATTTGTAATTTATTGTCTGTAGAGCAGTAAGCAAATGATGCCGTTGAAGTGTTGGGCCGTTGGGTTTATGGCAGACTGAACAGCTGTGCTAATGCCTGGAGGCAATATGACTCATTCTCAATAGGAAGCTAATGGTTCAGTGGCAGTGCATGGCCCAAACAGCAGAGTTCCACTTAAACCAACGCAATGTAGCTGATCTTCAGTAGACTAAAGAAAACAGTGCGGAAAGTGTATATTGCACATGCGAGACACATCTAACAACATATCAAGTCTGAGGTGTAGTTATTGGATAATTGCTCACCATGGATTGTAATGTTTCATGTCTGACATCTTGTTGTAGACTGAGCAGAGAGGGGAAAAAGGATGTTCTGGGTGGAAACATTGGGTATCAGTTCCAGCCAAGGTCTAGTGGTGTGTGGGAGCCTCAGACTGGTGTTTATGCTGGAAACATCTCCCCGTATTTGGGTTGGACCAGATTCATGAAAAACAGGGTAACACTATTCTTGATTATAGACTTATAAAACAACACACTAAGATGTAGATTTATATTTAACTCTGATTGAGGGTATCCCTGGTCAAGGACTTTGTCCAAAAATGGCAATACAATCAACACACAAAAAAAGAGAAAAAAAATTGTTGAAGTAGAAACAAAATGGTTTTGTCTTCCCAGCTTTCTGCTACTCCTGTCTCTTTCTGGCTGTTTCCTTTTCTTCCATATGCACAGCCAGTTAGAGTGATGCTATTCTTTGACATACATGCAACTTTAATGTTGGAAAATCTCTCAGCAGCTCCAAATAAATAGTTAAATACATCTGAACACTGTCCATTATACAGTTTTTATGTTGGGAAAACTTATCACCTTGCCCTTAAAATATCTGAATCTGAAGTTGTACGCAGCAGTGACAAACATCTCTAAATGTGAAGGAATGTTTGTACTGAACATAGACTAGTGAGAAATAAAATAAGACATGAATATTTAGTTTCGTGTTCTGCTCTCCACAGAGACTGTGTAGGCTTTTTTTTTTCATTCCAGCTGACAAAAGAAAGAAATGATCTACTTCTAGTTGATTTCAAAATAATCCCCTCTACACCTCTTTATTGCTCCATATTGCTGCTCTGCTATTTAATCCATGATTAAGGAAGCAATACATTTAAATAAGGATGTTTAGGAACTCTATATTCCCTCATACTGCTTCCTCAGTTAATTCCAGCTCAGCAACTTATACTCTGCCTGAGGCAGTACTACATCTCCCATAGGTCCAGCCCCCTCGCAGATCCATACCTTAAAACACCATGAGGCCACACACAGGCTCTGCTCCAAACACCTTAATGTTGTTCGTCACCTGGCAGCTACAGTTATTTGTTTATAACATCGACTAACATGTTTTTCTAGACAGGCGACCGGCTCTTTTCAAAGCATAATGTAATTATACAGAATGGCTCCTCACAAGGCTAAGACTTAAATGAGTTGGTACAAAAGCCCCACTGCATTCAGTAATTGAAAGTACTGAAAAAAACACTTGCCTGCACTCAGTCAGTGAGAAATACCTGTTTTGTTTTTGTTGTTTTTATTGATCTTTTATTTTCATCAAATAGAATTTCTTCATTGTCACCGTTGTGAATAAACAGATCCCCATCCAGCTCTCGTGGACTTGCTGTGGCTTCACAAACTGAGCGGAGGAGATAATGAGATCTAGTTCATCATTATTATACTGGGGTTTGGGGTTAGGGGTAGGGGGTAGGGGGTAGGGGGGTGGGCAGTAAAACTGTAAGCTGTCCCAAGGCCAGCTGCACATCTGCATAGAGCACTGCTTGTTTCCTGCTCACACTGGTCATGGCCAATTTTCGTGTCGTCCCCCCCTCCATCCATCCATCTCTATCCCTCCATTAGTTCTAAATGAGAACAGGCTGGTGTGTCTCATCCTTTGAGATTATATCTCCTGAAAACACACACAAAAACAGGAACACACACGCGCCGCAACTGAGCTGCTGCTTGCTACTCCATGGACACAGGAACATGCATATGTGCAGAAACATATAAATTACAAATCCATTTCTCTAAGAGACTAAAACAGGGTTCTGTGCTTGGTTCACTTTCATTTCCATTTGTGCCCCATCTTTAGGTTTGATGGTCTGCTTCAAGACTGCACTTATATTGTGCTTTTCTAGTCTTGTCAGTCACTCAAAGTGCTTTACAATACTTGCCACATTCACCCATTCACTCAAAAATTCATAGCCACGCCAGTACACCAATGGAACAGCCATTAGGGGCAAACTGGTGGAGCCGTGGATCAAACCACTGAACTTCTGATTAGTGGGCGACCCACATCAACTAAGTTTGCCTGTTTTAAGATATTCTGAGAAAACTGACAAAACACCAGTGTGAAAGCCCCGGAAATGATTTACCAGACTTGTATCATGGAGCTGCTCTCCAGTTGTATGCAGACAATATTCTCATTTATGTCGTCTATTTGCACAAAAAGTTGTGAAAATGTTGAAACATTTACACAGAAAAGTTTGAGTATTTACTTTGTAATGCTAATGTATTTAAGTAGTTATAAAGTTAAACATTTGTTCCAAATTCCATGATATATGATATGTATATCACATGTATATTTTCTTGTTAAAATATCCACAAACGAACACGGCACTTGCCATTTACATCAGTCACACAAGCAGAGCTGTTGATGGACAGATCCAGGATGCTTTATTCAGGCAGCGTTCATTTGCGCATGCGTCAGGTCCTGAGTAAGATGATGACTCTGGCACACTATCACAGAGACTTATGCATTTCCAGTGTCATAAAATAATCAGGCATCGCAGAAAGTGAGTCAGAGTCCAATGCATGCCATGGAAATATGACCCGTGCCCTGCTGAAGAACAGGAAATCTCTAGTATGGCTTGTTTAATTGGTTCCATGGGGAAATCAATGTGAAAATGCTTTTCAGTATCTACAATGTAGGACAGACTGCCAGGCACCAAAGGCCATAGCAGATCATATCACCTAATGTCATCGCTCAGAGCTCGGGCTCTATGTGCACAAAGGAAGCTGTAAAATTAATATTAAATGTGTAGTGAAGCAAGTATGAAATATTTGTCATAGTCACAGTTGTCACAGTCAGGTTTGAATTAGCTTTTTACTTCACATGCATGCCAGAAGATCAGATCTTCCAAAATGTAATAAAACTGTGATAACAAAATGAATATTGGGTCACGGTGAGTATTTGCACATTTTATATTTTCTCTGAAAGCGTTCTCACTGTTTCAAGGATGGTGGAAAATGTTTTGGCAGATGCGTCATTGGAAAAGCTCAGCAGACCTGATTAATAGCCTGATCAGTGTTTTATGGCTGAATAGATGTGACATAAACTGGCTGTGTAGGACATGCTGGATGGGTTTCCCGGTGCTCTCTGTGATGTGAACCACAAGGACAGACAGGCGAAGAGGAGAGAGCCCTGCCCAGCTCAATGTGGGCTGAAGGGTTCTGTGTCTTTTAATGTGATACTTTGCCCTCAGAGTATTCTGGTCACTGGTGAAATAAAGTTTGGATTTATGGTCATAGTCTGCAGCAAAGTCATACTTCAATGTGACCTTCACGTGTTGGTCATGTAACATTTTAACAAGAAATGCAGGCCGACTGGACTGACAGCTCCCAATAAATTTCATTTTTAATGGTGTAAACTTTTGATCTAACAGAAATATTATACCTCATTTTAGTTTGTTGAAGTTTTTTTTTGTTAACTTACCACATAATTGAACATGAGTGACCCCAAGCAAAGAAAGTATAAAACTGCACAAAGTTATTGAGAAAAAAATAATTTTCTCCGGTCGAATCATTGAATCATCTTGAAAAAAAAAAAAATTAGATTGACAAGACCGGTCAAAGAGCAGGACAAAGGAATATAGAGACAGAACAAAAGAAACTGAGCCAAAAGAAATTTATGTTTTTTTTTTTTTTTTTGGTTGTGAACTGCCAGAGATTCCATTTAATCCGTTGTTTATGCCGTTACTGATGATTCCACAAAAAAACCTGGGTTACCTGTCACAGTCCATCTACCCCCTTGTTGTTGAAGCGGAGATGTTTTGAAAGACTCCAGCTCTGTCGTGTTATCAGAATGAGGAGGAGATCATTGGGGCCTGTAATAGATCTGGAAATGATTCCTTATCACCAGACCTCCCACTGATCCAGTCAAGCCTTGTTTGGCCATTGCTGCAGCTTAGTGGTAGTGATTGCTTTGTACACTCTATCAACCATCAACTGCAGTACCTCTCTGAGGCTTAGGAGCCAACTGTCAAACACTGACTGGAGGTTAGAGACGAACAAAAGAACACAGAAGGGAGAAGGATTGATCCCGTAATGGAACTGGAGCATGACCAGGTGGAAAACAATGCGGCAGTGTGAGACAGAACAAAGAGCAGTCTAAGAGAGCAGGCAGAGGTGAACACGGCTCATCCTTTGTAAAAAAAAAAGAAAAACCAGAACAAGATGAGAAGGAGCCTGAAGGTCAAAGAGTCACACGGGGTCTTTTCTTTTGAGATGGTGGCCCAGACTCTCATGGGATGAGTGGTTGTCTCGAGTGTCTTGGGTTCACCATGAGCCCCAGATGTGCGCACCGTGACTGGCCCTGGCGCTGCTTTACTAGCCTTGGGGACTGCAGCTGCTAAATGCCATCGACTGTAATTCATCTGTGCCTCTGCCTTTTCACAGCCATTATTCCTCCTCCCACCCCCAGACTGTTGCAGAGTAGACCAATTATTTCTGTATTGCCTCTCATAAAGAACAGCTGGATCCTGAGCCGCTCATGTATCTCGGAGTTAACCAAAAAAAAAAAAAAAACAAGAATGTGAGTGTTTGTCATGCATTGCATGGTCTGGTAACTGAAGAGCAGGGCTGAGTTCATGGAAATTGAATGAATGCAGCAAAAGAGCGGGTACAACTTAAGCAAGCAATTTTGGCTCGTGCTTTGGGGGCAAAGAGGAAATCAACAACAGCAGTTGCTAAGGAAGTGGCCTGCCTGTTGCACAGCAGCCTTGACAGCTGTTCATCAGGGCAGGATCCCCTGAGGTGCTCAGACAGGAGGAGCAGAAAAATAGGGCACAATTATGGCTGTTATTACAGCTTTCCTCGTTGCTCTTTCCTTTTTGCCATTTCATCTCACTACAAATCCACTGAGACCTTTTGCTTTAATCCGGAGCGACTAGAGATCTGCTTCGTGGTACCCAACTTTCACCTAACACAACCTCTGGATAGTGTTGACGTTAGAGAGCAGCCGGCTGTGTGTTCGGGGGTAGGTTGGGGGTGGGGGAAGAGGGGGGGTCAGCAGCAGGAGCTGATGTAAGCCGCCTCCCACACATGACAGAAATCAAAGGCAAGCCGAGAATGAGGTCATGTCAAAACATTCACAGAGTGTCATGACATATTTAGAGCCGTATTACATGTGAAACCCAATCAGAGAAAAACACAGTTTGAAAGAGTTGTCGACATTGAGCCACAAAGAAAATGCCTCCTTCTCGGAAAGGAGAAATTCAACATTGAGATTGTGGCTATTTTACAGCTTTTGTATCAATACAGCCAATGGGTCTCGAGTTCAAGGCTCGGCTTCATAGTTGAAAACAAATTGACAGCTCCACCACATTTAAAAGTTGTTTTTCACTCGTATAAACACCTCAGTGAGTTGCATTCATCGGGGAGCCAAGGACCATTTCATGACTGTGGTACTCCTTGATGCCACAGCAGCTCAGGCTGAATATGAACTGGCTCTTATTTACAATCTCTTCTGGGAAAACTCTTATTGAAAGATTTGTAGATAATACCAGCCCTGCTACAACAGTGACGTGTTTGCTGTCCTTTCACCACTGTCATTTTCTACACCAGAAAGACTTCACAAGCTAACTAGCCAATTTCCCGTGCTGTCATTTTGGAAAATACATTATGCACTGAAGATATAGAATGTGTTTGTTTTACTCTGTTGACACTTTGCTTATCTGGACTTCCCTTTCTCCTGACATCCACCTGTTGGATGCCGTTGCCGGATGCATGCTCGTTTTTTTTTTTTGTGTCCCGACCGCAGCAGAGTCAGCACTCTTGCTGCTGTGACGGGAAAGAGCCCCACTAACGCGATGCAAAGAAAAGAAAATCGACCATTTGAGCCCACGGGCCCAAACAGGCGAGTAGGTGGCAGAGGTAGTGGAGGTGTAAAGGTACGACTGATGGCATACTTCACACTTTCACTTTCGCCTGTTGAAAGAATACATTCGGTCATCTAAACTGACCTGGATCTCCCACTTGCTGTCTCATACACGCACTCATCTGTGTGCACAAGGACAAGCACAGACATATAAGTGTGAAAAATATTAGATATACACAGCTTCACTCTTTCTGGCCTTGTTGTGCTGAATTTTATGGTGTGGGTGGAGGTATTAAAAACCTCATATGGTGCTTTTTTTTTTCTTTTTTATCAAGAGCCACATAGAGAACAAGATACAATCTGCTCGTGTTCATGCACACTTCACACACGCACGCACACACTGTCAACCGAGGCACTATATTATCACAGAAAAAGCTCAATAAAGCCACATGAGGTCTGTAACAAAGCTTTTGGCAGACAGAACCCTGGGCTGTGTGCTTTCCCCACGGAGCAGACCACCCTCTCTGTCCGCTCCAAAAACAATATTAAAAACACACCATCCCCTGTTGCTCCCCAAATTTATGGGTGTTGCAAGTCTCGCAAAGGAAGCACTTTTTGGTTTGAGTTTTTATGATTCCCTGTCTCATAAAGTATATCTTATCAGATCTCCCTCTCTCCGTGGAGGGAGAAGACACTGGGGCCCCGCGCCGCTCGCATGCTAATGCAGCTTTGGAGCGATTGCCGAGCTCTAGTGGTTAATTGATTTTGTGATTAGCGGCAATTAGCGCTGATTACATCAGACCTGAAGAGGACCCTTGTGTCTTCCTCCTCTCTGTTTGTGTCACTCACAGAATATTTCCCTTATCTCACAGGTATCCGTTCCCCACGGTGTTCAGCAGCTGCAGCAAGAAGGACCTGACGGCCAGTTTTGAAAAAGGCGTCGGCATGTGTCTGTTCAACATGCCTGAGGTCAAGGTGCTCTATGGCGGGCAGAAATGCGGCAACGGCTACGTGGAGGAGGGAGAGGAGTGTGACTGTGGAGAACTGGAGGTGAGAGTGCTATAGGTCGTGGGAAACGGTCCTCGTTTTTGTTTTGTTTTTTTATCTCCAGACTTCTTGCAATTCTTCAACATTCTCGTTTTATGCCCCTTCTTCTTAACTGCTACCCATAAATCATTTTTAATTATATTTCCCACATTTGAGAGCAGAAATGCTGGTGGGGGTTTCTGTAACCATGGCACAAACTAAGGTTTCCCAAAGTAAAAAACAAAACCTCCTCCCTTTCGGCGCTGACGGCACAAAACTCTTCAGACAGTCTTCAGAAAATGACCTTAGAGATATGAGTGTAAATGTATTCATTCTGTGCACTGAACAGGTGTTCGAGAGGAGGGTTGTCAGATCGCGGTGCAGTTCGCTGAGAGGAAACATCGCTGACAGCTTCACCCTGTCAATTATTTAAATGAATCTGCAATGGCATGCACATACGTAATGGTGGCACGCGTTGCTAACTGCTCTGACTGCAGCATGATGAAACGGTTAATCCTGATGCAACTGACATTCAGCAGAGGCAGGCTGACAAGAACTGAGCTGTGAAATATGAAGGAGACATCTATTATGATTTGGAAGGATATTTTGAATTATATAACAGCCTACGTGAGAGAATGCCTTGTTTTTTTGCCATTTGTTTACACCTTTATAGCCCAGTGAGTTGGGTTTTTTTTTTTGTTTGTTTTTTTGTGAGCTGTTCATGCCTCAGCCAGGGTCAGGCTGAAAGTGGCCTTGTCCTTCAAAACAAAGAACTGACATAAACCCCGCAGGCCTGAGCCAGCAGCGATAATAAAGCTCTCCACAGAGTTGAGCGGCGTCACGCCAACCCAGGCCAGATCTGAGTGCTCAGACTGCACCTCTCTCCACCATTAAAAAGCCTCATTAAAAAAATCCTGGGTCCAATTCCTCACAATCAGAGGCTACTTCTTTTCAGCGCGACTCCTCCGCCTCCTTTGGCCCCAGGGACCATGGGAAAGGCCCTTAATGGTTTTTTAGGCTGAAAGAAGTTCTGGAAGGCCCATCATGTCAGCTGAGTCCCCTGCCAGGTCCATCCATCTACTTCCTCCCGAGTCTCACTGCACTCAGCTGTACAGTACGTTCAGACCGTAATGGCAAAGAGAGAAAGAGCTGACCCTCGGGGGGGGGGGTTCCGCCCGCCTCTGTGTGAGATCATACGCGCACCAGCGGACATACACATCGTATATGCTGAGCCCCCGATTGAGAGCTAGCTTCCAACTGTATCAGCAGGCAGAGAGCTGCTGATTGGTGCAGGGCATGGCTCATGATAAAGGCTAACATGAAACAGATGGGCCTCCATGGTGAGAGGAGAAATGTTACAGGGATGGTGCAGATTCTGTTTGTCTCTCTCCCCCTCTCTCTCTCTCTCTCTCTCTCTCTCTCTCTGCACCACAAAAAAAAAAAAGGACAAGAATGTCTTAAATCTTGTTTTAGGAGGATTTAATCTTTGTTGTCACTGTCCAAAACAAACAATCCTATCAAGCACCTCTCACATTTGATTATTAAACTCGCTTGATTTTTCTGAGTAAGAGATTCAATCTGTGTTTTGGGTCAAGATAACAAAAAGCAGGTTTGAAAGGCTGGTTCCACGGTTGTCATGCTAATATTCCAAACAACCTAAGATTAAAAAAACAAACGCTGCAATTATATGGTTTTCTTTTCATACTTTGTTAAAGAGCCCACTGTTCACTGCAAAAACAATGCATAAAGTAAATAAAGTAAATAAAGTAAGTGGATACATTTTATATTGAGATGTAAAAGCTGGTTGGGCCTCAGCAGACCGCTACGCTAGCTTTAAGAAAAATGATACTTGACCCACGTATGGGTTCACTTCCTGACTGTGGCAGATGCTGCTTTTCTCACTCCTACCTGCACAGAGGTTGCGTGATTGGTTGGGTGAGGGGAGAGTAAATCTGCGTGCGTTGCAACCTGCTGGTAAAAGCTCCTCACGCTAATTTTAAAAAATAGCAGAAGAATTTGTTTCTTCTTTTTCGGACACTTCTGTGTCGTGCTGCAGTAGAATATGAATTTCTACATTTAACAGAATGTAGGAAACCGTTTTTTAAATTTTTTTTTTTTTTTTTTTTTACAGTTTTATGGTCAGATACTGTGTGACATGGTGGCTTAACTTTTGTATCACTTCAATCCTTTGCTTACCCCTCTTTCAGTTTTTTGTTTAATACTGCCATTGCCATTTTCCCTGCATTACACAATATTTTGCTTGTTTTTTTGTTTAGTTTTTTTTTGTTTAGTTTTTGTTTTTCTTTTCTTTTTTCCTCTCCTCATTTTTCTATTTCCTTCACCACCCTGCTCATGGTTCCAGGGGTCTGAATGAGCTTGTCAGATGGAAGCATTGTTGTTTTTAGAGAACTAGAAACTGCTGTTTCCTCTCCTCTGCCAGGATTTTGAGTCCTTCTAGGGTTGCATTCGCTCTGATAACAAAGTCTGAGCGTTTGCTCTGAGGTGAAATATGATCTCTTTGTGTTGAGTTAAATTTTCTTTACTTTTGCTCCCCCTCACTTCCATTCCCTCTCTCTGCTTTTCCATCTGAAGGAATGCATGAATCCCTGCTGCAATGCTACTACCTGCACTCTGAAGGGAGACGCCGTCTGTGCACACGGACAGTGCTGCCAGGACTGTCAGGTGAGAAATATACTGACTAGCCGGCCATGACAGTTTCCTACAATGCATCTTGACATGAAGATATTTTCTCTGATCAGCTTTAAATCAGCACCAGTTAATGAAATTTGGTAGATATTTCTCCAGAGCTCTTTACAGCTCACTGCATATTTGTCTAAGCTTCCCTCTGGGTCTTTGTCTTCATGTCTGTTTCTCGGTGTGTGTTTCTGAGTGTAGCTGAAGCCAGCAGGCACTCCATGCCGTGAATCCAGTAACTCCTGTGATCTGCCTGAGTTCTGCACTGGCAACAGCCCTCACTGCCCCTCCAACGTCTACCTGCACGACGGCCACGCCTGCCACAATGTGGACGGCTACTGCTACAACGGCATCTGCCAGACTCATGAGCAGCAGTGTATCACACTGTGGGGCCAAGGTACATTTTGCACCTGATACTGTCTGTGAATTGTTCAGTAATGGTCGCCAGCTTTTTCATGTGTTTCACTGTGTGTCGTAGGGGCCAAGCCGGCTCCGGGCATCTGCTTTGAAAGGGTGAACTCAGCAGGAGACCCTTATGGCAACTGCGGCAAGGACTCCAAAGGCTCCTTTGCCAAATGTGAAGCACGGTAAGACCTGATGTTGCCATAGAAACCAGTGATTGCATTAAATTGTGTGCCATTTGTGGAATACAGTGAAGGGTATATACTGTGGTTACTCTGTAAAGAGACGTTTTTCATTTCTACAGACTGGATTGTGTGTTATTGACTCTAGTGCTGAAACAATCAGCTGATTCATCGATGAGTTGTTTAAGTAATTAAAAAAGCAAAAATTGGTTCCAGCTTCTGAAGTGAAATGTGAAGAAATGTGCTGTGTTTCTCTGTTTTATATCATTGTAACCCTCACATCTTTTGGCTAATTGACTGTTGCATGGATAGAATAAGCAATTTAAAGACCTCACATTGGGCTCTGGCAACTCGGAATGGGCTTTCTTCACAGTTTTTTGACATTTTATAGACTAAGCTATTAATCAAAAAATAACTGGCACATTAAACAATGGAAATGATCATTAGTTGCAGCCCTGATTGCGGGATACAGAGCAATGCAGCACGTTACAGAATCTCCCAGGTTGTGGTGTGAGAACAGCACAAACAAGCTCCCTGTTCTGCAGTTTCTCTAATTGGCCAGCTAGAGTGAGAGCAGAAATAATTGCATATGTACACATTTGGGAAAAACTGTGACATGTTATTAAATTATCACATTGTTATTCTCCCTGTTGTTCATTCTGTTTACAGAGATGCTAAATGTGGCAAAATCCAGTGTCAAGGAGGAGCTAACCGCCCGGTAATTGGCACCAATGCTGTTTCCATAGAGACAAACATACCCCTGCAGGAAGGGGGAAGGATACTGTGCCGCGGCACACACGTCTACTTGGGTGATGACATGCCCGACCCCGGCCTGGTCCTGACGGGCACCAAGTGTGGAGATGGAATGGTGAGAGCTGAGGCCAGAGACGGTTAAATACATCCAGTGTACACATACACACACACACACACAGACACACACACACACACACACACACACACACACACACACACACACGCATGCGACACCACACCACACATGCAGCACACAGATCAGTCAGCAGCGAGCAGCTGACTCATTACGCGTGATTGACAGTAACTAATGTGTACTCAAGTACTGTACAGTTTTGAGGTGCTTTTCTGATGTATGTTCTCTTTGTGCCGGCCTAGACATCGATTGTACTACAGGTGAAAGAGAATTACTGTACTTTTTACTTTAATTAATTTGTTATTTTTGTATAGATTAAGATTTTACATAGAACACATATGATCAGTTGACAGTTTGTAAGATTTGTTGCAGTAAGTAATTGAAACTGAACCAGCTAGAACATTAAGAGCTTCTTACACATTAAGGCATTAGTAATACTGTACATAAATGAATACCTTAATATGTCAGTAACACATAAAGGATAAAAATGTGACTCTATCTTTAAATAGTGTCATTAATCAACAGATCAAGCAACCAACCCTACGATTAATAGATGACCTGCTTATTTCACCTGCAGCTACAGGCAGGTGCTGCACAATTACAAATGAGGGACTCTGAGTACTCTACCAAAGAGGACAGAAAAGAATATATCTGATTAAATATGTAATTCAAAGACGAGCACGAGTACAGAAGCCTTGAAAGACAAGTTACATTTTTTTGCTATATCATTTTTCTAAGTTTGTGTTTTCTTCATCTGTATAAACAACCCCCAAGAGACAAATGAAGCAGTTTCTTTCTTTCCTTTTCTTTTTCACAGATGAAAAAAAAAAACAAAACAAAAAACTGATCCTGGCAAAAAAAAAACTAAAATTCTCACCTGTCTTTCAGGGCTTCCGTACAGAGTGTTTTACAAAGGAAGAATAAAGATGTTATTCTACATGATAAGTTCTTTTACTTTAGTACTTCAAGTAACAATTTTGAATGTAGGACTGTAATTTGCATTCATTTTTTTCATTGCAGTATTGATACTTTTACTTGAGTGAAGGGATTTCTGGCTCATGGTGTTAGCGATCTGTAAGCCACCTGTTAAAACACAACAGAGACGTGCTGCCCGGATGCCTGAAGCAAGAGTGGAAAAAAGTGATGTGCAGTGACTAAGA
>NW_019174323.1:6912618-6987618 GCF_002260705.1 Seriola dumerili
TGGAATCAGTAACTCCTGTGATCTGCCTGAGTTCTGCACTGGCAACAGCCCCACTGCCCCTCCAACGTCTACCTGCACGACGGCCACGCCTGCCACAATGTGGACGGCTACTGCTACAACGGCAATCTGCCGACTCATGAGCAGCAAGTGTATCACACTGTGGGGGCCAAGGTACATTTTGACACTGATACTGTCTGTTAATTGTTCAGTAATGGTCGCCAGCTTTTTCATGTGTTTCACTGTGTGTCGTAGGGCCAAGCCGGCTCCGGGCAATCTTGCTTTGAAAGGGTGAACTCAGCAGGAGACCTTATGCAACTGCGGCAAGGACTCCAAAGGCTCCTTTGCCAAATGTGAAGCACGGTAAGACCTGATGTTGCCATAGAAACAGTGATTGCATTAAATTGTGTGCCATTTGTGGAATACAGTGAAGGTATATACTGTTGGTTACTCTGTAAAGAGACGTTTTTCATTTCTACGACTGGATTGTGTGTTATTGACTCTAGTGCTGAAACAATCAGCTGATTCATCGATGAGTTGTTTAAGTAATAAAAAAGCAAAAAATGGTTCAGCTTCTGAAGTGAAATGTGAAGAAATGTGCTGTGTTTCTCTGTTTTATATCATTGTAACCCTCACATCTTTTGGCTAATTGACTGTTGCATGGATAGAATAAGCAATTTAAAAGACCTCACATTGGGCTCTGGCAACTCGGAAGATGGCTTTCTTCACAGTTTTTTTGACATTTTTATAGACTAAGCTATTAATCAAAAAATAAACTGGCACATTAAACAATGGAAATGATCATTAGTTGCAGCCCTGATTGCGGGATACAGAGCAATGCAGCACGTTACAGAATCTCCCAGGTTGTGGTGTGAGAACAGCACAAACAAGCTCCCTGTTCTGCAGTTTCTCTAATTGGCCAGCTAGAGTGAGAGCAGAAATAATTGCATATGTACACATTTGGGAAAAAACTGTGACATGTATTTAAATTATCACATTGTTATTCTCCCTGTTGTTCATTCTGTTTACAGAGATGCTAAATGTGGCAAAATCCAGTGTCAAGGAGGAGCTAACCGCCGGTAATTGGCACCCAATGCTGTTTCCATATGTAGACCATAGAGACAAACATACCCCTGCAGGAAGGGGGAAGGATACTGTGCCGCGGCACACACGTCTACTTGGGTGATGACATGCCCGACCCCGGCCTGGTCCTGACGGGCACCAAGTGTGGAGATGGAATGGTGAGAGCTGAGGCCAGAGACGGTTAAATACATCCAGTGTACACATACACACACACACACAGACACACACACACACACACACACACACACACAGACACACACACACATGCAGCACACACAGACACACACACACATGCAGCACACACACACACACACACACACACGCACACACACACACACACACACACACACACAGACACACACACACATGCAGCACACAGATCAGTCCAGCGAGCAGCTGACTCATTAGCGGTGATTGACAGTAACTAATGTGTACTCAAGTACTGTACAGTTTTGAGGTGCTTTTCTGATGTATGTCTCCTTTGTGCCGGCCTAGACATCGATTGTACTACAGGTGAAAGAGAATTACTGTACTTTTTACTTTAATTAATTTGTTATTTTTGTAGATTAAGATTTTACATAGAAAACATATGATCAGTTGACAGTTTGTAAGATTTGTTGCAGTAAGTAATTGAAACTGAACCAGCTAGAACATTAAGAGCTTCTTACACATTAAGGCATTAGTAATACTGTACATAAATGAATACCTTAATATGTCAGTAACACATAAAGGATAAAAATGTGACTCTATCCTTTAAATAGTGTCATTAATCAACAGATCAAAGCACCAACCCTACGATTAATAGATGACCTGCTATTTCACCTGAGCTACAGGCAGGTGCTGCACAGTTACAAATGAGGGACTCTGAGTACTCTACCAAAGAGGAACAGAAAAGAATATATCTGATTAAATATGTAATTCAAAGACGAGCACGAGTACAGAAGCCTTGAAAGACAAGTTACATTTTTTTGCTATATCATTTTTCTAAGTTTGTGTTTTCTTCATCTGTATAAACAACCCCCAAGAGACAAATGAAGCAGTTTCTTTCTTTCCTTCTTCTTTTTCACAGATGAAAAAAAAACAAAACAAAAAACTGATCCTGGCAAAAAAAAAAACTAAAATTCTCACCTGTCTTTCAGGGCTTCCGTACAAGAGTGTTTTACAAAGGAAGAATAAAGATGTTATTCTACATGATAAGTTCTTTTACTTGTAGTACTTCAAGTAACAATTTTGAATGTAGGACTGTAATTTGCATTCATTTTTTTCATTGCAGTATTGATACTTTTACTTGAGTGAGGGATTTCGGCTCATGGTGTTAGCGATCTGTAAGCCACTGTTAAAACACAACAGAGACGTGCTGCCCGGATGCCTGGAAGCAAGAGTGGAAAAAGTGATGTGCAGTGACTAAGACGTTTCAGGAGGTTCTTCAGGGTGTGTCCTCTTGTCATTTCAGACTCGCACAGCCTCGGACACTTAATTGACTCACCATTATTCAGTCTATTTGGCATCTTCCGGTGGTCATCAATTCAGCCGTTGGTCATTTCAATGATACAGTTACTCCATTTAGTCTAATTTACTTCTCTATGTGCCTCCACCCTTAAAAAAGATCCAGCCTCCGCCCTCATCTGTCAAGGGCTCTGGCATCACTCTGTGCCCACTGCTGCCAAGCTCATCTTCACATACAGCCTGGATATATTTGGGTGTGGTGCCTTTAAGGACCTGTGTAATAACTTTTAAAAATCAGCTTAAAAAAAAATTCTTGAAAAACATAATTATATTTCACTCTACACAGTTTTATAGCTGAAGTGGTTTGTCAGTGGCAAATTAGAAGAAATGGTGAGCTGGATCTGCTGTTCTTTTCTCTTGAAAGATTAAAGGATTGAGAATATTACTGAAATGCTCTTTGAGCTCAAACTGTCAATTTTTAATGTCTTTGTCTGCTTCAGATGTGTCTGAACCGTCAGTGCCAGAACGTCAGCGTTTTCGGTGTGCACGAGTGCTCAGCCAAGTGCAGCGATCGAGGGGTGAGTGCAGCATCGTTCATCCTGTTTTAGTGTCGTGCAGAACAAACGTGACAGGTGTCTATCTCAAACCACTCCCCGCCCAGTTTAGTTTACTTAATATCCCATTCCTCCTTCACACAGGAGCTTGTTTTGGCTGTAATATGTTCGAAACGCCCAGTATACGGTGGGTAGGGAGCCATTACAATGCCTTGCAATCAATCATTCTGGATGCTGAAAGGTTCAATCAATTAGACATAATGGCTTCATTTATGTTCAGCCTTAAGTGCCATTTATCATGCTTGCAGGCAGTCGTCCTTGTCCAAAAAAACCCTGTTGAAATCTGAAGGCCATGCTTTATTTGGCCAAACGCTGGGAGCGGTGACACACAGTTTGACTTTGAACTGGGGGAGCACGGTTATTGAATGTGTCTTAAATGCCAACCATCAAACGTCTATGGGTGGTCCCGCTTGAGATGAAATATGTGGCTATGTGTTGTTACCCTGAAGTTCACTGGTAGGTCCCAGAGGCTTTGACTGCGACTGGTTTCCTTCATCAAAGCTATGAAGGAAACAATTTTTACTGTCAGTCTGTTAGAATGAAACATCTCCAGTTATATTATACAGTCATATTTGTTTGTCTAGTTCCAATTAAGACATATCTATAAAGCTCTGAGGGCAGTTTTACTCAAAGAAATAAAAGGATGTTGCTCCTCCAGGAGACAGGGCACCCCTTCATGCGCAGATCAGATCAAGATGTTGCCTTGGAAAGAGGCCCTCACCTGCTTCACATTACCATGCTGGGGAATCCTCTTAGCTTTTACCATTCCTGCACTCCTGCAGGACAGGAAGACAAGAGAGGGAGAGATTATTAAAATGTGGCATAAGGCAAAGAGTTAGCTCTGATTCTAATACCAGACATCTTTGCCATGTTGAGCCTGGCAGCACTGGCTGGTTGTGTGACTCCCACTCTGCTGAGTATTTGTTTACTGTGGTGTGTAATGCTGAAAACAACAGAGACGGAAAATGAATTAACAATATTGTTGATAATCAAAGGCCCATTTCCTCATTGAATTTCGTAGGTTGATTATTTGATTAATTGAAAAACAACCAGTAGCTTAATTGAAAATCAGAATAATCAGTCAATAATAAAAACAAAAATTAGCTGAAGTCTCTGGTGAAGTCAAGTGTGCATCCAGTTTCATAAAGAGGACTTTGTCACCTATTAAGTGTATACACTGCAGCTTGATGAGTGCAGAGGCTGCGTATTAAATATTATGCTAGTGTCGCTGATGACTTCATTTTGGGCTCATCTAACTAGGTAATTGTTTTAATATACTGCAGGTGTGCAACAACAACAAGAACTGTCACTGCGAGGCTCACTGGGCGCCTCCATTCTGTGACAAAACAGGATTTGGAGGAAGCGTGGACAGTGGCCCCATCAGATTAGCAGGTAAGTCAACAGCTGCAACTCAAGTATATCTAATGGCTGATTTATTGTAGGAGTCATAGGGGTCATGTAATGTCATAGGTCTTGGGCACTTCAGCAATAATATATCACTGACTGAAGCTCAAGCGGCAGAGTAAATCTTAAAAGTCATAAAACATTTGTTTCCCCCGCTTAAGACTGTATTTATTTTTTTTTTCTAAACAGACAACGGGAGTCTGACTGTGGGCATCCTGGTGGCTCTCCTCACTGTGCTGGGAGCTGGTCTGATCATCTGCATCAAGAGAAAAACCCTGCTGGGCCTGTTCCTCACCAGTAAAAAGAACCCAATCGAGAAGCTCCGGTGAGTTTTCAGAACATGACAATTAAATTGTTTTTAAATGTAAAAGTCTTTTTTTTTTTCTTTTTTTTTTTTGTAACATAGTAGTGACTGCTTTTACAACTTGTCACACTGCGAAGTCAATTACTGTGTCCAATTTGTTTTTGTTTTATAATTTGAAATATATGACGTTTGTAACTGATGTTTGATTAATATGATCAAGTGTATAATTAGCGATATATAATTTCTTCTTTTGTATTCCAGATCAGTAAGCGCTGCAATCAGCGGTCCGTCCCCTACTAACCAGCCTCCATCAGCGAGCATGGCGACGTCTCCATCAGGACCGGCCCCGCCTCTGCCGCGCAGCGCCGCCATCTTCAAGGTCACTAGATCCCACGTCTTTACTTGACAGGCCCATTACAAACACGCAGAGATGGATTGCAAACAGAAAAAGACTTGTGTACAATATGTGAGTCAAACAAACGGAGGATCACCGGCAGATGATCGGAGCTGTAATGCTCTCGCTGGAATGCCGCAGCTGTTTCGATAGCACAAATCATCCTCAGCAGGATTGACGTGTTGTTTTCCCACAAATGGCAGCTCATTCAAATCCAATTAAATCACCCCTCTCTATGTGGACATGTGGAGGAGGTGGCAATAATGGAGTCTGTGGTGAGCAGCGTGTTTGTGACACTTGAATACATTTCTTGTCATTAGCAGCTGCCTGTTAAGAGAGAAATTGTCATATCTGCACGTTTCCCCACATGAGCAAGGTGGATGCGGCCGCTTACACGAGATATAATGTCATCCTGTCACTGATAATAGCAAGACGGAGCGGGGAGTTTTTTTTGCTGTAATGACCTGTGTGCCTACATCACTGCATGCCTTAAGTACTCCAATACCGCCCTGACATGCTTTGTAATGGGAAGTGACCCGTGATCGATTGAGTTTAGGGGGCTGCTGAAATAAGAGGAGCTGTGTCTGAATTGACATTTGTGCTGCAGGGGTGGCACAAGAGCGAGGCGAGCTGTTGCGCATTAACATGAGATTGGTGTTTCCAGTTAGTGGCATGTGGTTTTCATTCGGGGGTCAACGGTAAGAAGAGAAAGGATGTAAAGGCTGTTTGATGTAAGCGCAGTGCAGGTGAGGTCATTTTCCAGTTGTCGGGAGCCTGTGTTAAACCGCCGCAAGACTGCATGTGTGCATGGCTTTTTATGTGTTACATTGTGTGCACATCTGGCCGGGTCTAAATACCAGGCAGACTCATATTTTGGCTCAATTCTGTGTCTGATCTGTCTCAGTGGGAGTGTGTGTGGGCTCTTTAGCTCTGTGCACCTTTGTATGAGGCCAAGCTGCTGCTTATGGCGCAGTTTTGGTCTTTTCCTTTTGAAAGGTTACATTGAGCGGACCTGCGGTTGTAATAGTGAGCCGGCAAGTGGGAGTGTTTGATTTATACATCTCGGCAAGATCAGCAGAGGAAGAGGAGGAGGTTAACATGACTGTGTCTGATAGGAAGCAGACAGTTTCTCCTCTGACTGACTCTTCTGGTTCTGTCTTTCATCTTTCTGCAGCCTCCTCATCGGGGGCCGGAGGCGGTGCTCCCACCAGCACCCTACCCCTCCCACAGCCTGCGCAGGCTGCCCCAGTGCCCTCCGGTTCACCTCAGCCACCCTGTCCCCTTGTCTCTCACCGTGTCTCTGTCCCCTGGCCCTGGGCAGCTGAGACCTCTGGTGCCTCCACCTCACCGAGCCCCTCCACCTCATATCCACGTCGCAGCCAGGGGGGCATCGTTTCGCAGTGCGTCACGCCATAACTCCTGCAGGATGGTCATGGTGAGTGCGTTCCCCCGTTCCCGCTCTTGGAAACATTTTATTTGATGGTGTTACTCTGTGAAATTTCTCCGCTGGGTCTGGGGAGCTTTTACTCACTACTACAGCCTATAATACCTAACCAGGGAAATGATGTTGTTCACTGCACCTTCAGATGGGTGTTGTGATGTCGACTGTTTTCACGGTTCTTTTGTGTCCTATAAAAGTATATGCATGCTGACAGTTATGCACAGTCTCATAAAATAAGGAGGTTAACCCGGGAGCTAGCGCCATCCAAGCGAGACTTCAATTCTACAATACAAACCACCACATAAATAATGAAAATGGAGCCAGACTTGCAGAAGGGTGGGGAGATGGAGAAGATGAAACGGCAACTTTAGTGAGCAAGTATGTCCAAATATCGCAGGGTGGTAAACTTACTGCCACTGGTATTCCATGGAGTTTAGTTATGGCATTGCAGGCTGTCAGAGTTGAGGGGAAGAGAAAGCCAGAGGTTCCTGGTGTTAAATCCCTCTCACTCAGTGATTCTCAAAGACTCTTATTTGCCTTTAATCCGGTTTGACTTATACCCAGTGGGCAAGAGAGACAGAGAGAGGCAAAGAGAGAGAAGAGCGAAGAGACAGAAAGACGAGGTGATAAAAGGGACAAAGGGAGGCTTGAGATAATGAGCGAAAGAGTTGATTAATCAGAAAACGAATGACAATATAATAAAACGTGTGTGTAATGATATAAAATCTGTCTTCGTATGAGAAGTTATAATTGTCTACAAATACTGTATGTTAAGTAAAATGACCTTATATTTGCTTACAATTACATTCTAGTGTGTTTTAACCATTTGTTAAATATTTATAATATGATTGAATCGTTATCTGCAGTTCCTGGGAAGCTTGGTATTAAATGTTTTATGATTTAAAAAAAACAATTGTCTTTTTACAATAGTGTGCAAGGGAATATCCAGTATTTATGCAATTTTAAAGGTCCCATTTTGTATAAAGTGAGATTTCCATGTATTTTTTTTTGTATGTAAAGCAGGTCTAGGTTCTATGTTAATACTGTGTAGTATCAAAGTGCGCTATCCACGGACAAAATACACACAACCCGTATTCAAAAACTGTGACTTCAAACGAGCCGTCGGGACTTCTGGAACTTTTTGATGTCAGAACGAAACAGTCACCGCTCTCAGCTACCCCGCCCCCCAGCACGGCCCGCCTGGACCCACCGTCCAATCTTGCAGGGTTTGGTTTCTCTGAGTGTTTACCTGAAAATCTGCTATATGGTTATTCAATCACACAGAAAATAGTCTGAACTGTTGTTGCTAGAGCTCCAAGGAGACGCCTGAGAGAAGAGATGTAAAACTACACTGAGATGGTTTTTGGTACAAAAACAGAACTTAAAATAAAACACGAGGAAGGTGTAAACTATGGGAAGTTTTCAAGGTGTAAACAAACAAACAAACAAAAATGCAGACAACAACATTAAAGAACATAAAGCTAAATTCAGCATGAATAAAAAAAAAAAAAAAACGCCCTCTTAAAAGTATACTATGTGCTTTGCTTGAGAACATACAGTATAGCTTCCAGAGCCATTTAAACAAGCACCACTCAGTTTCACAAAGGTTCTTGGCTTTCATGCACCTGTACAACAGGTGAGGTGCAGCAGCTCTTGGCAGTTGTTTTGACTTCAATAAGTAGACTTTCCCTCTCAGCTGCTCCTATTTAATGTCAAAGTGTGAAACTGAAAAGGGATTCCTGTTGGCAGCAGACTTCACCGGCAGTATCTTTAGCAGCTGTTTGGCAGCTCTGAGACGTTGACAAAGCCCCCCACACACACACACACACACACACACACACACACACACACACACAGTGAAAGAAAGCTCTCTGCTGGGGGCATGGGAAGTATTTTCCACTTGGATCACTTCACCTGAGGGAGCCAGCAGGTTTTCAGACAGACTTGGATTTGTGAGATATGGGTTCAGTTATTCTAAGTTGAAACTGCAGCAGAATTTTGTGCTTATTAATCACCTTATCAGACGGCCTCTGTTCATTTGCCGGCATTTCACTTCTCTGCCATTTGGTATTGTTCTGCTATTTTTGGATGGAGCTCAAGCCGGCCCCATTGCATGACAGAGTTGGCTGTCAGTGTGATGAATTCATACCAGTACTTCAATACTGCAGCTTGTCGTGATACTTGACCTCATGGATATAAAGGGGAGACATCCTGTATCCTGTATTAAAGACTTCACTGACAGCATAGAGCATTAAGGTTTTCATTGAAAACATCTAATAAGGTCATCAAATTTGCTTTTGACATTGGAGTGATGTTTTGAATCGGTTGACCCAATTCTAAGAGTGAGTGAGGTCCGAGGTTCAACTGTGTGTCTCCTTCTTCTCTGTGACGTCTGAGGAGGCTCCTCTTGAACCAAGACGAAGAGGAGGAAGTGAATGGAGACCAGATGGGAGCAAGGTAGTGGGTCTTTATCATGGCCTCAGTCTTCTAGAGAAAGATTAAAACCACATGACTGCTCCTCTCATCGCAAGCTGCATGGGCAGTGCTGCCCTCGCGCATGGGAGACGAGGACCAGAAGGCCAGCAGGCCTGAGCTGTAGTTCTCTGACTGTGAGTGCCACCTGCTGGAGATTCTCAGTCATTTCTCGTATGCGTTTGTCCTTTTGTCAGGAGTTGGAGAAGCCCAGTCCTCCGCAGAAGCCCCTTCCCGCTGATCCAAGGAGCTCCCGCCTGGTTAGAAGTCCTTCTGTCGCGCAGGGCCACGCTGTAGTCCAAGGGCCTTCTGCTGTTCGTGGCCCCGCACCAGTACCTGGTGTACCCAGACCTATGCGCCCTGTCCCACACCCCAACAGGTGAGTTCCGACCTGTTCCAAACCGCACTCAAGCTTGTATCATAATTATTTTATTTTACATATTTGTATCACTTTTCTCCCTCTCTTAGACCCAGTCCCAAGCATCCTCCAACACTACCAAAGCCTTGCATAATTGCCAACATCAAATACAGCAGCTGAGACTTTGGCCAAAAGGGACATTGTTGTGATAAGACACTAAAGAAATTGCACTATGAAAGCTCTGAAAACCTTAAAAAAAGATTGTGGCTTCTCTGAGTTTTGAATCAGGAGATCTGCCGTGTCCCTTTGGTGCTCTGTCTCTGAATGGTGCTACGAGTCTGAGCTCAGGTACATGTAAAGTATTTATATTGTGTATTTATTGCCACGCAGTGCACTGTGCCAGACACTTTTACTACATGGTAGCAACTTAAAACTTTTTAATTTGTTGTTTGCATCAATTTCACATTTTTTTTTTTTTCCATATCAACTGATCTTTATTAAGGTGATAGGAGACTTTAAAAAAAAAAAAAAAAAAAAAAAAGCCAATCTGTGAAATTGTGATTGCAGAAATGTTTTTGTGAAACGTGTTTTAATGAAGGGAACCCTTTACATAATAGTTTTGTTCTGTATACAGCAGGAAGAGTTATTGTGCAATGACAGATGAGAACAGAAACAACTTCAGACAACACTTCTAGTTCATTTGCAACTCTGTGGGTTTTTTTTTTTTTTTTTTTTTTCCTGGAGGGTAAATGCTCTCCGTAGCAGCTTAGAGCCAGACTGAAAAGGCTTGAAACAACCACTGAAAAAGAATGGTATTACCACAGCAGTTCTGCAATGTGACTGTCAACATGATTAAATAACCGAAACACCGTGTGGGAATTTGAGGGGCTGAAAAATGCAGCTGAAACGCAGGCCTGTTTCTTCTTCATTTATATTACAGAAAGGTAACAAGTTGGATTGTGAAATGTCACTGATTTGCCATTTTCCGTTGCATTAACGAGACCCAAGAAGCTCACTCGAGGGATCTGGGTACTGAGGTATGAACTGAACATGGATCTAAAAATGAGCCAAGATCAAGGAAGCGTTCATCCCGCTGAGAGACTAAACTTCTCTGAAGTACCCCTCAGCTAAAGGTCATGTGTGTTGAATATTTCCCTCTGTGTCTGTCTGCACCGAGGATTAAATCCTGGACTGTCTCGAAGCTGTGGCCGCACAGGCGTCACGGAGGCACTCACTTGTAAACAGCCGGTGTCTGGCTACAGTGTTCATGTGTGCATTTTGAATCGTGCTTCTCTTTGATGGGAAAGGACAGACTCACTCGGCAAGGACACATTTCTAGATCTTTCTGCGGCTGAAATGAACTGTAGTGGTTCCTCTGTGAACACTGAACCCGCCGATCGTCCGAAATCATCCAGTGCAGTTATTCATTTTCTATTTTTTGTACCTTTTTACTTTGGCTATTGAGATTAGTTTTTTAAAGCCAATCTACATACTAGATACAAACTCCTGCATAAATCAGACGTGGTAATGGAACAGTTTTATTATTCGTACACATTTCTTGTTTTACTGGATTGCAATGCAGCATATATACAGTACATTCACACTGAGCAACGTTTCCTTTAAGCACAGCTCTTCACAAATATGTAGGCGGAAAACTGACATGGACTGAACTTTTGTTACTTTTGATACTGTTGTATTTTTAATAATGCACTAGTTTTACATTCATTGCTTTGTTTACTTAGCTTTTTTTTTCAATGCTATATGTGTCCATGTACTAATAGACAGTCTTTGAGTGCAGTCGCGTGACTATACGTTATTGTCCATATGTTCCTTGTATGTTGTTTTACAGGTGAACACATTTTCATGCAGAATGCTTTTTTTTTTTTTTTTTTAATGACGACTCTTTGATACATCATATGTAAAGAAAACACACCAAGTGTCAGTGTCTGGTCATGGTATTTTGAACACTCGAGCAGTATTAGTAAAAACTGTTTTTCCAATTGATTTCTGTGCCCGTTTCTCTTTTTCACACAGCACGCACGTTTTCAGCAAGAGGTGCCATAAAATGAATAGATCAATTAAATGAAAGAAAGGGCTATTTCTGCACACACACAAACAATGGCAGCTTCCATCCAGCAGTCCTACTTTGTAAGAATACAAAGGCAGATTTAATGCTTATCCATTTTCAAAACCACAATTGCTTTGAATCAACAATAAATGGCCTTTCTGTTTTTTATGCTTGAGCCCAAAAACAGACAAAAAAGACTGAATAGTGAACACTGTAAATTCAACATTTTACAAGAGTCTTTGTTTTCATACAGCAGTTTATTTTCAGAGGTTGAAGGTTTCAAAGTGGTTTAACCATTTAACACAGACAGCTGGAGCAGCTTAGCTTATTTCAACACTCTGAGCTTTTGTCTAAAAGTAATTTGCCACGGTCTTTGTAAGGGATTAAAAAAATAAAAAATAAAAAAAAAACACTGCTTCAATCAATACAGGTGTAGGATTGTGTGTTCTCAGGATGTTCGACAAAAGTAGTACAAGGGGAAAAAAAGTCTTTCTAATTCTAATGAGAAATCAAAGCAGGTTCACACAATACCAAGGACACATGCTGTCACTGATGAGAAGCTCCTGAAACCAGCCTCAGCCAACATTGCCTCAACTACAGACCAGGTTTTATTTGTCAAGAAATACAAAGGCCTAAATTTTGTGTCAAAGGCTGAATATTTGAACTATTCCTCGGTGTGATTGAAATCAATTACATATATTTGTCCATGGTTACTAACAGACGAGCAGGGAGCGGAGACGTTTAGGCTACTCTGACTGTCAAGAGTCTGATCTTTAGAAAGGTTAAGATACATTTATTTAGGGTGACATAGTGGTGAACTGGACCGAATAATGGCCAAACAGCCCCCCCTTGTGGAGAATCTGCAGCCTGCTAAAAGTAAATGGGTGAATGAGTTAGAACAAGTTCATCAACAAGCTCATTTCCAACACTCGAAAAAAAAAAAACATACCATCTCATGCTGTCTCATAATTGTGACTTAGGGTCCTTTAACTACCACATCTATTTTATAAAGTGGCACAAATTAGCTTCCATATACAGCACACTGCATTCTGATGGCTACTACTGAGATTATACTGCACTCACTGAAGAAAGGCTGTTTTTTTCGTTTTCAACATTACAGGAAAGAAAATTTCTGAGGATATATATTCGCACTGGTGGGACCATCCATCCGCAGCTTGAGCGTCCTCACTGCTTCACACGTGATCATCTGGATAATAACATTCAGGCGATTATGACAGGCTCACGGACACTGGGCTCAGTGGTGAATGTGAAGCCCTAAGCAAATCAAAACACGTGTGAAGCCACGCTGGGGAGAGAAATTACGCACCGGTGCGCACCGCGCGTCAGCCAGCTTCAAACTGCACAACTCCAAACTTTGAACCGCTTCATACATAGTATAGTTTTAGCAAAAACGAAGAGGCAGAAGCAGAGAGACATTGTGGTTAATCGTTTTCTTTTAAATAGCCTGTACCCGGTTTCATCTGAATGGACCAGTAGCTCTGAGTGGTGTGGAGAAGAAAAAAAAAAGAAAAGAAAAAAAAAACATTCGTGCACTTTCGTCCTGATTCGCAAATTTAAATGTGTCATGTCGGGGGAAAATAATCCAGCGGAGCCAGACGTTAACCTTGAAAGTGAAGACTGTCCCGGGGAAGATGTACCCGGCTTTGGAGATGATCTGGAGTTAAATCAGTTCGATGGATTGCCCTTTTCCTCGCGTTACTACAAATTACTAAAAGAGAGGAAGACTCTGCCTGTGTGGGAGGTCAGGCAAGAGTTTGAGGATGCTCTGGTAAACAACCAGCTGGTTATTGTGTGCGGGACCGCAAAGACTGGGAGGAGTACACAGGTAAGACTGCGTGATCAATAATGCTAATATGCTGTCAGGAAAGAAGAGTAGGATGGAGAAGTGTCTTTCAGAAAGATTTTATTAAAGAAAAATCAGACGTAAAGAATATTACATGTCCCTTCACTTCTCCATATATCTGTATATATGTATATTTAGACTTCCTTTAGAACTGGACCCACATACCAAAGCATAACCCAGTTGGTATGACTTGCATGTAGGCTGTTGTCACATGCTCAGTCCAGCCTTGATTTGATCTATTTGAGGTTGATCCTTTCAGTTGTGTTTTTCTGTCCAGCAAAAACTTTTCTTAGAGATAGCTTTGATACTTGTGACTTTAAAAAAAAACAAACAAAAAAAAACTTTGACTGAAGGAGTACCATGATGTGAGTCTGTGTGAACAGGCTGCCCAGCTCAGCAGATGCTGTTGTGTCACTGTGTTGCTGTCCAAGCTCCAGCCTTGCCTGCCTGACTGTCAGCCAGCACAAAGGCTCCAGCAGGGGTGTTAGGGGACCTCCTGCTGCTAAGCCCTGATCCGCTGGAGCCGCCACATGCTGCCAAAGCAATTTTGCATTATGAGCGATAATACCATAGGATATCTCCTGTCAGTGTTTGTTTTGCTGTGTGCCTAAACAAAAGCTGTTGCTACAATCCTGAAAGGATGCCCGCCGCTGGAAACCCAAGTTGATGTGAATAAAAAGATGTTGTTTTGTGGAGAATTAGTTCTCCGGAGCACTGGCAAGACACACAGTGAGGTGCGGGAAAGTGAACAACATTTCGGTGTTTATCCTCCTCCAGATCCCTCAGTGGTGCGCGGAGTTCTGCCTGTCGGCCCAGTACCAGCACGGCATGGTGGTGTGCACGCAGACCAACAGGCAGCAGGCTGTAGATCTGGCCTTGCGTGTGGCTGATGAAATGGACGTCAACATAGGCCATGAAGTGGGTTACACCATCCCTCTGGAGACCTGCTGCTCCTCCGACACTGTTCTGAGGTTTGTTGATGAGCTCTGTCTGTCTGTTGCACAGCCAGCAGCAGCAGCAGCAGCATCACGCTTGAATGACACTTTAATATCATCCACAAACCATCTCTGTCACTCTTAATTTTTTTTTCCTTGCCTGTGCTTTTGTTACTCAGATATTGCACTGATGATATGCTGCTGAGAGAGATGATGTCAGACCCTTTTCTGGAGCACTATGGGGCCATTATTATCGACCAGGCCCATGAGAGAACAGTTAGCACAGACATACTACTAGGTCTCCTCAAGGACATCCTGCTGCAGAGGCCTGACCTCAGGGTGGTGGTCCTCGCCGTCCCGCCCATGACCGACAAGCTGCTGAGCCACTACGGCAGCGTCCCTCTCATCAGTCTGGAGGCCTCGTGTCCTGCTGAAGTCGTCCACAGCAGCAGCGGCAACAAAGACTACTTCTACTCGGCACTGAGACTGGTGCTGGAGATCCATCGAACCAAAGAGGACGGAGATGCTGTTGTGTTTTTTGCCTCAGCTGAGGTAGGTCGTATTTATTCATCGTATATTTCATGAGTGGTTTCCTTTGGCTCCGAGCTGAGACTGGCTTAACAAATTCTCCTCTCCTACTTTTACTTGTAATTCCTTCTGCAGGAGGTCCACTGCGCCCAAAGCATCCTCCAGAGAGAGGGCACCAGGCTGGGAGCGGACTTGGGCGAGATGGTGCCTGTAGTCCTGCACCCGAGCCAGGGAGGGTTACTGCCTTTCCTGACCAAGCAACCGGGCCCCAATAGGTCCAGGAGAGTTTTCCTCTCTACCCAACAGGGGGAGGATATATGGTGGGCTACAGAGTCCGTCAACTTTGTCATTGACACGGGAGTCCAGAAAAAACTGGTAAATTATTGCGTCCCATAAGACTTATCTACCTAAATGAGCACGCTCACGTTATTAATTGGTGGTTTTTACCGTCTATATCGTAGGTGTACAATCCAAGAATAAGAGCCAACTCGGAGATACTCCGACCCATAAGTCAATGTCAGGCAGATGTACGTAAGCAGCTGTCTGGGCCAACAGGTATGTCTGGCACCCTGCTACCTAGAGAAGAGTTGAACCTACTGAAAAGGTTAAAAAAAGTTTTGTTTCGGCCGCTTTGGAAAAAGTCAACCTCGGGAATGGTCTTGACTATGATAATCCTGGAGGAAAAACTTCCCACCATCAGAGTTAATCAAATAATTTTCATGTAAAACTACAATTAGGCGCATCAGGTTGGTTTTTTTTGCTTTTTTTTTGTGCCTTACTGAATTGGGTTCAATTTTATTTCCTACAGGCAAATGTTTCTGCTTGTATCCAGAGGAGAGCCAGCTTCCTGCAGAGAACTCCCCGCTGATCTTGGAGTCCAACATTACACCAACAGTCCTCTTCCTGAAAAGGATAGAGATAGCTGGCCTGGGGCAGTGCGACTTCATCGACAGACCAGGTGAAGTATCCTCCCAGAGGACACTGGGACGAGTGAAACCAGTGTAACATGATTCGTGATTACAAGCATTTTTATTTTTTGGGTTACTGGTTCCCACAGGCCGCAGCTCTCTCTCTATCTCTCTCTCTCTCTCTCTCTCTTCTCTCTCTCTCTCTCTCTCTCTCTCTCTCTCTCTCTCTCTCTCTCTTTCTCCCACCCTAAAACACAACCAGAAATGTATGTGGGAGAGTTTTTTGGCGAAAGGAAGTGCAGATGAATTTGCTCTGTGTGGCTGTTTGGGCCCAGTCAGCCATGATTTAGCCGAGCTGACAAGGCCCTGCTGCTAACCATTGTCTAAGCTCTGACCCACCCTAACATGAACAGAACAGGCTAAAAGAGGCCAGCTCATTAACGATTACACAACATGTCTCATTAGGGCAGCGCCGGACAAGGACAATGAAATGGAAGCACAGGCCAAACGTACTTTAATATCTCCATATTCTTGCAGAATTTGGCACTAAAACGACTTGCCCCTGTGTACATATATAATTATGTTTTCTTGTGGTAAGAGTTATGTGGAAAATAGAAGGCTTAGAGCCAACAAATTGCAGGATTTTTGTGTGATTGTAGTATCTTCCAAATGATTCGGATGACTTAAGTTGATGATTGTAGCAAAATAAGAGATATTGGTGCGGTCTATGTGTTATCTCATCTGTCAGTGTGTTTTTTTTTTTGTTTTTTTTTTATGCTGACATTTGTAAATTTCTGACTTTTGGAATTTACAAATTCTCCCTCTTAAGTATGAGTGATGCACAACTTGTTATTTACCACTACAATATACAGGTACAGGATGTGGGAGTGAAATTTGACGTGTTATATAAAAAATAAATAAATAAATAAATAAAAAAGACACACAATCACACTTGTGTGTTCATTCTGGCAGATCCTGAGGGTCTCATGCAGGCGTTAGAGGAGCTGGACTACCTCGCCGCTTTGGATGACGATGGAAACTTGTCTGAGATTGGCATCATAATGTCTGAAATCCCCCTGGAGCCTCAGATGGCCAAAGCCCTTCTAGCGTCCTGCGAGTTTGACTGTGTGACTGAGATGCTGACAATCGCAGCGATGCTGTCAGGTACGCACGTGTTCGTAGATTCACCATATGGACACTGTTGTAGTAGTTCATCTGCGGACGCACAAAGCTGCAGTTTCTTTCAGACACTGAACCAGATGGTGTTTGGTTTCGAGTGGCTTGTCTCAGTGATGTTGACCTCGTTGTTTCCTTGTCTTTTAGCGCCAAGCTGCTTCCTGAAGCCGCCTGCCTCCATGACCCACGAGGCCGTCCAGTGTCACAGAAAGTTCCAGCACCCTGAAGGCGACCACTTCACCCTCATAAATATCTACAACGCCTTCAAACAAAGCCAGAGAGAGCAATGTGAGAAACTGAACAGAACAGAACTGGTCTACTCAAGTAAAATATTACACTTTTAAACATGCTGAAATTTGGCATTACACACACAGACATCCTCACTATGGTGATCCTGAATCTGTTATTGCAACATAGAGGCCAGTGTCATCATATCGAGGCAAGTTAACTGAGAGAGGACAAAGGATACACTTGGGCACTTTCAACGTGCCTTAGATTTCACTTTAGAAAGAGTTAAAAACAGAAGAATCAAAGACAAAATTACGCAAGAGAGATTGTTTAAGTGTTTATATTAAAGAAATTATTAAAATAAATCTGAAATACAACATGTATGCAATCGTAAAAATAGAGGAAAACCTGATCTCTAACTAACGAATGACTACAAACAAACAAAATTTGATCAGGTGTTAAGTGGTTTAATTAATATTATTAGACCCTTATGAACCTCTTCCAAGCTGAATATTCTTTTGAATGTAGTTTTAAGTAAGTTCCATATTTCTGAGTGTAAAGCCTCAGTTTGACTCAAACTCTACCTCACTATATGTGACATGATGTGTTTTTTTTTTTTTCCCCAGACTTCAGTGTTGAAAAGTGGTGCCAGGACTATTTCCTGGATCACTCTGCCCTGAAGACAGCTGAGGCCATTAGATCAGAGTTGACCGACACTTTGAACAGGATCGAGCTTCCCATCTCCGACCCCTCCTTTGGAACCAAGACGAACACCCTCAACGTCAAAAGAGCTCTACTGGCCGGGTTCTTCATGCAGGTGCATGGAAACTAAATGTCAGCGTTGATGAATCTGCCTCCAGTGATTTTTTTTAAAACCGCATTCATGTTTCAAATCTTTCCTTTTTTCGTAGATCGCTCGAGACGTGGACGGATCAGGGAACTACTTCATTCTGACACACAAGCACATGGCGCAGGTGCACCCGCTCTCCAGCTACGGGGCTCAGTCGCAGAAGCTTGGACTGCCAGAGTGGGTTGTTTTCCACGAGTACACCCTGTCAGAGAACAACTGCATGAGGACAGTGTCAGAAATTTCCCCTCAAGTGTAAGTCAATCCCCTCTGTAACACCACTACCCACGATACACCACGTGCACGAGCAGATTAGATCCGAGTTCTCACGGCTTATGTTTTCTGTCCGCCACACTGGTGAGACAAACATGTTTTTGACTGTTTTTGTCATTGAACTGAGCCGTTTGATCACCTCATTAATCCTCTTTTTAAATAATTGAATTTCTGTTTTGTCATTCTTAGGTTCATTCAAATGGCACCACTGTATTTCTTCTACAATCTGCCCCCTAGTGAAAGCAAAGACATACTGCAAGACATGTTGGACCCGGATGGATCCAGAAAATGTAAAGATGAGAAACAAAAAACTGCAGCTGCCGGCGGCGACGCCAGCGGCGGCTGTGCAGTGATGCCGCAGACTTATGACAGATGTGTGATTCAATGATGTGAAGTTCTGGGCTCTTATAATAATCTTATCGCCAAATGCATATATGCTTGTAAAATATTTATCGTCAATCCAAACTGTAATTTTGATTAATTTCATTGCTTCAAAGTTGTTTTGATGGTCTCATGTACTCCATCACAGGCAGAAGGTGAAGTCTAGTGAGCTGAAATGTTGTAAAAAAAAAAAAAAAAAAAAAAAAAAAAAGTAGTAAACAAATCATGGGAGACCTTTCAGTTGTAGTCTAAAACATGTGCAACCTGTTTCTTTCTTTGAGAGCTGGCATCTAAATAAGTTTTCTTGCTCTCTCCGCCGACACTGTCCATCTGGAAACGCCAGTCATCCCGACAGCTGTTTAGATGTTCAGACGTTAATGAGCAGCAGAGGGGCTGCAGATGGGTGTTGTCTGTTGCTGCGCTTTGAACAGAGAAAACTCATCCCGTCACACCTCCTGCACAAACAACCAAGAAGATGCAGACTCAAAGCTATGGTCTAACACTTTGCATGTGCAAGCCGCCGGACGACTCATTTGTCATCGTGTCACCTGCTTCCTTTCCCTCCTTCCTTATGTGAAGTTGTCCTTTTCAGAGGTGTTGGTGCACCTTCCTCTTCAGGTTAAACATGGTGTGTAAGGTTCACACATGGTTTTCTCAGGCTGAGACATTATGGATGAGTTGCTTCCAGATTAAGAAAGGAAATGATTGTCGAGGCAGATATAAGACATTTATTAATAATCTGTGTCGAGAGCTACAGAAATGCTTAATTCGAAAACCATTTGTAGAAAAGAAAAAAAAGATATTGTGATTTATTGCCAACAGTCAGTTTTCTTCTAATTTATGTCACTATCAATCTGGTAACTTTATACAGCTTTACTGTTCAGTAATTTGATTAAATGGCAAATGACAAATCCCTTCCTCCTCCATCTGCTGAGACTAGACTCCAAACTCGCCCATTTCAGCTGTTGTCATTAACACTAAAGATTTATCATCTTTAATCATCATAGTTCTTAATCTTATTATAAACAGAGGTCTTTGTAAAAAAAAACTAAGACTTTCACAATATAACAGTCAAATATTTCATCAGTATGAGCAGGGTATGCGGGGTGTTCCTTCTGCATCGTTTCTTAAATGAACCAGGAATTTGTAAAAACTGTATCTACAATTGCTGAAAAAAAGAAACCGAGAAACCAACTGTCAAGTTCACGATACTGACACTACTGTAGCTTATGGTTTCTTCTAGTCTCTTAAGAGAGTAGTGAACCATTTCCATGACCCCGAAAATCCTCAGAGCGAACACAAGTGTCTTAGTTTATTGTGAGGTTCACACAGTTAGGTATTCTTTGAGTTTGTCCATGATGACAGGCATTCTGTCGGCTGGTATCAGCATCACTGTCCTGAACGGCTTCATGGGGACGTCGTCGAACGACCACCTGCCGCTCAAACAGGAGTCTGCCTCCTCCTGGACCGAGTAGTGGAACTTCATGATGGCTTGCTGTAAGGAGAATACAGACGATGTTTAAAACTGCAAGAATATTATATACAAATATTTGAAATATTTAAACTAATAAGATAAACTATTTTTTATCTTTTGTCTGAGACTTGTATATAAAGGTAAGTTTACATCTAAAGAACCAAAAGTGTTATCATCCAAATACAAGCACTCCCTGTACATTATCATTTGTAGACTGCTTGACTGTACCTCATAGAAGAATTCCTCCTCTGCATTGACAAACATGTATTCCTCTTTGGGCGCGCCTCCTCTGGCTGGGATACTCTTGGTTGCCTCTTTGCAGGTCTTGCTGATCATCAGACAATAGTGACACCTCCCACTGGGCTTGTTTGTCCTCTGAGCTTCAGTGATTTCTTCTCTGGAGGACAGAATTACATTCTGTTTATTTCCCTGCACACTCCACTCTCCAAAGACGGACTTATTCAAAGCACAGAGATACTACAGATACTCCATCAGAATCATAAGCAAATTTGAATGTATTCATAAAAAGCAGTCAGCCTATCTTCAAAGTTTATTCATCTTTCACAAAGCACCATAAGGTCAAGTATCTATTTTAACAACACAGCTTCAACAATAATTCTCAGTTCATACAGAGTACAGAGGCAAATGCAGTTCGCACTAATTGCCAAGACTGGAAAGGTTCCTCCACAGTGTCACATCCAGGAAACAACGATGTGATAAAAGCAAACGGGTGAATACAGTTTTACCTTTTAGTGGCACCGTCTCTTTATTCTCAAATGCCACCCTGACAATGTCTTATCATTACCTCTGCTGTTGCCCCCACAATTCAAAATGCTGACTGACTGACTACAGCATCCCAACACAAATTCAATTATTTTGGTTGAGAACTGTATGCACTGTAAACACAGATATACATGCAGCAAAACTGCAATAAAGTGCTGCAGTTGGAACAATATTATTTCCAATATTATTTCCCTAGAAATAAACTTTGAGGCATAGTATGATAAAATTGCAAGATACATATTTCACAAGTTATGATGATGCATTCAATGGCACCTTTACTTCCATTTTTATGAAAAGCTATCAAGATGCCTCGAGGGGAAAAGGGTTATGATAATTTGGAGTAGAACTCACTGGAGCTGTTTGTGCAGTGGAAGGGCGATCTGTGGGGGTACGTTGATGAAGCGCTCGCTCAGCAGCAGCCCCACAGGCTTGCTGGTGTCATTGAAGATGTGCTCTAGCTGCTCTGTCACGCTGTGGGTCGCGTTCTTCTCACACTGATCCACGATCAGCTCCTTCACCTCCTCCACGCACTGCACACCCTGCCAGCAGCATGACACACACATATAGTTAACTTAAACTGAATGGTCACAGCCTATGAGAGCCAAATAGTCTTTGAGGCGTCTGTGGTGTTACCTTTCTCTCTGTTAGGTTGAGCATAGTGATGAATCCAAACACTTCATCTGGATCATCGTCGTCACTGTCCTCTGGTACCTCAGCTTGCTGGAGCAAAGTGAAGGGACAGGTGAACACATGTTAGAGCTGAAGTTGTTGAACAGTCACCTATAAAATGATGGCAGTTAGACTACTGAGCAACTCACCCTGATGACACTTCCAACATGATTCTGTTGAACGATGATGTCTGTCATCTCTGATGTATTTACATGGGCCTTCAGGAAGAGCTGTGGCCAAACATAACAGAAGTGAAACCAGTGAAGCCATGCTTCACCTAAAGCATAACATATAAAGAAGCTACCATGTCATTACCAATCACATTATTAGGAACACCGGCACACCTGCTTTTTCATGCAATCATCCAATAAGCCAATCATGTGATGGCAGTGCAATATATTAAATCTTACAAATCAGGAGCCTCAGTTAATGTTCACATCAAACATCTGAATGGGGGGGGGGAGAGAAGGTAAGTGCCATGACTTTGACCATAGTATATTTGTTGGTGTCAGATAGCTGAATTGAGAATTTCAGAAACTTGTTTCATAAACATGACAATGACTTTAGTGAACTTCAGTTGCCTCTACAGCCACCAGATTTTAATCCAAGAGAACACCTCTGGGATGTGGTAGCGCAGGAGATTGGCAGCATGAATGTGCAGCTGAGAAAGGTGCGGAAAATTATGTGATGTAATCATGTGAATGTTTACAGCATTGAGGCTATTTTGAGAGCAAAGGGAGGCTCTGCACAGTATTAGTATGGTGTTCCTAATAAAGTGCGCAGTGAGTGTACATACTGTCCCAAACCTGTTGCAGCAGTTTCTTGATGCCATTGAAGTCGCTGTGTGAAATGGCGTGGGCTTCGAAGTCCACAATGACCTCCTGAATAAGAAACGATAACAAAACACAGAGCATTTACCAACAGCCTGTATGGAGAGTAATTATTTACAAGTACTTCTGTTAATATAATAGAGCAGCTGTTAGCTTATTACCAAATAAGTTACATTAACGCAGTAACGTTACTCCTTAAATGGGACAGTCCATATTATCTCATATACTTATTTCAAACCTGCCTAACAGCAACACTAACTACAGCTCACGTCGACAGCTGGGTTAGCTAGCTCAGTAGCTGGCTAGCAAGGCCAATGTGCCAATATTTTGTTATTTTTACCTCATTGATCTCTTCCTCTGATGCCTCGCTGTCCTCCTCCCCGGAATCATCATCCTCCTCCGGATTCTCATCGGAGCTGTTGTCACTTTCCCCGGGATTTTCACCCAAACCTACTGCTCTCCTCTTAGCTGATGAAGCCATGCTGCAAACAGGTAACACGCGTGTCAACTGAGTGGGCGGGGCTAATGTAATAGTTCCGCTACAGCGCGCCAGGAAAGTGATTTTGTGAAGCCGCCATTATGGCTCCAAATGTGGACGACTTGCCGCTTGCCGTTGCAACCTTCAGCGCCGCAATGCCGTCTTGTCACTCAGTACTAAAATGGAACAAACCATTTAGAAAAGGGGTCTTAGTTCTTTGAACTATGCATAACCATAAATTACGTTATTATTATAAACGGGTATTCGCATTACATGTTATCATCATTGAATTATATTATTGTGATGAATTACGTTTTTTATACATATAATTTGTTTTTTGTGAAGTTAGTCAAATATCCAGTATTATGTCTCCCCTTCTTGAACGTTGCAGAAGTCGTTATGCGCTCAGCCGTATGAACAACTCAAGGTACATGAATTTTATGTAATATTTAGTCTTTTTATACTATCTGTTGTAGAATCTATCACTGCACAACACGAGAAAGATAAATGAGTCGCTTATTATCGCTAGGCATAACTGACAGGTTCAATTAAGCGGACGGTTGCTTCAGGTAAACTGTCACTCAGTGTGTCTTGCTAATGTAAACAATAACACGGAAGAAGAGATTAACCACGTTTCAGCTGAATACAACAGTTTCATCTTGAAAGTGGGGCATTATTGCTCTTTATTTGCTGCCCATATACAGTCCAAAAATCGTGACTCGACACTGTTGCTATCAGCAGGCTGCATATGACAGTTTTAGGGTGTAGCTTAGCTTGCTGTGCCTTCACACCCACAGTCCTCGATGTTTTTGCAATTTAGTCAACGACTGGCTGCATTTTTGACAGCGGTATTCATATTCCACGCTGGGTTCTACTGTTTTATTCTTCCCCATTTATTTTGTTGATCCAGTATTTTAAAGTCACAAGATGCATGTGCTGCTGCTCAAAGAGCCAAGAGATGGAGACTCTGGACCTGATCCTTACATCAAGGTAGATTCAGTTTTTCCATTTTAACTTGGATGTAATGGTATTCAGTTCAGATATAGCAGTAGTTAAATTTTTATGCTTTGCATTTGACTGCACAGTTTGAGTCCATTATTTTGATTCCCCAGGAGCTGGCGTCACATGGTCATAAAGCCACCCTAATTCCCGTGCTGTCTTTTAAGTTTGTCTCATTAAACACCTTGTCAGATAAGGTAAATATTGTGACAGTATGAAATGAACATATTTGTCATTTATTTGTTTTTTGTTTTTTCCATTGTCGGTTGTTTAAGATGTCTTTTTACTTTTCAGCTTTTCCAACCAGAAAAACACGGAGGCCTTATATTTACCAGTCCAAGAGCAGTGGAGGCTGTGAAGATGTGCTTGGAAGCAGAGGAAAGAAGGGAAGGTGAGAGGATACAGAGAAATGCATTAAAAAAAAAAAAAAAAAAAATGTGTTTCGTTAAATGTCTCTCAGTTCTGTTTACTGTCTTTCTGGCCTGCTAACTGAGATTTGAAACTATTTCACTCTAGTTTGATTAAATGTCATCTTTTTCCTAATTATTAACCCAGAGTGGAAAAGCTCTGTGAAAGATAAATGGAACGCCAAGGCCATATATGTGGTTGGGAAGGCAACTGCTGCATTAGGTGAGTTGTCGTCACATCTGAAAACACTTCTCTCTTGATATCATTTTTTATAAAAGTCCATCTTTGTGCTTCTTATAAACCTTTGCTATGTTGTTACTAAGTGAAGCAGACTGTGGCAGGCACCTGGTGCTCACAGGGATGTGTCAAGTGACGTTACTACCTTCAGTCATTTGGAAATGGGTTGTGCACAAGTGACAGTTTGCTGTGACACAGGTGCAACATGTTCCTGATGTGTGTTTTACCTTCTTTGTTCATAGTAAATGTCAGCAGTTGGTTCTCTTTGTTGTCAGATATTTGCTCTGCCATGATGTGATATCACCATTACATATCTTCATATCTTTTTTTTTTTTTTTTGGTGTTTTATCCACAGTAAGAAATCTGGGTCTGAACCCTTTGGGTGAAGACACAGGGACAGCAGAGGTCTTATCACGTGTTATCATTGAACGTACGATATGAGTTTATACTTGAGCATTCTTCACAGTTCACTTTAATTGAAAATTTGTGACTGTTCTGATAATTAATATGACCTTTTACTTAATTCTCATCATAGGAGAGGACACAAATATTCCACCACTTTTTTTCCCCTGTGGCTCAATCAAAAGGGAAGTCTTGCCCACGGCTTTAAGGGAAAATGGTAAGCATTCCCCCCTGCTGTGCCTCACGATTAAAACTCAAGGTGATAAGTCAAAGTGGAAACTCCCACTGGGGTTAGACTAATTATAAAATAGTAATTTGCACTACCTTTATCACTGCGGGGATCTGTTTCTTTGTTTCCAGGAGTGCCTCTGGAGACACTGACTGTCTATCAGACAGCTGAACATCCAGATCTGGAGAAAAATCTAAAGAACTATTTCACAGAGCAGGTAGACCCCCCCCCCCCCCCACAAATGCTTCTACATTTAAGAGAATACTTTTTATGTAGAAAATGCTTATTTGTCTGTGTGTTCACAGGGCACTCCGGCTAGCGTAGCTTTCTTCAGCCCATCAGGAGTGAAGTTTTGCCTAGAAGTCGTGCGGAGGCTGTCAGGTGAACACCTGACTCAAATAAAGGTATAGCTGCCTCATAGTCACACATATAAAAAATTGCAGTAGATCTTCAGTGCTTCTGACAGTCACTTAAACTTCTTTGTTTCCAGTTTGCAGCAATAGGGCCTACTACACAAGACGCAATGACAGCAGAAGGCCTGAGTGTCAGCTGTGCTGCAGAAAAGCCAACAGCCGAACACCTGGCAGCAGCGATAGCAAAAGCTCTACAGTAACAGCCACCACCACTCTAAATCCATCCACTTTATCTCCCCTCTATTCTGTTTTATTTAAATGTATCATCATTTGTCTGCTTTGTTTTACCTGCTTATCTTACCAGTTATGTATGTATGTATATTTAGACTTTTTTTGCACTGAGAAAAAGTGGCATCTTGTGCCATAGAAGCCACGAAAATGTGAGTGAATATAATTATAATTCTATTTATGTTGAGCTTGCTCAAGAAAGTCAGTGTATATATATTTGAAAATAAATTTTGGTCAAGTGTGGTGATATGAAAGGTTGGTCATGGTGTTTATTCACTGTAAAACACTCAGTGTGGTGTGCTGTGTGTGTCTCTCCTATTCAGAGCAGGTGTTGGCAGAGGTCACGGTTGTCCTAAAACGCTGTTATTGTCCACATGAAAGCAAAGGTTTTCACTTGGTTCTATAGGTCAACAACAGTCCATTTCAAACCACTGGAGCGTGTATAACACATCCATACAAACCAGTCAAAGTGAGCAGTTGCAGACAGTAAAGATGGGTTTACTTTTCACACAAGGGTGAGAAAAGTGGGATACCTCCAGAGAGTCGCACCTTCAGATGGGTGTGGCGAAACTCAAGGATTTGCCTATAAAATAGTGTGACTTCTCACTTGCCATCATTTCACTTGTATATAATCTCAAGACTAAACCAACGCCACGATGCTGACTTCTATCCAGCTGATAGTTTTGCTTTTTTGGACCAACATTAGCTCAGCTGATGCAGAGAAACTTTTTCACAATCGCGATCATTCTGATGTGCGAACCCTTAATTCTCACCAGGCTGAGGTTATAACAGACAAGTACAAAGCAGAGGTAAATGCTCAGTCTTTTTTAAGCTTTAACTCCTATCAGATTATTCATTTCACAGTACAATATAGGACCCATATGTAATTTAACCCTTGTCTTGTTCTAGTTATTTCTCTCCAGATATGGATTCATGAAGCCAGTGAACTGGGAGGAGATCCGATTTGAAGATTCACACACCAGCTTCAGTGGCGACTTCCTCGATGATCTTCAAGCCACGATTCAGGAGGGGACCTCGGTGCCTCATTCAAGGGATGCTCCTCAAGATGACTACAAGATACCAACTGAGAGCGAAGCTTTTGCTTCAGCACTTAAAGAGTTTCAGAAGGTATCAGGCCTGCCTGTCACAGGTGTGTTTGATGAGGCCACCAAGGTGGCAATGAACAAACCAAGGTGTGGGGTACCTGACAAGGAGATTGACCTGAATACGGCTGTAGCAGCTGAGAACAGTAGTGCCTCAGATATTGAAAACAGCCCTGGTGACACTTACGAGACTGATAGTAACAACACAGCGACTAATATAATCAGCGACACTGCTTTTGGTGCTGCGAACTCCTCTGAAGATGACATATTCAATTTTAATGACACAGAAAGTGTCCTCACAGGCATTTCCAATGACACCAGCATGAATTACACAGAAGAATTTAACTCTTTTGATGTCACCTCTCTAAACAGCTCACATGATATCATCATGGACAGTCAGAAGGTAAATATCAGTGCGAACCTACAACAGAGCAAAGAGGTGCGGCGCAGGAAACGTCACCTTGCTGCTCTTGTATCCAAAAGCAGGCGCAAGAGAGATTTGGGTGAGACCGGCTACATGGCCTTTTCTAAGAAAGTGCTGAAATGGAGACTTATAGGAGAAGGCTACAGCAGTCAGCTGACTGTGGAAGAGCAGAGGTACATCTTCAGACTGGCCTTCCGGATGTGGAGCGAGGTGTCTCCGCTGGAGTTTGTGGAGGACACTCGTTCCCCGCTGGAGGACATCGACATCAGGCTGGGCTTTGGTACAGGTGGGTCTCAGACAATACAATGAAACTCAATGCAACATATTTTCTTGAAGAGATTTGTAAAAAACATTTAAAGAACATTACTCTCACGGAATATATAGTTATTTGAGTAAAGTTAGTGATAAAATTTTAAAGTACAGGATTTAAGTGTTTTGCTGACTCAAATATTTACAGTAAGTACACATTTCACATTTTAAAATTTACAGTTGGAGTAAGTAAGACACGGCTCCTACAAAATGCATCGGTTAAATGATAAAATTAAACCATTATGCTGTTATTGGAGAACAATATAGACTGTTTGAATAGCTTTAAAGTTAAGAACCAATATATTCCAGCTGTAATAGACATCAGCGGTGTTCCATAGAGCAAGGAAATGTTGTTTTTGTACAATAAAGCTTTGAATGTCTTTGCTGCAGAACAGCTGGGTGACTTAATTTTTTTCACCATACTGCATGTAGATTATATTTTATTCAAATAAACAGAGAAAACAATGCACCTGTTAAAATTACCTGTCCTTTTATCCCACATAGGAAGACATCTTGGATGCAATCAGAGGTTTGATGGCACTGGTCAAGAGTTTGCCCACGCCTGGTTCCTGGGTGATATACACTTTGATGATGATGAACATTTCACTGCTCCCAATGCAGGCAGTGGGATCAGTCTTCTCAAAGTAAGCATATGACATCAAGAATATAGGAATCATCTGTAAAGTCCAGTTGAAGCTCAGTCATTCTAACAACATTTTAATTTCCCATCCGTTTTAGGTGGCGGTTCATGAGATCGGACACGTCTTGGGTCTCCCCCACATATACAGACCTGGATCTATAATGCAGCCCAGCTATCTGCCACATGAGTCTGTCTTTGAGATGGACTGGATGGACAGGAAAGCCATACAGCACCTCTATGGTACGTGGTTTCAGCACCATCTAGTGGATACATTCGCGTACAGATCCAGAGACGAATTAAGGTTCACTTGTCAGACTGCCACACAAAACCAGTACTTTTTCCTTCCCCAGGGGGCTGTAAGGGTCGGTTCAACACAGTGTTCGATTGGATCAGAAGGGAGAAGACGCCCTACGGGGAGGTGGTCATCCGCTTTAACACCTATTTCATGAGAGACGGCTGGTATTGGCTGTATGAGAACAGAAATAACCGGACACGCTATGGTGATCCAGTTGCACTGCAGATCGGCTGGCGTGGAGTTCCCCTGGACGGAGTGGATGCCTGTGTGCATGTGTGGTCCAGAAAAAGAGATGCTGTTTACTTCTTCAGAGGTACTCTTATGTCATATTACATGTGTAAATACATATAGATATTAGCACCTGTCAGCAGGGTGAGGAGAGGTGAAAGAGGTATTGAGTAAGTGTTGTTGTTGTTGATGTTGTTGTGTTCAGGTACTCAGTTCTGGAGGTATGACAGCGAGAATGACGGGGTATTCACGCAGGACCCGGAAGGTCACCGCTATCCGAGGTTGATCTCTGAAGGTTTCCCAGGGGTGCCCAGTCCTATCGACACGGCCTTTTATGACAGGAGGGACTCCCACATCTACTTCTTCAAAAACAGGCTTGTGAGAATGACACCCTTATCTTCTCTTTGACACATGACAAATGGGGAGCTACAAAGGGGAACGCATCGGGATTGTTAGATTAATTGGAAACAACAGTAGATTTGGGGATCGCGTGAGAAAAGCCAAGTGAGATGAGACGCCGGGGTTGAATCAAGGCTCGACTGCCAACCAGGCAAAAAGGGAAGCAGCCTGTCAAAGACTACAAAAGCCCCATGGAACTGTGTATCAAGTTTTAGTAATTAGTAATTTGATAAACTGCACAAATGTCAGGAAATATCAACTAAGGCTAGTCCTGCCTTATTACCGCCACATTAAAAATTTTGTCTGGCCCTGTGTCAAAATCTAAATAAACCTATCAAATGACCACAAACTGACTGTCACACAGAAAACCTGGAGCCTATTATTATAACATGGAATTACCATTTGGTTTCTTGGCATATAATGAAGCTGCCGTGTATAGCCTGCTCTGTATTTAAAAGGAATGAGGAGGCAGCAGGGTACATATGTAATGCACAGAGGGCATTATGTATGTATCCTAGTCGGGGGTCTCAACAGGGGGCCAACAGCTCATTTCTGCCCTGGGGCCGCTCTAAAATTTTAATCCCTCCCTCGCTTACTTGTCATTACAACCAGTGTTTCCTTATGTGATGTGTAATCTAACAATACTAGTTTGTACAACAAGTGGATATACAATAGTAAGTCTTGAAGAGACTAAAACCCAAGCTAATTTATTGTTTTCTCGGCATTATGAGGGAATGTATTCATGCAAACAAACCTGCCACGCTTCCTCTGTGATTTTGTTTGCACACTGTAATTGAATTGATTACTATATAAGAGGGAAAACAATTATGTGTTCAAACAGGTGTATGCATTCGACGTTGAAGCCAACAGCTTGGCAAGAGGCTTCCCCAAAAACATCAGAGATGTTTTCCCTCCGGTGGTGAGCGGAGACCATCCAGATGGCAACATTGATGCTGCCTACTTCTCCTACACCCACAATGCCATCTTTCTACTCAAGGGCGCGCGCTTCTGGCAGGTGGTGGGCAGCCGCGATCGCTGGCGCTGGCTCTTTCTGCCACGGAATGGCCTGCTGCCACACAAGGAGGTGGATCAGCACTGGTTCGACATCTGCAACGTTCATCCCACCGCACTCAAACTAACCCGCTGAGGGCGTTGAAGCGGAGATGTGATAAGCCCTACTGGCGTGTTTCTACTGATTTTACCTGTCGTTGTAAGTATACATGTTATATTTGAGTAGACATCCATTATATACCTTTTTTTCTGCCCTGCTTATTGTATAATCTATCTGAAAGACAAAAACAAGATTCAAGCATTTTTTTTGGCAAATTTTCACTGAGGTGTGTTATTAATATATCTAACAGCTGCTGTGTCTCTCACTTAGAGGTGCCAAATGCAATCTAGCATGAAAACAATCCTGAGGGACCTCTTATGATTAAGATATTTAGAACATTAGTGAGAAGAAATTTATTTATAGAGTGTTTACTCGGCCTTTATACAGACAGTTTTTTACTTACAGATACATATAATATAGCTGAGACCTATCAAGCTTGGTGTGCTCCAGTGCAGTGCTGCTTTAAAACAGCACGTTCACAAGGAAACGGGATTATGCAAAAACTAATGAACCAAGGTGTACGCATGTGCATATTGTGAACTGTTGGAGTGACTTCTCGTGTTAGATACATTGGCCCTATATCTTTTGAAGAAACATGCATAAAAGTATTTCCATTATTATGCATGCATAAAAACGGAAATGTATTCAGAAGACTGAGAGTGGTCTCTGGGTAAACGAACAGATAGAAAGCATGCTGTCTTTTAACATAATGGTATAGAAGAAGTAAAGTCATATAATGATGTATAATGTATATCATCTGATATATTGCACACAATGATTTACAATATTCATTCAGATTCCTTTGGAATATTTCTTATTTGTGCAATATGTGACTGGGAAGGATGCTAAATTATTACCAGATCCTCTCGTTTCCCTGTGGTGGTGGTGGTGATGATGGTGATGATGATGGGTATGGATATACTGGTTCCCATGGCCTCTTGTTGGCTTGACTATCTCCACTGACTGTATGAAACCACCACTCTCCTCTGAAGCACCCGCAGAAACTCGCATCCATCCGCTGCCCGCAGGCAGGAAAGAATATCATGCGACCTGGAAACCACGATACAAAAACCCCTTCAGTATTTCAGTTATGATTCATCCCTCGCAGTGCAACAAGTTCTGGGCTCATATGGGAAAAAACAATATGAGCTTTATCAATAAAAAAACCTAGAGGTGGTGGAAAACAGAACTATAGTGATCCAGTTTTTCTTGTTATGAAAGGTTGGCTTAAAGATTTACACGCAATCAATCAAAGAAAAAGGAGCCTATTGAAATTTAGATTGAAGCAAAATGATTGAAAAGGGGGACTCATCTCATTACTTAATGCTGTTTCATTTTATAGTAATCATTTGAGCATGGTGCAAAGAAACAGACATTGATTCTGTAATCAATATGTTACTTGAACACTCTTATTAATGCAGCTCATCTTAGGAGATTAAGCTCCTGGTGGGCTCCAGATAACTAGCGTTGTGCTCCAGGCACTCCATAGGCTATATTAATAAATTGAAGTAGAAATCAATTACAAGCAAAGCAACAAAATGTCATGGTAAGTGGAGCTACAGAGATGGATGTTATGAGATGATGAGTTTGCGCACACATTAACAGAATGAGCTCCTCTCTCTGTGAGGGCATTAATAGCATACAAATAACTGTCCTTGTTCATATTTCTCTGCTGAAGACGTGTGCTTGTTTTCTTGAGCTAATATTCAGTGATCCCTTGTCATTTTCATGGTATTATATCCAAGGCTTTTGAGTGAATAAATAGGTGTGGGCATCATTTCCGACTTCACAGTTCAGCAAATTCCTCTTAAAAATTTAGATATTTAAGATTCTAACAATGTTTACATGGATATCATCACCCCAAAATAACTAATTAACATTTTGTAATTCAGACTAAAGTCCCATTTGTTTGAATCTAATGTGCCATATGCTTGTTGCTGCAGTGCATTGCTGTGTGGTTGACATCTCAGCAAGAATTACAGATAGACTAATACGGAATTTGGTACAGAAGATAATGCAGTGCAGTGGAGGCTTGTGATCTGTTTGTTTATCCCATTATGAGGCGCCATACATCTCCCGCACCCTGGAGTTCCCCATACATAGAAATCCTAAATACAAACTGTTATTCACACATGCGAGTCCCCGGCTGCCATACTGCACAGCTCAATGATCTGTGTTTTTTTTTTTTTTTGCAGTAACAGTGCTGCTATTGAAGCTCCCTTCCCCACACCGCGGGCCTCTTTGGATGCGACTAGGATAAATGAGATCAGTCATGCTGATAGAGCCCGTGCTGCAGCAGCCCCAGAGAGATACAAAAAAAACCTGTGTCATGGCACAGGAATCCACATGGGAGGCACTTCAGAAACAGGAGAATGGGACAAAAAAATCCCCGCAGCACATTCATATCACAAAAAAAAAAAAAAAAAAAAAAAATTCCCCCAAACTCTGCCAAGGCGCAGAGATAACTTGCAGTGGTGTTGCCTCATTTTCTGTCTCAAAGCGGTGTAGAAAACACAGGAATAAATCATTTATGGAATCATTTCAAATGAGTGTCATATTGTAATGTGTCTTTGCATGTGCCGTGGGATTAGTTCGACAAACTGCTGCATGAAGATGGTGCATTGCATTTAAATGTATCATCAAGATACATTTGACTGCGAGTGCTAGACTTTCAAAGGTATCCTCCCTTGTCCCTTGTCTGGGGTTGAAGTTCAAGGACAATATTACTTTCAGTCTCTTCGTTTATACATTTTTAAAGTAAACACTTTGCAGTCTTTCCTCTGTGATAGAATCTGCGGCATTTCATTCTGTTAGTCACACCTCGTGGAAAGAATGTTGAAAAGTTTCAATTTATTGTACACTTTATCCATTGTATATCTCGTGATAGTCGCACAGCACTGTGAAAATCTTCTGCAGAAATAGAGCGAAGTGAAGTGGTAACCTCATAAGGTTAAAAAAAACAAAACAAAACAAAACAATTCCATTACTTCAAGAGTATTGATCAGCGACCATGGAGAGGACTCATGAGGATGGAACAGCTTCCTGCTTCCCATTCTCTTACCCCGCTCTGGTGTACCTTGATATTTCCTCAGCCATCACTCATTGTGACCCACCAACTGAAATTCAAAGCCATTTATTTTCTGGTGTTTTATCATTGAAGGGGGTTTAACACAGTTTATGAAGCTGCATTATATGGCAACAGACGGTTAAATCTCAGCTTGACTTTTGCATTTTGACAGTTTTGACCTTGAATCACATCATGAATTGTTGGACAGAATAACAGAATGGACAAAATGCCATGTAACTTAACCATGTAACACAATGAGTTAGTGTTTAACCAACAGTTTAATTAATTAAAGCAGTATTCTAGTAATTTTGTGTTGTTCTTCCATAAAGTTCGGGGACTTGCAAAAGAAAATGGTGTAAAATGGAAGCTGTAGTGGCCGAGATATGACTCCATGTCCCTGATGTATATCCAGTTCCAAAATGACTGTATCCTACACTTCCCATAATGCAACTTGAAAGCATCTTTTTGTTAGACCATCCTTGTCAAAGTCAACGCCTCTTCTCTTTAAGGCAGGCTTTCTTTTAAAAATAAGATAAACCTGTTGACATTACTCAGGTTATTTTCTGAGACCAATGAAGACACACCACGGTTTTCACCGACAGAGGAAGGAAGGGCTCCTTTAATATTCTATAGATTATTTACATTTAATAATTAACAAGTAAACAAAAAAGCATGCATGGTATAGCACTGAAACATTATCCTTAATATAAATCAAAAATAATGATAAAAGAAAACTGCCCTAAAGGCTGCATACAATATTACAGTTCTTCATCCTCATACTTCCATATGAAGCCTTCCACTTATCCATATTTTACACACACCTGCACTTTATCTTCATCAAACAACACGGCACTTTTGACAGGCCATAGATTAGCATCTGTGCCTTCTAAGTCTTGTATGACTGCCGTATTAAAATGGAAATCCAGGAACATAATATTGTGCCTTCAAGTTGGTAAACTCATCTTTCATGCTTCAGAAAAAAAAAAAGGTGCCAGTAGGGGGCAATCTCAACACACAGTAGGGTCAACTAGGACTGCTGCATGGACCCATAATTGTCAGTCTCTATCGCACATTGGTATCACAATCAACATGTGATCTTAGGCAGGTTTTTTTTTTTTACAGGTTTGTATGTGTGATTTACATGAGCGCATGTGCATTGTGACTTTGTTGTGTTTTGTGATGCAGTGGCATCGCAATCCCAAGAGAAGTTTCCACTGTGGAACAGTGACGTATACCCCATCTTACCTTATTCAGTTTTTAATCTATCGCTTTTTTTCAAGTTTCAAGTCATCTATTACATTTTTATTTACCCCACAAACATGTTTGACATTTTTATTATTAATGTGTTAATATTATGCGTTTTGTTTTTTTGTTTTTCTCCAATGAGAAATGTGAGAGTTGGACCAACGCTTATGATTGCTATTCAAGTATATTTTATGTATGTTGTTAATGTGTAGTTAGAGTATCTCTGTGTAGTGGCCATGGCTGTTTTGGGAGCGGAACAAGAAAGGGGAATTCTTTCCACATACTGTTATGTGTCCCCCTTGTTGTCAGAGGCCTACTGTGGAAATGCTGACGTGTGTGTGTGTGTGTGTGTGTGTGTGTGTGTGTGTGTGTGTGTGTGTGTGTGTGTCTGTATGTCTTTTCTTTTGAAATGACAGGTTATGGAAATACATTTACCTGGGTATACACACTCCTATGCGCTGTGTTCCACTATGTTTCACCGTGTTTGAAAGGGAATTTGTTGCTTCTGCCACAGCCGAACCGAGGTAGAGTGCGGATCAGCATTTATTTTGCAGTAATAAGCGTGGAATTCAGACTTTTCCTGAAAAGCGGATTTTGAGTTGAAAGTTGTTTTGCGTATTAACTCTGAGTGGCATCGTTAACAAGGCTTGTTGTTTGGCTTGTTTACAGTGGTTCAAAAAAATCAAGCAGTCTCTCACCTCACTCAGCAAGATGCACACAGGAATACACGTCTCAGCGTACGCCCGCGCATACACATGTGCACCCTCACAAGGAACGAACACACACACACACATACACACACATGCACAGATGTTCCCCCACACGTGTCCCCCTGCCTCTCTCCCCTCCCTTCCTGCTTCTCTTCCTGCCCCCAGATAAAGAAGTTGGGATTAAAAGAGAAAAAAAACACTGACTGATGCCTCTCAATTTCACATTCAAATCAATATTTCAAAAGCTTTATCATCAAATAGTTTCAAGCAAAGAGCCCCTCACTAAGGATCTTTAATGTTGAGAGAGGTAAATAGGATTTGGAATTCACAAGCCCAAGCTTTCATGCAGTCATTATACCGTGAAGAAGAAACTCTCTTTGTGTGACAGAAAACTGTGTAAGTCTGCAGTAAAAGCATTTTTTTAGACACCAGAACAAGTATCTTTGACTTTATATTCCTCCTCAGTTACACATGTAAGCAAGAGTCTCTATGCCAAATGGAAATAGTACAGTAATTACATATCTCCTCCTGAGAATAGTCCATTCATCAAACAGACTAATTTGAATGAGGAATCCAAATCATGCAAGTGTAATTAAGCATTGTGCAGCCTCATGCATAATGCAGCATTTAGGTATTGACTAAATACCTGATAAACAAATAGTGTGGGTGTGGAAGAGGATATGTTTGTCATACGGCAAGCGATCCGCCCAATAAATGCAGCCGGCCTACTAATTCGCCTCCATATATGGCAAAGGAATCTCTCTCCCACCCACTGCAAGCTTGAACCTTGACCTTTGGCTAAGGAGGAGTTTTAGAGACAAAACAAGGGTCTTTCTGGTAATGTCAGGCTGAGTGGCAGCTGCAGGTCAACGGTGGTGGTGGTCGTGTTGGTGTGTGGGGGGTGGAGCGGGGGGTAGAGGGGAGGGGGCTGTCCCACGCATGGCCACACAGAAGTGACTGCCCGGCCTGCCACCTCCATTTCGAGCCTGGGAAAGTGACAGGAAACGTACGTGCCATGGCGGGCTTTGTCAAAGAGGAGGGGGGGGGGGCAAAATGAAAAGAAGCTTGCACGTGGGATTGGACTGGCAGATGAAACATCTAACGCTTAAACAATCTACAAGCTTACACTTTTAAGAGTCAATTCAACCCCATTAAAAAAAAAAAAAACATGTTTTCTCACTTACTCATCTAGCTGTGCGGACAGTTTCATAGGGACTATTTCTTTGCCAAAAAGAAGTTCCTCTGAAAAGTGTTGACAGAGTTATGTTGTGGATTAGTCAGAGTAAGAAGGACTTTTTTCTTTTTCTGCAAAGACTCCCTGCTGCTAGACGGCAAATAAAATTCAGTTCACCTCCATTGTCTTGCAGTTGAGGCAGAAATCTCCGATATCTCAAAATGCATTATGCCAAATTAAACCCAAACTCTCTGCGAGGCTGAATAACACTTGCAGTTAAGTGAGAAAATGTGTTTTTGTTTTGTAATTTATGTGAACCAGCCTTTTAATTAGTCTGAGAGAAGTCACGGACTAGCGTTGTCACTACAAGGCCTTTGATTAATTTGTTCAGCAGCTGTAATAGACTCTTTTTATTTACCTTCAAGTGTCTCTGTGTTTTCGTTTGCAGTGATCCCAACATCATGCACTCCCACAAAATATGGCATGGTGCTGGTACCACCTGTCAACAAAATTGTCTACATCTGAGCAGCCCTTTTATTCCCTTCTGAGCCACAGACACACACCTGCTTATGAGATTGCTTTTACATTCAGGAGCACCGAACAAGGAATTTGTCAAGTGGCCGAGCGCTGGGGTTTGTCTTTCCTCCTCCCTCCCTCTCTCCCTCCCTCCCGCTGCTCCTCCTCCCCTCGCCCACCACCGCCATCAACGGCTGTCCCTCTCCTCTCCCTGTCCCCTCCATCTCTCTCCTGCTGCTGTCTCCAGATCCCACCCTGATTTCATCCTCACCTCAGCAACCCCCCCCCCCCTTCCCCTCTTTCTCCTCCATCCTCCTCCTCTCTTCGCTTTTCGACCAGAGGAACAGATGGGATTGAACCCAAAGGGGTGGGTGGGTGGGAGGGGTGATGGTTGGGTTTGAACAGTCCTTTACTTAACTGGGGGGGAAGGGTGTCACACTTTGTGTTACATGCCAGTCTGTGTGTGCGTGTCCAGGTTTCACTTTGAGCCTAAATTTGTGCTGGAGGACTTTTTTAAAAATCTTATAGGTCTTTTGGACTGCAGTAACATACAATTTGTAAAAAAAAAAAAAAAAATAAAAATAACAAAACAACAAAACAACAAAAAATAATCCAAGAATCAAGATATGGCTCCGTAGCACATGACCAGAAAATACATTATTGTTCTCAGATCTGAAGAACACTTTTCCACAACTGATAAGTGTAACTGTGCTATCTTATTGGAGTGATACTACCCATTCACATTCATACAGAATGCTGCAGCCAGACCCCAGAGCAAATATGAAAAAAATCACACAACATCCAGTTTAGCCTCTTTTTTCAGTGGCTTCCAAAACATTTTTCTTTATTTTTCACTTTCACTGCACCTCTCCCTCTCACTCCAGCATACATTTGTGAGCTTTTGTGCTCATATGTTGCACTTCAACCTCCTGCAGCAACACCCCAGTCTAGACTTAAAGCATAATCCTGGTTTATTGCAACTTGGGTTTTGATTTTGTGGTATCATTGTACTCACCAAGTGCTGAGATCTGGGAACATATCCACATTGTTAAAACAAAGGTAAGAAACAAAAGACTGTCATCCATAAAAGTTTTAAAGGAGCTATTTGTAAGTTTTTGCCAATGCTACATTGCCAGAGTTAGCATTAACAGCTGTTTAGTTACTAGGCTAGAAGAAATGTTAGCGAGTTCAGCATCAAACTTCATTCTTTTACTCGCCAAGAGCTGTCTGCAGCAACGCCAATGTTAACACTTGTCTCTATCACATCTTTTCTTCTAATGGAGTTAGCACGCTAACCAGCTAGCCCCGGGCTGTCTCGTCATTTTCCATTGGCAACACACTGTAGCCTCCTATATGTAGCCTGTATTTTATCCTCTTGTCTTGTTGATGCAACGATAGCCGAAGCTCTTGTCAAGCAACAATCACCACTACCGGCTTCTGGCAAGAAATTATTACTAAGCAATTATTATTAAGAAAATTGTTACCCAAACCGTCCATCGTAAACATCTCACGGTTTACAGACTACACTCCCTTTTAACTTTAGAACACCATATCTACGATAGCTGAGATTATCATGCAGTTTTACCGTGCAACTTTTCTTGTATGCTCAGTTTTGGTTTTACCTCCAACTAAAGTGGTTTAAGCGAGACTGATCGTCATTTCAGCAAATGGCCAAAAATGTTGTTTGCTAACATTCAAGTGACAAAGGCCTCTAGTGGCTGCACTAATTATGACTCTTTTTCAAAGGAAACAAATGAGGAAGTCAGGGGATGAAAGACATTAGATCCCGTAACTGAAGTATTAATTTTAACCCAAACCAAGATGTTTTTCTAACCCCACTTATTCTAAATCAAACCATAATCTTTCCCTACCCAAGTTGCTTTTTAGCCCAAATCTTACCAAACCTTAGCTACAGCTGTGTCACACCACAAAACAGATTTATTTTTCCAGCTGTGATTCGTAACAGTTTTGGAAGCCACTGACAAATGACGACTCTGGTGTCAGATCAGAAAACGCTCATATCTGTTGTTCCAGATACAAACAAACGTATTTTTCACTTCATTTTGTAAGACTCATTGGGCTAAACTCATGGCTTGTAGGGCCCTTTTTTTTCCACTGAAGACATTTTGACATGTCACAGTAGGAAAAGCACAGTTGTAAATAACAAAATGAATGATGGCTGCATTCCATTTAGCTGCTTCCCTGCCAGAATCCTGGTATTGTTCATGCTGGCTCACTGTCACGCTGTCATGTCTTACTGGGACGCTTGAATAGAACAGAGCCATTGTTAATGTTATTAGTAACACCTGTGCTTTTCGAACTGTGACCAGTCCAAACATATGTGGTGGAAAAAGGCCCTTTTTTACAACCTTTCTGATCATCTGTTCCTTGCCCTTTTTCATTGCAGCGATGTTGCCATGTTCCTTGTGAACAGTGTTGTTATAACCATTAAAAAAATGATGACAAAAACCACGTAAATAACAGCCACAACAACTATATGCCTTACAGTAGCGTGGAAAGGGCTGGTATGTTGTCCTCACTTGGTCTTGTGGCGGTTTCGGCTGTCTCTGAACTGCCTGCAGGAGCTCTCCCCATGCTTGCATGCATGCACCCATAACAAGGCCCCCAGCCCACACAGAGAATAGGCCACCCTTTCACACTCACGCTGGACACAGTGAATGACTGCCATCCTCACCCTGAGTTTCTATTCTGAGGCAAATTTTGACACGTTTGCTCTGCAATAAAAATATAACGCAACACATTTTCATCCTGTGACACGCTACAAAATCGTGCTGCAATGGGAAGTGTCGATTTCTTTGTCACTAAGTGCCTCAACTAATGATAATCTAAAGATCTTCACCTCCCTTCCTTCCTTCCCTCCCTTCTTCCTTCCTGTAGTTGTATATGTTTTTTTTTCTTAAACATACATATTACAATATCCTGTCTTCATGAAAGATGCATTTCCATTCAGCACAAACAGCAGGATAGTTGTTTTGCAGCACCACAGCTGAAACCTATTTGAAAATAGATCTCAGAGTTGTTCTTCTCCAAACAGCTGCCATTATTCATGAACGTCAGCTAAGGAATCTATTTCATATGTCAGTGTCAGAGAGATTATATTATGTTACAACCTCTGGCTGGTGTTGGTAACATTTTTTTTTAATATACCAAACAGTGTATCAGTAAAATAAATATTACATGCTTTTCACCTTGAAGGATGTGGTATCTATTCTAACCTATGCTCCAGGAAGTGTGTGTCAGCCATGAGAGAATTACTTCTTCAGAGGAGAAGCTCTCTCCTCCTTAGTGTTCATGCATTACATTTCGGAATACTCTATAGGCAGGAATCTTGCTGGGAGCTGGAGTCTGGGCTTTGGCTCCCTCCCATGTAGGTCACACCTTATTATGGCAAATTTAAAAGTTCTTGCCATGACTCTCTGTTTAGAAAATGAGAAGGAGGTCCCCTGTGTGCATGTGTGTCACGGATTTAAACGGTACCGTTTCACCTCCTTTCTGGAGTGTTTTGTTTGATCTAAATGAGAATTTGGAGAAAGTGGAACAGCTCGTGAAGGAGCAGTGAGAAATCGAGACTGACGTTGCCACCTCATAGCCCTGAAATTGTGCGGAGTAGTTGTGCCAGTCTCTTTGTTTGGAGATTAATGTTGCGTCAGTCACATTCTTTGTATGAGGGACACTAGCCAAACTGCATGGTGAAATCTAGCTACATCAAAAACATCCATTCTGATGTAGAGGAAAATAGGAGAGCAGCGTTTGGAGGGAATCATAAATTTATCTGACATGCATGGGTTCCCGCTGTTATGAGCTATTGATATTCTGCCAGTCAAAGCTTGCCATTTGTGGCATCATCAACCTCTGTGTTTTAACTTTGTACGTGTGTTGTCTTTGCATGTAGGTGGAACATTACTGGGTTGTGTTGCGCGGCTGTACACAAGCAGCCCTGACTTAGGAGGCCCCTCTTTCTCTCTCTCACTCTTTTTTTTTTTTTCTTTTCTGCAGGCTTTGCTCAGGGGCATGACACATTTCTGAGGGGCTTTGGATCTCCTGGCCTGATAATTCCTTCAATTATTCAATGGTTGGCTGGCAGATGAAGTGAGGCCATGAATAAAGCAAATCTGTGGGCATACGAGCTCTGACAATACAAACACGGTATTAGCACTCATTTCCTCTGCTCATCCTTGAAGACACACACACCACAGTATCCTGGAAAAATGGAGTGGAGGGGTTGGGTGATTATGCGGGTTTGCCCGGGCAGCAGCGCTCTCACACTCACTACCTGCACATGCAAGCTTTCAAACAACAAAGTTAGGAGGGAGGAGGGAGGGCAGAAAGCTGCACTGAATCCCAGCCAAACCCTTGTAGGAGTGAGCTTATTGCTGCTTGTCAGGTCAGCTCTGGGGGTCTTTCTTTCACGTTCTGCGTAGGTCTTTGTGAAATCAGGCAACTGTTTTTTCGAGAACTAACATGCATCAGATTATGGCTCTTTTCTTGTGGCGAGGCGCCACTCCAGTGGTAGAGCTGTGGCTCTTAATAAAAAGCTGATCTTCACAGACACCCCGTCCTCCTCTAACTTAGTGCAGTCAAGTGTAGGACAAAAGCAAAAGAAGGGGTTGCTGTGCTCCGCCCTAATGAAGTTGTAGGTCTTGTTCCTCGCTGCGCTCTGTTGGAGAAACAAAGCTAATCATAGTGAGAGCAGCCCCAGACTGCTACAACAGAGGGACCAGGTGCTTGTTCTTTTTTTTCTTTTTCTTCCTTCCTCTTCTCTTCCTTTTTTTTCCTCTTTTTTTTTCGCCAAGCACCTGCCTTTAACCATCTGCACCTGCTGTCTGTAATAAGACAAGGGTGCAGCACTCACAGCACTCCCTGGATGTGTGATGGGATTGCACTGATTGTGATGATGCCTCAAAGACATACAGTGCACACACATCTCTTATCTACTCTGAGTCTCTATAAATCCTCCAACAAGGAAAAAAAAAAAGTCTGACTCATCACTGACCCTCTTTGTTGCCCTAGCAAGAAACTGAACAAGGAAATGTGTCACAACAGAGGCATATTCTGCCTGTTAGGTGCATGCAAAGATTAAACCACCACTGTGCACAGACAAAACTGTCAGACAGCTTTAGATTTGTGTTGCATATATTTAGGAAACCCTGGCCCTTCTCGCTCCCGTGGCGTCCCATTGTTGCATGATTTTAATCTCCTCAGCAACAGACTCTTGATGTATTCGGTTCACAGGAAGGTCAAGGAGGAGACAAATGCCCTTCCCGCAACAAAGCTTGTGAGGAGGAAGAAAAAAAAAAAAACTGTCAATAACTTGGAGCTCGCTGCCACACCTACTCCTCAGGGGGAGAAAGTCAAGTCTGATAATTAACTTTACCTTCATGATTTTAGTGCCGGTGTTAAGTTCTTTCACTTAAACATCTTTTATTGAACCTTTAAGCGAAAACTGCATTGAATCTTTTCTTTGAGAATGTAATCGAAACTTCTGCTGTCGGAATTTTGTTTTAGACAGACAGCGTTGGCCTTCAGAATCCAAATGCTTCACCTATGAATAAAAATCCAAATATAAAAGAAATTAATAATACAGCGTCTTCTTTTGAATACAGGATACAATTGAAGATGAAACTATGTGCCACTCTGCACTTCAGTATTTCACTCCGCCACCGTCTCTTTGATGTGAGCTAGAAAATCTGTGCACCTGTGGGGAGCATGAGAGGGTGATGGCGTTAGAGAGGGGACAGTGAGAAGGGGGAGGGGAGAGTGTGTGTGTGTGTGTGTGTGTGTGTGTGTGTGTGTGTGTGTATGGGGGGGGGGTGTGTGCGAGACCGCCAACTTACTTGAGTGTCTGTCCACCTTAGCCTGTCGCTGTTGCTGCCAGCATTGCCGTGCCAGACTCTGCTCTTCCAGATAAACAAATGCTAGACAAATTTCTCTTTGTTAAACCTGTGTCGACTGCTGCATAATAATGAAGGCTGGTGCTGCCAGAGCATGTGTCCAGCCAGTAATAATCCTCCTGTCTGAGAGGACAATGAGGAAAGAATGTATTCAAAACAGACAGACCCCTCCACTGCTCTGCTGTACATTCTTCCTTCCTGGACTGTCTTGGCTTTGGCGTTAATGTGCCTTTGTAAACACAGTAGTCCAGTCACTCCACACAATTATCCTTCAATGTATTCATAGCAGATCTGGGATGCAGCCCAGGGCGTCATTCTTACCATTCTTTTTTTTTTTTCTCTCTGTTTTGGCCATTACTTATCATTCGACTGGCTCTGATATCACAACACTGAGTCTTTCACCCTGTTTGCTTGTGCTCAAAGAGAGAGATTGTTAAAATTAAATTGCAGCAGAGTAACAATAAATCTCAATACTGCTTGAAAAAATGCCAAATCTGTGCGATCTTATAACAGAGATCAGTCAGGGCTCTCTTAATGCTTGGCACAAACAAAGCCCATTCTCATAGAAACAATAATACAACATGAATCTATGCTTTTTCAAAAAAAAACCCATCATCTTAGTTAAAAAAACAAACAAAAAAAACATCTCAACTATTCTCATTGGACTTTACCTAATTATGCATGGAAGATGTCTGAGGGCTTTGGGGGGAGGCGGTGAGAAGGCTGGCTAGTAGTGGACTTTGTGTGGCTTGAGTGCACCGCTGAAGGCAGCCAAAGACTACTTTGGTACCTGGCAGCTGGATCTCCCCAGTCCAGATTAAAATTACTTTCAGAAAATCATGCATCATTACGGCTGAAAAATCGGCCAGATCACAAGGTTACTGTGATAATGAGGAGAGGACGACAAGGTAAACTGCTGCAGCGAGACGTGGATTCAAATGTGACGCATATTTACCTTACAGGCCTGGTAAAGGGTCCACATCTCATTTTCTTGAGGGCAACCTTTTCCAGAGCTCACATCCAATTAAAAAAAAAAAACCAAGATGAATGTTGGATTCTCTTGGTTGTGTAAAATGCAAAGAGGTGATCCCCAGCCCCGTGTAAAAATGCAAAGACCGTCCGAGAGGATTTGATCATTTGAAATTCAACCGACCCCCCCAACCCCCCACACTCGGGCAAACGTATGTAATATCATCTTTGTCAAATATGTATGTAATGGGACTGTGAAGAGAGCAAACACACGGCGCACTGAGAAAATGCGTGTCTCTTCCTGTTGCATAGTAGCCGTGCATTTGATGAACATTCAACACTGTATTACTGGGGAAAGATGTGTGATCTGAACTAATAGTTTCAAAGTGTGTTTGTTCAAAGACTGTACCTTCAGTTGCCTCAGTTTAAACATGAAATGTTGAAGCAACAATTTTATTCAAAGCTCCAAACTTACACTACTTACAATATTACTATAGATTATACAGTGGTGAAAGAACTGGTCAGATTCTTTATTCAAAGCTGCATGAATCAATGTGTTTATGTTAAAGTTCCCCTCCAGACACGTTTTAAAGTATGTAAATACTCTGCTATGATTAATATTTTGTTTAACATGGTTTTCCCACATAAAAAGTAAAAAAAAAAAAAAAAAAGTGTTGAAAGCACACAGCTACACTTACAACCTCATTGAGAAATGCTGGATCAGGCCTTTTGCCCCGCCCACCACCACTGCTTGCACTAGGTTGACAGGTGAAAGAGCAGTGCGTATCAAGATGGTTAGTGGAAGAACATCTGCCTCAGTCAGACCCGGACACAGATGACGAGTTCAAAATTGGCAACTAGCAGATGCATCAGAACGGTAAGCGTAGTTAGCATCTTGTATTTGTTTATGTTGCTTGTTGGCTTATAACTGGCAGTGGCTGACACAGTGTTAGTAGTTGTGCTAATGAGAACTATCGCGCTCTGTACTGACAAGATTTCCCGGTTTCTTGCTGGTTCCTTAGGTTTGTGACATATGAAACATTAGCTGTCTGAAATCGTTTTCTTGACACCGTCGTTGGTAAAGTGCAGTTCCAAGGAGGAAATACTCAGCTATGGTGTTGACTGCTTATTTCACTCATATGTCTTGTATCATATAAAAAAAACACCACATGGACGTGTTAACGAGCTTAAAACTCGATTTTCATTGGAGGGCGTCCTCATCAATGTGTCACATGACAACATGTGAAAGGGCTTACTCATTGGGACAAACTAATAGCCATTTATCACCAGACTCTGCCAGGTAACCAGAAACACGACAATAAATGTCTGCTGGTGTTGTACCGTCTCTGCTGAACGCATAAATAGGCTTCTACTTAAAAGGAGACAATATGTCAGTGTTTTGTTTACAGCCATGTTATGTACAGAATACTACTGGGTTGCCATTACTGATGAACATGAGAGTAGCGTAGTAGTGTAGTGTAGGTTTCTACAGGGAATCTGAAGTAACTATAGCTGTCAGATAAACATAAAGGAATAAAAAGTACAATATTCCCTTCTGAAATTATAAAATAAAACTAAATGGAAAAACCAAGTCGTGCAGTCACTACTGAGATGTATTTGTTGACTGAGTCCTGTATATTACTTACGGGATTTGTGTGAGCGAAATGCAAAATATGAAATCTTTAACAGCTGAGATTTAGGAGTATATGGTAAGTAAAAGGGACATGATGCACTTACAAATGAGACACCTGTCATCCGATCCGCAGCTGACCAGACATATGTCTCTTTGTGCTCAATGAATGAAGTCTGTTTTTATAACTGTTGTATACTACAGACCTGTTGCTGCTGCTGCTGGTGCCGCTCCTTTAAATGACAGACGCTCTGATTTAGTTTTTATTGCTGAATCTTACTCCGGTAATGAAGTTGGGACTGTTATGTTTCTCTCATTACCTTTTCATTAAAGATATGACTAGAAAATGGGGTTGCCATGGCAATGGCTCCATTAAGTCTCCAAGCTGTATGCGGAGCTGCATTGTTTACTCTTTTGCCAAGACTGCTGTCTTCAATAGGAAACGAAGACTTTTTTCTTTTCCTGCACCTTCATCTTTCTTTCCTTTCTTTTATGGATCAAACAATGACCTGATGCAAATAGAATATTCTTCACTGGTCCTATTTGTAAATGCTGAGAGGTTTCATTAGCTTGCTCGTTGCTCGCAAAATGATAGCTGATGCTACTGGGTAGAGTGAGAAAAAAAAAAGTGATTCACAGGCTCTAAGCAGTAATTTACACAGAAGAGATTAAAGAAAATGGTATGGAGCTATTTTGTCTAAATGACAGTCTGGCTTAATATCTACAAAAAGCAACTGCCAGTTTGCTTGAGCACTACCTGGTGAAAGCAAGTAAGTATATCACTGAATGTGTGTATAAAGTAAAAGTATCTAACATTTATCTGGACAATTTACCCCATCTATTCACCCATCTCACCGTCCTTCAAGCCATGTTATCCAAGAGAACCCTTTGGTATCAGATTCAAGTCATAATGGTGCCCAGAAGCAAGGTAAATAAAAGAGGGTAAAGTCAGAGTCACAACCTTTTCTCCTCATTCATCAACTGCATTTTCCAAACCATTAGCCCTGTCATTGCTTCCTGTACTTTTCATGTCTGCTGGCTGGCTTCACCCTCAGTACTGTGATTAGTTCAAGCAGGATGCCGCTCATCGATTTTGCTCCACTGGGTGTTAGTTAACCCTCTGCCAGCTTTTAATTGCTTCTCTTGACTGTTAAAGCAGTACACGGATCCTGCAGAAAAGAGAGGGGGCGGGGGGACTTGGATTGAATGTTGTTTGAATGCTCTTAACATCGGTTCTAAACCATGCAGGATGGTGCCTTTCAGAGTATTCAAATGCATCAAATTCTATCTGCGCTATCTAGAAATAAACATGTTTTGCTTGTATCCGGGAATAAGGTGTTTAATTGAATGTGTTACCTGCTGGCAGCAATTACCATCATGCCGAGAGGTATGGATGGAGACAGAAAACAGATGAAAGAAGAAAAAGGTTTAGTCTCTCTCTCGCTCTCTTGCTGACTCTCGCTCTCTCCCTCTCTCCCTCTGTCTTTCAAGCTTATTGTGTTTTCTGAAAGTAACATGGCTCTAGCATGATTGACAGAGACATGATAGCTGCGGTAAACAAAAGGTGCTGCATGCACACAGAGAGATGAGCATGGAATGGGTTTTTGAAAACAATAAATCACAATTCCAAGAAAAAGCATGCTGCCTCGAACCTCATTTGAATTGGATTAACTTTGGATCCCTCATGATGCAATCTATGTCTGTTCTGTCATAAAGAGCGATGTAGATATACATTATAAGGTTACTAAAGGAATCTATTCTGCCAGGAGACTGTTTGAAGCTTTTCATCAACAGCGCTTTATTGTTTCTAATGAGCCCTGGGTTCGTATTTGTATGGGGATTTTTAATTATATACCAACATTACATCATCATCACACCTATTATCTCAACACTGCTGAAGCTAAAATTTAAAGGTGTACTATCTCAATATTTGTGCAAAGCTTTGAGGGATATGCAGTGGCTTTCATAGTGCAAACACAATAAAAAAAAGATGACAACATTACACCGGCGAACAATCCATAAAACTAATATATCTTCACGGTTTGATGTAGACATCCATCTGTATATCTACACGTGAGCAAGACTTTGTTAATACCAGAGGAAACCTAATGGAGAGGTAGGCAGATGCACCGTCATTTAGACAAATGAGAAACATCAGCCTTAATGCAAGATGATATATCTGTTTTTATGTTGTCGCTGAAATGAAGACTGTAGGAAGATTCTTCCAGTGGAAGTGTCATCTTGTGGAAAAAAAAAAAAATGGCAGAAAATCATTTGCTGCAGGAGCGGTTGATGTGTACTGGTGGATTAAATTTAGCAATTTGTGGCGCAAACAAAAAAAAAAAAAATGGCAGAAAATCATTTGCTGCAGGAGCGGTTGATGTGTACTGGTGGATTAAATTTAGCAATTTGTGGCGCAAACAATTATTTCAAATGAGTCAATATTTACTTGGAACAAACACCTTCTCTCAGAAGACAACATTTGTAAATGAGACTAATACATTTTATCATTTTATCAATGTTGACAGAAGTGCTAGAATATGGTTATGAGGCTCTCATAAAGGCAGCCAAGCAAAACTTCAATACTTTTCTAAACGCCCCCTTGGTTTTCTACCCCCTATCATTATTTGAATGCTTTTTGAAGGTCTTTAATTTGCATCCTAATGTTGTGCCCTTGTTCAGTTTAATTTACAATGCAGATGCAGAAGCGATAAGTGTGACGGAGGTTCATCCCAAGATAGAGAGGGAGAAGAAAAAAAAATAAGCAAAATCATTTTACTTTTATATGTCCCTCATATGAATTGAGCTGATAAAACATTCATATTAAACAAAAAGCCATTCGGCATCAGCAAGTACATTATTAAAGAATACATGTGGAGGCATAAAATAATCATTTCTAACACTGCTCGAAGATAAGGACATTTCAAATGCGTCTACTGTATGACTGAGCTGCCCCTTGTTTCATGATTTGTTTATCTGCTATTTGCTTCATGTCTACATGTTTACTTAGCAGTAATTTATGTACTCACAGTCAGCATTAGTACATGAAGACAAACAGCGCAGCACAGCACATTTAGGTGGCAGAGCTGTTCTCAGAGCTGGCACAGTGTGGAAATGACAATGGTGTCACGAGAAGCAGATTGGATTTGGGCTCAGGACACTTTGGGCCTTTTTTTTTTTTTTTTTCCAGGGAGGGGTGTAAAAAGTAGGTTGCAATGCTGGGGGTGTATGTGCCCAGCCCCCAGGGCTATGACAAAAAATATGGGGCACTCTTTCACATACACTCACTCACTTACACACACGCACGCACGCGCACGCACACACACACACACACACACACTTCTTTTCTCTCTCTTCATCTCTGTCTTTTCTCTCTCCCTCATTATATCTTCAATTATCAAGTCAGGAGAGAAACTCATTATTTTTGGAAGTCAATGCCCATGCCGGTGTTCTTTTTGACACAACACAAGAGGGGAACAGACAAAGTCCATTTGTCGAGATTTGAATCTCTTAATACCATTAGCTAATTGTGAGAATAATCATCTTAAAATTACACCGAGGAAAATATGATTTATATATTTTCACTTTTCAGCTCCAAGAATTAACTACACAAAATGATCCTTTTTATGATCCAGTGAAGTATGTGTCATTAAAGAGTACAGAATAATTACTGGTGGGTTATTTTATATTTGATGCGGCATTTTAATTGACAGCAGGGCATTTCATGCAAGCCATGACCAGGCTGAGCAGCACGTGACCCACCACAGGGACTGTATCTGATTTCATTATTAGCCCCAGTTTGACTGGCTTAGCCCTCATATGTACCATGAACACCTTTACCCTTGGGTGGCTCCAGTTAATTACTTCAGCCCATAATGCCTGAGATACCACCTAATAAGCATGGAGTGTTACAAATTATGATGCTCGGATTAGCTGCTGCTTACTCCCAGAATGAAAGCCTGAATCATTTCAGTGTTTGGAAGTGAATGGGCCTTTAGAAAACACATCAAATATGAGCCTCGTTTTGGTCAAAGCACTTTTTCCATTTGTCAGGTGTTTGAGCTCTTGTGCTTTGGATTGATTAAAGAGCCAGTTCACCCAAATTGTACTTGTTACATAGATAGTTGAGTTTTAATTGCTCAGGTTTTAAAATATTTGCCTCTCAGATTTCTGCCGTTAATAATGTAGGTGAATGGGATGTCATTTCTGCTGCTCACAGAAATAGTGCGAGACATCCCTGTAAACATTTTCCACTACAACTACTTTGATGTTGAATAAATAGTCGCTGTGAAAACTGTTGACAGGACATTGGAATATCCAGACTAACTGTGATATTGTTTCTGGAAATGCATGCTGCTATTGAGTTTCTAAAATGTAATTTTAGCAGCACAAATGGAATCCTCTTCACCTGTCATGTGCAAAAAATGTCAGAGGCAGATGTCTCACAACCTGGGCGTATTGAACCAACATGATCAGCAATGCCCAACACCAATGTGGTTGGGTTATAAAATATGTAATTTTGTAATTTGATATAATTGACATTTGTCAAACGAACTAACAAAGCCTCTAGTACTGTAGTAATTATGATGGGAGCTAACCCATCAAACTGATAGTCAAAGTTGTTTCTTTTAACCATGACCACAGTCATTCTCTAACCTTAAAGGGACTATTTGTAAGTTTTTCTCCGCCACCAAATGTGTTTTCTTGCCGGGAGCGGGTGGTGGTCGCTTCTCAAGAGCTTCGGCCATCATTGCGTTAACAAGATAAGAGGTTGTAATTCTGAGCAGCGCTACTTCTTCAAGGCGGCTTGGAGACGGGCCGGGGCTAGCTGATTAGCATGCTAACTTCAGTAGCAGAAAAGATGTGATAGCAACAAGAGTTAACATTAGCGTTGCTTTCCACCGCTGGAGGCAGCTCTTGGCGAGTAAAAGAATGTAGTTTGATGCTGAACTTGCAACTTTAAGTGTAAACAGTTGATCATGCTAACACTGGCTTTGTAGCAAAAGCAAAACTTACAAATAGCTCCTTTAGCTGCATGTTTATGATCTAAACCCAAACTGCTATTGTGCCTAAACCTAATCAAGCCTTTACCATAGCATTGTTACAACATAAAAGTGTCAGTTATTTATTTTTCAACAGTGATTTTTATCAGTTTGTCTGTGGCTCACAAGACCTGGAATTACCAACCCCCCCGCCCCCCACCACCACCACTCCGCTCATGTACAAGGTACTGCAGCTCAAATGGCAAGAGTAATCTAGACCATATTAATGCTTTGTGCTCTTAAAGTGTGTTTTTAAGTGCTTTAGTTCAAGCCCTCTTGCACTTAGTGAGGTTAAGTTCACATTGTCTTACTGTCTACATGTGCAAAATTACACAGTTTACGGACGTGCAGGGAAGGCAGACCATTTCATGGTGATTAGGTGTATCTAGGGTGGTAGGTTTGTGACTACACGTGTGGGTTGGCAGTTGGGGGAAAACTTGAGACAATGCTCCACTTCATGAGCACACACTGCACAGAAGCCCTCCCACACAGCCTTTGTTAAGCCTTCTCTCTTGAGCTGGCACTTCAGCCTCCCTGAGCCCATTGACTCCCACTGGATGCTCTCCACTGTGTTTCCTGGGCAAAATATATGGGGGGCTCTTTAATACTGTAACATCCGTATCCATTCCTTTCAGACATGCCCCCCTCTCAGCAAACTGCAGCCAATACAATTTAATCCCATTTGGTAGGCAACTTAAATTCATCCAATTTCACAGATTAGGAGTTGTGGTCTGTGCAAAATTTAGCTTGGTTATACTCCTGATGTTTCTTTATCTTCCTATATATTTTTTTGCACTAACACACTGAGAAGCACATAACTGGGAAAATATGTCATGAATTTAATATATAATTTATATGCATACTTTTTTAACCTAACCTTCCATCTCTTGAATCGGTGCCCTAATTTTCATGAAGGCCATATTCATATTGGTTATATTTTGTATAAGCTAGGCTTATTTCATTCTAGAGACCTTGCTGCAGCAAGGGTAGTTTCTATAACAACCATACATCATAATGAAGCTAGAGATTCTACATAATTAAATTGCACAAATGCGCATACTGAGCTAATGGGATATAGGCCTTATGTGGCATTTGCTTTTAATTACAAAGTTAAAACTTTTTTAAAAGGTTCTTTGATCAAGCCATGAAACAGCAATTAATGAGTATATGGAGATGATTGGCAAGATTAACTGCCTTGAGGCTTTAGTTTTCCATCTCATTGTAATTCCTGACATAAATGTGTATTTGTTTTTTTTTAATTGTTTGCTCAATGGTAATTAAATTTCAAAAAAAGGAAGTTTTGTGAGACAGTCACTTTTTTTTCCCCTACTGTATAATCTCAGCCTCTCCACACAAAACTTCTCATTCCTGCATTCAGGTTAGAATCAGCAGGGTGAACATACAGTGGCTTGATGTGTGGTAGAGTTTTAAGGGTTTGTTTACTCAATGGGAAATGAGGAATGCAGTCATTCTTTCAAAAAGTACAGCACAAATAGATGTGCTAGGTAGGAGGATGAGAGAAATGGGGGGAAAAAAGAGCGAGCCCAACCTCTGACAACAGGGATCGGTCTGTCTTATGAAGACGAACACCGATGGTTTTAATTTACTGACTGCATTAGTCAGCTCCTCTCCAACCAAGCTTGGTGTTGTTTAGTTGGCAGCTGCAAAAGTTATTAATGGTGCAATAACAGGAGGCAAGCCTGGGCACAGAATATTCTATTCTCGCTCAGATTGTGTAATGATTTTCTACCATAGGGAGGGGCTGCAAGCTATTTCTCATTGCGGGTTTTTTTTTTTTTTTTTTTTTTTAATGGAGTGGCGAGGGGAGGAGGTGACAAAAATGCTCCTCTTTGGGTTAATTGACTTATATATTTTCACAATTGACATTCCATGTGCGATTGGAGATATGAACCAACACTCACCTGCTTGCGTGAATATGTATATCAGACTTCAACGTTAACCACAGCTCCATGAACACAAAGATGTATGACCAAGAATCTCAAGTTTCTGAGACAAACCCCTCCCCCACCAAAGTCACCTTTGCTGCCGTGCATGAGATGTTACATAAAGCAGGGGATATTGGTAGTGAATAAGAAATTGTAAAGGCAACCTTAATTTGCCACTTCGGTGTGAAATATACTTTACAACTGATCTAAACACATACACAATCAAAGGTTAGCACTTCTGAATTTTGTACTTTTAATGCTAGTGAGTACGAATCGATACACATTCAATCCCCTCTCCTGTTTTTTTTTTTTTTTGCCACAGGCCCTCATATTGATTCTATGCATGAGCCTGCAGAGTTATCACAAAACAAATTGCACAGACTTGAATTTGACAATCCCTTTATGAGGAGGGCTTCATTGATTTCTGGATGGTGGCTCTGTTTGGCTCCTTTACAGGGGAGAGGGGAGGTTACTCATTGGAGAGACACGCAGTGCAGCTTATTCTCATTGCCTTATTGCCTTATTGCCTTATTGTATTCTTGGTGGCAGCTTATGCAGCACAGTGTCAGAGAGTTACAAGTTAGTGGCTGTTACTCCAACGTACAGTAAGTGTGTTCTCCCTGTTTCCCCGGCTATGTCTGAGTCCCGTTGGGAATAGCACTGAGTTGCCACTTTTCCAAAGGATACGACGTGTCAGCGAAATCTGTCCCGCAGTGTGAGGCTTGACACTGCAGTGACAGCGCAGCAATATTTCTCCTCTTGTTTCAGAACAAATTACCAGCAGCATGACATCAGAGGGCTCACCCGGACCCCCCATCCTCACACACACTCACACACCACTAACCCCCTCTAGTCAGCTCTCTGGGTGGAAGGACAGTCTCATTGTTATACACTGTATGTTTTATTTTTTTTTCTAGGATACTTTAAACAACTTCCAAAAGGGTGTAAAAAAAAAAAAAAAAGAGACTAGTCTTATCTGACACATCTATATCAACTGTGATTTTCTTTTTTTTTTTAAGTCTTTGCATATTTCCTTTTTTCTATTTTTCATTATTTCTGGATTCCATAAATATAACTCACCTTGTCACCCATGAAAGTATTCATTTACTTTATCGTTGTGCGCTTTCATCAGTTAATTTAAAACATCTGTGGACATGAAACTGCTGTAAATTAGAGAAAGGCCTCAGTAGGTTTTCCTGTGTAAACAAATGCTTATCCCAAAGCACTCTCCGTTACCACCTCGACAGGTAGGTGAGCAGCGTATATGTCAACCGTGGGTGAGGTGAAATCAAATGGCCCACATGAAAACAGAGTGGGGAGTCTAATATTGTGTGACACCGTGTGCCCGTGAGGCCACCAAATGCAATTCACCCGCGGGGTTAAGAGTTTACCCAGAGCACCATGATACAACACACATGCCTTTTTTGTTTATTTCCCTACATGCATCACTTTGGTGCTGGATAGCCGCTTCAAACCACTTTCCTCCCTCTGAAAGGAAAAAAGAAAAAGAAAAAAAGAAGTGGCATTTGTCTCTGCACCTTCCTTTCTCTTCCACAAGGTTTTGAGGTGCTCTGTGAAAAGGAGGTTGAGACGATGCTGCACTCCTTTGCCTCCTGTTTTCCCCTGTGTGGAATAAAGCTGCATTTTGAAGAGGGGAGTGCTGTCATGCATCACACACCAGGAGGAGCATGGAAACAAACAGGGCCAGATTCATCAAACAGACGGAGTTGCTCAGCAGGATGGGGAACGTTGGGTGTTAATCAAAGTTGAAGAGCTGAACTCATTTTATTCGAAAGAGAGACGGATTGGAGGATTGGAGGGGAGGAATAGAGCAGACCACGTCTTCTATTTTGAAATTTGTGATGGACAAAACGCTGTATGATGAGGTAATGTAACATAAAAGTCTAAAGATGTGAAAAAAAATGGTTAATGTGGGAAAATTCTGCCAGTTTTCTTAAATGAACTCTGGTTCAAGTTGTGAGAATTCATTATGCAAGCATAGCTGATTCTGTGTACCCAGTTTTGCATATTTTCAGCTCGCTTTAAAAATGCCGTGCCACCCAGTCACTCTGGCTTATTTGTTTTTAAGTCCTGCAGACTTTGATGTGGCCTGTAATCTTGTCCAGTCTATTAGGATATTCAGATCGAAGCAGAGCGTAAATTAGCAGAAAAGCTGACGTCCAACTTGTTTTTTTTTTTTTTTTGGAATATTCCGCAGCTCCTAATTGGATGAATGGATTTATTTTGTTTTTGGAACAACCATGGTGAGGCTTCTGTTTAATCTCCGCAGGCCCCTCATCCTGCTTCCCCACCCACTCACCAGATTGATTGTATCTAATACCAGACAATAGCATCAATGAATTCAAGTAGTTTTTTTCCCCCCCATCTCGGGTAGACAAGAAAGAGAATCATTTGCATGCAGGTGACATGTTCAAACGGGGCAAGGCGAGATGAATCAAAATGCAACTCAACAGTTTCCTAATGCATTGACCTAATTATGCACCCATTTTCCTGCTTTTTTTTTTCCTCATCGGCTACTCATATTCCATTCAAACATATTCAGGATTGGTTTGATGAAAAAAAAAAAAATCTTTGCTGATTCACTGATTCGCTGTAGTTTTGCTGACTTAAATTGAATTTACATGAGGTTTCGACGTGTATTGAAAAGAAAAAATCTACAAGATCAAACACTTAACCATAAATTGAGCAAAGACCAGATGAACCTCTTTTTTCTATTGATCGACCGGATCAGCGAGCACTTCCTCGTCAGGATGCTTTTAAGGTTGGACATATCGCCTTACATCCTCATCCTGACCACAGTAACCACCACAACATGCAAACCTGGTGGGTGGGAGACTACGCTGTTGTAGACCAAACGAGCATCAAAGAGCGCAAGATTCATGATGGTGGGGTATTGATCCCTCAGGAAATTTAAATCATGTTTATGGGAAATTACTTCGCTCACCCCATAGGCACTGAAATACCGGGATGAACATGTGCACATGCATGGTGGAATATGCATGGTGATGAATGTGAAACATTGAGTCTGATCTATAAAATACAGGTGGCATGTTGTACTACAGGTCACTGATTTATTCTCTGTACTTCTGCAGTGTAAGGATAACAAAGCGGCAGCTATTTTTCCAAAACATCTGACACATAAAGAGAGGTTTTTTTCTGACTCTTTGTTATTTATTTACCTTTTGTTGCACGCATGAAATCTGGATATGAAATTTGTGTGATATTCTATCATTCTGCATCCAGTTCTGTCTGCTTTATGGAGCAGTTTAAGCATATGACAGTCTTATCGCTGCAGTCCAAGAGTGTTGTAACACACCCCTGGAAAAAAAGACTCAGACCATGTTCTGTTACCCTGAATGAGAAGAGGGGGAGCTAAGAAATACAATAAAATGTTCCAGTCATTGCTACCACCCTGCACCACTGTCTGGGCTGACATTAACACAGAAATGAGAATGACCTCATCATACGTTCAGCCAAATCATCATAAATGACATGATATTAACTCTGCCAGACAGCTTTTTTTTCCTTTTTTTTTTTCTTGGGCAGTTCTCCATTTTGCTTTAGTTTGTGGTTCTGTGCCCTTGTTATCTGGCCCTCCAGACTCTACTCTCACTGTGAGGCAGAGGAGCAGAAAGATGGCAGTAATTCATTTTGTGCCACGCCACAGGCAAAGCTCTTTTTCCCTTCTGCCCATTACCTCCAGACCAGACTCCGCGTCTCAGCAGGACACCGCTCCCTTCCGCTCTGGCCCAGACCCACCGTACTCCAGGGGGCTGAGGTTAGTGGACGACCCACTTCAGATTCTGTCAGCGCCACCCACAAGCATCCGAGGCACTCCACTCCACCTCCAGGAAAACTGCAAAAAAAAAAAGAAAAAAAAAAAGATGGCAGCTTCAAAGTCAGTCAGACTGGGGGAGCAGCGGCTGGTTTCTCTCTCTTCGTCCAAAATAAACTCACTCTACCCAAAGAATATATATCACTGCCTGTAGGAACTTTAGCTGCTGTTTTATACAAAGGACACATAAAACAACATGGAATATAATGTGCATGGAGGTGAAAACTTGTGAATTTTGACATTTTTCACAAAGATAAAATTGTATAAGAAAGATATCACAAAACAGAAAAAAATCCTTAAAAATCCTTTTAGAAGATGTTATGGCCTATTTTAAGAAAGATATCATTTTAACCTAAGAAGAAGAAGAGTTCTATAAGTTAGGACCTAGAAGAAAATTGACCTGTGCTTGTAACTTTTTTGCTAAAATGAAAATTAGACAACAAAAGGCATATATTGTATTTCATATAGCAATTTAGCCTATTGGCAATATCCAAAAATAGCTATGTATTCTATTATGGTTTGTTGTTTCATCTTAACAATAACGGTTCAGTGTGTCTTCAAGGTAAAATATTCTGGTTTGAAAAAGCATAAGTTTCAATTACAGTCTAGTGTTTTTAAATGAGAAGATGCACATCAAATCCAAGATGCGTGGATGTTTATGAGTTTAGAGTGGTGTGATGGAAAAGCTTTTCTTTTTTTTTTCTTTTTTTTTTCTTTTGCAATATTGCCACAAGACCTAATTTGTTCCCCTGGCAAGCATTTGGGTTTGGTTTTTATCTTTATTTTGACATGTTGTTGTTCATGAGGAGAGCAAAAGAAATATCTCATTAACAGGCTCTTTCCTATCTCCCTACATAAATCACTGACATGGAAATGAAACTGTTCTGACAAAAAGGGAAATAGATAGAGGAATACAAATGCAAAAACCTAACGCGCGCATTCACCCCCTTCTCCTCCTCTCCCCTATTTCACATAAAGGCACTTCAGCAACTGGAACAACTTCTGAATAGACAATTAGGAATGAAACAAAATCTGTAGTGATTTAGAACGGAGAAAAATCTATCTGAGAGGACTCTTGTACATAATTACATCTGAGTTGTATTCTTTTCACAGGATGGCAGCTCCAGCTAATCAATGTGGACCAGGTTGTCGATTCTCTGTTTAAGTGTGACAAAGCCATGGATTTCTGATTACTGTGACAACATAGTTGTCTTTTGGTTTTGTGCAAGAGCTGGCCACGCATACTTGTTTCTGACTGATTAGCAGCTGTCAGTTAAAATTGCACAAGACACCTACAGGACAGGCCCAGTCAGAAAGAAATAGAGGTATAGAGTTATAGGTATAGAGTTTTCTTTTCATGTTATTCTTAATGTTTCTCAAGAAGAAAAAATACTAGGCTATATGTTCATGTAATGGCTATCAGTTTTAATTATTTCAACTTCATGTCAGAGAAATCCTTTTTTCACCCATTATTTTCACATGGCTAAATGATTCTAAATACTGCAATACCCATAAGCCTTAACCTTTGTTCTGTGGAGAATAAGTCAGTCAGAGCTGTGAGTTGGAGCTGTAGCAAAATCTGAAAATGTAGTTACATTATTTGAAACTGTTGTTAGTTAAGTTATTACCAAGGTTCAGGTAACCATAACCATAGCGATGGTATTTGCTAAAGTTGCTATTGCTAACAGATAAGCTAACTTTTGCAGTTGAAATGGAATTACCAAGAGTTAAACTGACTACAAACAAACTTTAAAGATGGCTGACCATTTGATGCAGTTCCTCTGTTTGCCTGTGGTACGTGGCCATGATATTAAGCACTCTCTCACTCTCTAAATACTCTCAGGTGTCCTGAAAATAATGAATTTAGTGACAGAAACATCTATCACCTCCACCTCCTATTTACATACATGAATTGTATTTCTACCACTACTTTACTAGGTGGCAACGGAATTGCTGGCCAGATTATGTTTACAGGTAAGATGTTTCTATTCTTTTAGATGAATGAACATACTTATTAAAGGAGCTATTTTTAAGTAGCTATAGTTAATTAGCATTAACAGCTGTTTACTTAGCAGTCTAGAATAAATATTGCAAGTTCAGCATCAAACTTCATTCCTTTACTCACCAAGACTTGTGTCCAGCGGAGGAAAGCAATGCCATTGTTAACTCTCGTCTCTATGGTGTCTTTTCTTCCACTAAAGTTAGCACGCTAACCAGCTAGCCCCGGCCCATCTTGTCACTTTCTGATGACAGCAACTCACTGTGGCATCCAATCTTCCCTGAAGACGTAGCGCTGTGCTGAGGGTGTATTAAAACCCCTTATCCTGTAAACACAACGATTGCTGAAGATCTTGTCAAGCAACAATCACCACCACACCAACTTACCAATAACCCCTTTAATGGCGGGAGTTATGGTGGGCGGTAGGCGTACAAAGCATGTCCCGTCTGTGGTTATTTTTAAGCAACGACAGCACTTTGGCTAAGGTAAGGGAAAAACTGTGGTTTTAGTTACACTTAAACATGTTGTGTCTGAAGTTCTGTACTAAAGCAGACCATGATCTTTCCCTAACCTTAACCAAACTCTGTGAATGCCTAACCATAAAAAAGTTTAATAATACTGTAGTCACTGCAAGTGGATATTGTACTGCAAGACGGGATATTTTGGCTGTTGTCTGTGAACATTTTAGTGATACATTTCGTATCAACATATTTCTTTTTATATTCATATATTTCAATGAAAATCCAAACTATGCTCAACAACAACAACGTTGAAACTCATATCACTAACCCAGAAGCATGTAATCATTGATCTTTGTCCCCTTTGTTCAAGATAAACTCACAGACTGACCTGATGCTTTGACACAAGAGTGTGCAGCTCAAATCACAGCCTATTATTCCACAAACCTCCCTGAGGAGCAGCTGACATTTAAGTCTATCACATCCTCTCAGTACTCCTCTGTATGTCTCTGTCACTACATCTCTCTCTGTGTTTTTTGGGAAAACTTTGGCCTGTAGCGTATATTTGTCTTCAAATATGACCCAATATGAGAGGTGCTCCAGCTTGGCGATGAACTCCAGGAGATCGCAGCTGTAAAAACAGCCCGCTGATGACGCCTATGGAGCTGAAATCCCTTTTGAGAAGCAGGAAATATGACTCTATTGAGGTCTGATGCTTACGTACCCCTGCAACAGGCAAAACCTGGATATAAACAAAGCACTTAATTGAGATAAGTAGCTGCATTTACCTAATCTTGGCTGCTTTTGGTCGTGTCCCAGTAATTATAATATCACTCCACAATGTGCAGGTATACTTGAAGTAAATGCTGGGTGTGGAGAAAGCGTTGATGAAGTCGTTGAAGTGTAATGCTGATAACACCAGTGATTGGTGAGAACACAAGCCTCTTTGATCCCTCTTAAAGGTTAAGAATAGTGCATGAAAATTGATGTTTTATTCATTTTCTGACTTTTCCAAAGCAGAATTTGCTTTTGGAACTGCTTTTCATCTGACTAAAAAAATTATCTATGATTTTTTTTTTTTTTCGGTCTGCAATGAGAAAAAGTATTAAAGTAACCACCTACCATCAGGAAAAGTACAATAAAGTAACTGGTAAATAGTGTTCTAGCAGAGGAGGAAAGCAGCAGAGTTAGACAACATGGCTTTCAACAGCAAACGCAGAGGATTAAGTAAGTTTCCCTTTGAGAAATTAACTACTACACAAAGTGGAGATAAAAGAAGAGACAGAATAACGAGGCCTGTTTGCCTATTCAGAGGGTTTAGCCATGTATTAAAAATCATAGCGTTAAGCTTCCTGACAGATGCTAATGAAGTGATGTTTACATTTTTGATTCGCTGCCTAAACAAAGATAAGACATGCTCTCGGAAAACAGCAAGCCCTGCAATCCAAACACATCCATTGAGCCTGTCACCAAAGACATGACAGCTTTCTTCCCTACTAACAACAATGAGCGACTCATTTCCATATTAATGAGAGAAAAGAAAGGCAAGTGGATGGGAGTGAGGGTGGGGTGGGGGGGCTGTTGAGCACGGAGGGGGCGATGTTGCTTCTTGTTGTCTTGGCACCTATTGACAAAGTCTTCAAATAGGTTGTTAATGACCAGCCTAAAACACAGGGAGCAGTCTGTGGAGTAATCATATCAACATGTTGCGTATGCATATCATGCTGCGTACGGTTGCCATGCCTCCTGCGGCTGCTCCTGCCTAAATATTTGGCATTGTTGCCATACACACACACACAAGACAGATATGCACACACTCATGCAGGCACATGTGTGTGCACATGTACACTTGCTCATCCATGAAAACCACATACACACAGCACTTAACATCTTGTACAATAAGAGACATCCTCATCCCACAGGAAGCAGGCTTCAGTACGCCCAAAGGGTAGAAACAAAATTAGCAGCTCAAGAGTACTCTGGGCCAAATCTAGAGGGGATACAAAACATCTGTTAAATCCCACAGTATTTACTCCTCATAACCTTTAAAGCAAATTGTTGCTACCCTAACCTGCAAGCTAAATCTCTGCAATGCAAAAATCATTGACTTGAGGGTCAGACTTAAATGGGCGATGTACCAATTGTCAGTTCATTTACTAGTCATGGGGACTATGACAAAACAGCTGTATAATGTATTCTTTGGCACTTGAGGGTCACAGAGGGAACTTTTCTCTCGTCTGAGAAAATAACCTGAGTGACATCACCAGGGAGAAGGATTGGTTGCAGCGTGGCAAGTGTTAAGAGTACAGCGTTTTTTGGAGCATGACCAATTTTAAAGTCTAAAAGTTGGCCTATTCCAGCTTCTGCTGCATCAAGTTTGGCCATTGTTTTTAAAACTGCCTCTCACAATTACCCCAACTCCATAAAAGTAAAGCACTAAATCATTACTATTTTAAGTCAGAGAAATTAGGATCTGTTAAAGACTGTAATTGATTTGAGATTTGAAAGCATTCAAGGCATCACCCCAAAGGAATCCAAAACCATGGATTGAAATGAATGGATTTCAGCAATGTATAAAGCTGAGACTAACACTAGGAACACACCTTTTAAAGGAAAACTGTATTGAATGACCTGCAGGCTTGCATCCTGACATCCTGACCTGAAACTTATGAACGCTTTTGACCCTGTGACTCTGCTCACATTTTCCATTATGATATATATATGTATGAACAGTCTCGCATTTTTTCATTGAGGTCCCAACATCTTTGGGATTTGAATACTTGTCTCCACCTTCTGTGTATGTTTGTGATTCTCTGAGGCATTTATTCTAACACTTGACTCTGAAAGGCATCTCCACGACATAATCTTCCAGTTCATAGTGCATGTCATTAGCCTCCTAAATTACAAACATCATTAGGAGAATTGATTCAACTTAGCCTCCTGGGGGGCTTCAGTCTGCTGTTCCGACATGGTGGGAGCTCATTTTGAGTGTGGTGTCAATCCTATTTCACAAGTTCAAGCGGACCCATTGGGGGTCTGAGCCGTTCACCCCCTCTTTATCCCTGCACGGTGAGGCCCTGCCTCCTCATTAGCAAAAAAGAGTAGACTGTGTGTGTGTGTGTGTGTGTGTGTGTGTGTGTGTGTGTGTGTGTAGCCTTCATGCATGCTGGGCATGTTTCAGCCTCTGAGCAGGGGAGATGAAGTCATTGTGGCACACTGACCTCTGCAACAACCTCGAATGCTGCACCATAGTGTGTGTGGGGGGGCATGCTGTGACATCGATGAAGAAGAGTGATTCAGAAATGACATGTTTCTGTGCCCTATAATGTTGTGATTATGTTTTTTTGTAACCAATTCAACCATAAAGAGAAATTAAATTGTTATAACTTACCAAGAAATGGAAAGTGTAGCTATGAGCGGGCACATCAAAATAATGTCTGAGCAGAGTATATGTGGGTGGGGGGGGGTCGTTCTGATAAGATTCTGCAGGATGGGAGCAGAGAGCCAAGGGAAAGCAACTGAGGTATAAGAGGGATACTGACAAACAGAAAAATGACTAGGCTACACAGCATGAGCAAAATCAAAATCTGAACAAATTCGCCGCTCGAATTCTAATGCAACATGGTCCTTGTGCTCCGGAGCAGCCACTAATTCCAGCCCATGTAACAAACATGGAGGAGGTGGTGTGGCTTCAATAATTCATCTGGAGATTGATAGATGTGTGTCTTCAGAGACTGCAGTGTGGATAGTATGTTGCTCAGCTCTCCGCAGAGACTCGCTGTGAACTCCTGCCTGTGAATTTGTGAGTTTGGAGATCAGGGTCATAGTTCAAAATGAGAAGGTCTGATACGGCGTTACATTGAACCCATACCTCCTCTTCTAATAGGATGGCACAAATCCCTTCGACACTCAAGACTCCTCTCTGTCTCCACTGAGATGTTTTATGTTGATGCAGCAGTGGATTGAATGTGGACTGCGGGGCACATCCAACTATGGTTTTGCATGTTAATAATGAAAATAAAGCACTTTCCAGCTTGCTGACAGTGTTGTTTCAAAAGATTCTTTATGTTCATCAGATCTGTGATATATGGGCTAAAGCAAAGCAGGTGAAGAGGTTGACTCTTTAGTTAGAAATTATAAGAGAATAAAGTATTATTTCTGGCTTTGAATTAACTCCAGATCTTACTTGAGAAAACAGAATATTCTCAGAGAGCATATGAGCAGTGGGAATGGAGGAGATTTCCTCTTTTTTCTTCACATGGATTGCATTTGCTGCTTTTGTGTTTCTGAACACGTACACGGTTTTTACAGTGCATAAGAAGAGGGCGCTTTAAATGTCATCTAAATGTTGTTGCCCTCACATAAAGGCTAGCTTTACTCACTTGATCGGGGTTTCTTAAGTGAACACAGAGTGTATGAAATCACCATTCTTTGTAAACAATACACAATCAGTCCCGAACATCAATAAAATCATGGCTGTGAGATTCAAGAGCACAATTTTCGCCACATCCATTTTCTGCATAATTATCCCACTGCGGGGTTGGGTGTCTTTTTGTTCTATATGCAGGACACCCCCTACATCTAACCAGTGCTCTGACCAGAGGTGGACAATAGCTGATGGACAGATCAATAAACAGAGCATATGGAGGCCAGGCAGAATACAGAAATGAAAAGTGGAAAATGGGATATAGATAATTGAGCTCACTGAGCACCCTGACCGCCACTTCACACAATCTGCTGCCATTTACGAGACCTCGTGGAGTCGCCACGCAAAGTACAGAAATGAGATTGAAAATTAAATGTAAAGAGCTGCTGTGGGTGCTTGAATGCTGTAGCAGGGGTGGGGGGGGGTTGGTTGGTTGGTTGGGGGGGGCACACACTTCCAAATGTATATGAGCAGCGAACCCTTCAAGGATTAATGTAATGATGTGGATCAATGCTTGTTCTTTGTGCAACAAGTTCCTTAAAGAGACAGTAAAATCAGGCATGTGATGTCATCCCTGACCCCATGCATTCACGAAGCACTGGGGTGGGGGTGGGGGGTCACATGCTTTGTCCTTTCAAATCAATGGTACATGGGTGAGTCCAGCATGTACAACAACAGTAACACTATACAATGGTATGCAAACATTTGGGCACCCCTTGAGCAAATTCCACATTTTGTTGATGAAGAGAAGTAAATACAAGCCGTGCATCAAAGTGACATACGGGATTTTCTTACATTTAGAGGAATCCATTCGTCTCTCTGTCCTAGCAGTGTTTCCCATGCCACAGCAGAATATCTCCACCCCAATGCTTAACAGTTGGTAAGGTGTACTTTTCATCAAACCTTTCATGATTGTGTCCAAAGAGCTCAGCGCTTGTTTCCCAGAACAACTCTGGCTTATCCAGATGTTGCTTTGCATACAATGCAGTGGTGAGCACTGCACGGTAGATCGTTGCTACTACTCCTGTGTCAGCTAAACCTTCCAGCAGGCCCCTCGCAGTCATGTAGGGGTTTTCTGCCCAGTGGATGCGCAGTTTCATCAGAAAGTTTTCTTAGTCTTCCGGATCTTGTTTTGACTTGAACATTTACTCTTTAACTGACATTTTCTAAATGATATTTTGGACATTGGACATTTCAAGATGGAAGTGTTTTGATGTCCATTTATAGCCTCCTTTGCTTTGTAGGCATCAATTAGCTTCATTTTCAGATCCTTCAGGTCACTTAGTCAGTGTGAGAGCCTGTGGTTGTTGAGTGTTACCACAAGGTTTGAAGAGTCAGACAATTTAAAAGCTGTGGAACTGTCATCAGCTGACACTAACAGTTCCTAATGATAATCCTTGACCTGCCTTACAAGTCCTGATGAGTTAATTAAGGTCTAATGAGTGAATGAAGCTCTGTGCCCAAACTTTTATAAACAACTGTATTCAGTATTGCTAAATTAAACTGTTCACAGTTCTGCCAGCAGAATAATCACTGTGGAGAAATCAAAGGAACTCCTGACATAATCGATATCAGGCCGTCGAGACTCGTACAAACCAATGTTCTGTGAAGACGGCTCCATGTGCATGAACTTGCTGAACGCAGAAAATGTGAGTATACACCTCTCCTCACACTCACCTTTTACTCACTTGGCTGTGTTATTTTACGAGCTTTCATTCAGCAGCATCCCGCTGTGGTCAGTTCATAGGAGAACCATTAATTGTATGTACAATTTAAAGGACTGAAACACAAATATCACAGACTTGTACAGGTCCCTATAACATCTGAGTATTATATTAAAGCTATAGTATAAATTAAAGATTCACTGAGGACTTGAGCTCACATGACATGAACATAATTCCATGTGGGGACATTATAAGCCTATTAAAGTGTCTGTTTAGCCAGATCGCACACACACACACACACACACACACACACACACACACACACACACTATACTTTTATCTGGTTGTGCAGACAGTTTAGGTTGTATTTGCTCAGTTTTCAAGTTTTGTCTTTATACTATCCCATGTGTGTTAGGCATGTGAGTTTTTGTGATATGGATTGGTTAAAGTTTTAATTCACCCAAATTATCAAATGGCATATTTTACAGTTGCCCCAGAGGTGAATGTCTGTGAAGACAGTTTTCATTTGATGTGCCCAAGTTCTAAAAGAGGTTTCTGAGATTCCCAATGGCATCCAAGTACAATGGAGGTGAAAGAAAGTATATGTTTGTACTGATTAAACCTGCATTCAAAATCTGCATCAAACCTGCGGCCTGTGTGCTGGTTGGTCCTAGGCAGGTAGTGAGGGTCTACAGTGGGTTTATCAGAGCTTTTTTTTGGTGAGAAAAGCTGCCCAGTACGCCTGAAAACAACGCTGATAAGAGCTGTGAGACTGAACCAAAAACATAAAGTAGGAGGTCAAGCATTTAAGAAACATAACATATACTGTGACTGCAACATTCCTGGGTTGACAAGGACAAAAAACAAAAAACATATTTCAAAAGAAAAATAACAGCAGGCTGTAAAACCAAAATAATGAGCTTAAGGACACTAAAAATATTCACCAGAGCTGGAAGGAACTTGAGAGTTGGGTGATCATTTTCTGTGGGTTTGTCACCACAAGAACCAAATTTCACATTACACATAGTCATATGTCCCATTGTTAATATAAGAAATACAGATTAGTGCAGCTTAAAAGGGCTGAAAGGTTACATTTGAAAGACTCAACAGCAACATGTCTTTCATTGGAAAATGTCTCACATACTCTGAAAGACCTTATTGTCATTTCCAATGGGACCAGGTCATTAAAAAAAAACTTCATGGACAACTCTTAACAGTGTTTTTTTTTTCTTCTATACTGTCCTTCACTGTTGTGAACACCACAGATGAAAATCTATTCACCTCTATTTCGTGTGTTGCTAGCAAAAAGCTTTGACACATGAAATATGTGATTTGGGTGAAGTGACCCTTTAAGGTGATTTTCTCTGATATAAATGTGAAACCACTGGACTAAAAGACATGTACAAGTATAAAGACTTTCCATTTGACCACATAATTTTTGTTAAACATGTGAGCAGAAGGTGTGCGTGCGTGCGTGTGTACGTGTGTGTGTGTGTGTGTGTGTGTGTGGTGGTGGTGGTGGTGGTGGTGGTGAAGGAGGAGGTGGGGAGGGGGGCCGGGCTTCTTCTTCTTCTTGGTTTATGTCATTGGTTTAAACGACCCAAGACCCCGCCTTGATAAAAAAGGAGAGTTAGACAGTGTGACTACAGCCAAAGAGAGAGGGGGAGAGAGAGAGAGGGAGAGGGAAAAAATAAAGCAGTGAAACAGTTAGACAGACACCTACTCGGCGTTTACGCTCGTCCGTATTTTAATAAACAAGGACGCGTATCAACACATTGTAGCCTCTACCCTGGTAGCTTATCACTCCTCTCTATTCGGTCGTTTCTTCCAAAAACAGAGAAGAAGCCGCTTTTGTAGCGCGCGCGCGCGCGGAGGATTAATAAGGTGGAATCAGAATTACTCCAAATCTTCCCATGAAACATTTCTCGCCGAAGCGGATGATGCTGCCGCCGCCGCCGACGTGCGCCTAAAAAGTCGGCTTCTCAACTTGCGATTAGACATCATTCATCCAGGTAAGACTGCATTACAGAAGCAGCCACAACACCGCTTTTCACGTTTTATCCAGTTTTTATGCTTCAAACGGGAGTTAGCGAGGGACTGGCTTGCCGTCGGGTTTCAGGTCCGCATACAGCTCTGACCATGTGTGTCCACCTTACTGCGCCATGAAGATGGGGAATGGTCGGGTGAGCTGTAAGCCTACACACAGGGACATTATTTCTGACCACGTAAAACCTGGTCTAACTGTCAAATGTGGGGCACGAATTGCCCGCGTTTCCCCTTCAATGCTGCCATTAGTGTCCCTCACCTTTCGTTTGCAAGGGTATTCGGCGAAGACGAGGACTACATTGTTTTTGCACACAGCGAGACCCCGCACGGAGAGTGTGTGTGTCGGTTAAAAGAAAATAGGAAGTGCATTATCAGAGTGTGTTGTGTGGCCGTGGAGTTATATGTGTGTGTATGTGTGCTGTGCTTTCCAGTGAGGCTATTTGCGCTGAAATCCTCTAATACCTCACACTTGACCCGACTGACTGAGTTTTTGAAGACAAAATAGTGTTGTGAAAGACGTCATCCTGTGTATTATTCAGCGCTGCTTCCTGCTTAGCCTGTGCATCTTTCTTTTTAAAAACAAAACAAAAAAAAAACACAAGGCATTACAATGGAGCACATCTGCTGTCCTAGCTGCATCACAATGTCACTGACCTTTTACGTTTATGTGCTTGAACACAATTTTAAGACACCTCTAGAGGAGTTTCAAACGAAGCTGTTACAGAGCATCAGAGACTCCCTAAACTTTCTTTCATCACAGGGACACACAAATGATAAAAGCAAGTGGATCAAACACCATGTGCGTGTGATGACATTTTTGCCCCGCGGAATCCCACCTGAAGGGATTTTGTGGTGTAGTGCAGGAGTTGCAGATCTGCAGGTGGGCAAACACTGTACAGTGTGGAGTTAGAAACTTGCTAAGAAAAGTGGTCATCTTCCACCTTCTATGGTCTCTTGGTTGTAATTGTGAGTGATGCAAGTAAAACTGACCTGGTCCTCCTGTTTCTGGGGATGCCCCCCCATCATGATCCCCCTGGAGGCTCCAGGAAGTGACTTTTCTGAGAACCACTGGAGGGGAAATAATGAACTACTTTCTGTAGCTCTCACTCCTGGACACTTTGCTGAATTTTACTCAACTGCATTTATTTTTTTTATAGTTACAGAGCTGATATGATGATGATTTACAGTGGAGGATTTAGCACCATAGCTGACTGTTAACTTAAAAAAATTGTCAGGAAAGTGCATCTTATGTTTACAGCCACTGTTAGGTGCTGACAGTGTATGAATGAGCTGCTAATTGCCTTGTGTTAACTTGTTAATTACACACTCTAAAGTATTCTTATACATTATTGGGCTAATTAATTCACTGATTACTGTGAAAATATGACAACAGGACACTTGTTGGATTAATGAACAACTGGAGTTATCTTAATTTCTTATTAAAAACATCACTGTCACTCATTTGTTCTTGTTAACTAAGATGATTTCTATCCTCCCAGTGCAACAAATAAAAATCAATCTTATGTCAGAACTTGAATTGTTTTAGTTTGTCAGTTAGTCACAATACAGCAAAGTTAACAACAAGATAATCGATTTGATTCCAGCAAGCTGAATAGGTGATGACCTTGGTAAAGCAGCTCTTTGTCTGTCTTATGGGTGCCCATTTGTATGTATTGGCTGAGGAAGGGTGTGTGTACGCACACTTTTGTGTGTGTGTGTGTGTGTGTGTGCGTGTGCATTGGCTGAAGGAATATAAGGCCACTACAGATGTGTGCAGCTTGTACATCTGCTCTGTTGTCGGCCATTGTCAAGGAAGCAGTTAAGATGGTGGGCAGCTCTGCACAACAGAGCTCCCTTGTCAGAAAGCTCCATTAAACTGCTCCAGTCACAAGTGCAGCAGGAAAGTGGTCACAACACTGAGCAGTGTTCTTTCTCCTCACATGCCAGGTACATTCACAATCATTACTGGTCACAGCACAGGGGATTTTTTTTTTACCACCTCCAGACAATCAATTCTCCATTCATAACCGAAAAACTTGCCATACAAAAGTTGAGATAGCAACATTTTTTTATTTTTTTTATTTTTTGCAGAAACACCCCCTTTTTTCTGCTTACGCCCCACCCCCACCCCCCCATTGTGAGACAGTTATAATTTAGAATGGGGACTGTCGCGTTTCCAGAGAGGAAATTGAACAGACTCAGTTAGTCGACCCCGTGAAGAGCCTGCCCTCTGCCATCCTCTCCCGTGTTGCCGAGCAGCACCCTATCACTCAAGGCAATTGAACGTCTCTGAGGGGACCTCTGTTAGCCCCGTGCAATATTTATTACCATCCATCATCCCGAGACTCTTGCTGTATGGGTGAATAACAGTGGCTGCTAAGTTCTGTGTTAAAAAGTTCCCTCGCCAGCGACCATTAGAGGGGATTTATGGGAGCAGCTTCCCTGGAAGTGCTGTGGAAGCGAGACGGAGCATGTTTCAGAGTCACTGCATACCCGCTGGGCTGTGGTACCAAATATGTCATGGATGAAATTCTGACTGGTGCTGTGCTGGAGCGCTGCCTGAACATCTCTTTTCAATTTCAAGTTTGTCTTTTAAATAGGTTTTATTGCTTAAATCATTTGACTGGCTGAAAATGAATCTACCACTTTGATAATTGATTATTTATCAACCTAAAATGCCAAACATTTGCTCGTTCCAACCTCTTAAATTTGAGGATGTGCACAGTTTATATCGTTGTAAATTGAATACTTTTGGTCAGTTCCAATATTTACAGCACCATGAAGGCAATAGAGAAAGCAAATATCTCTCTGTCTTCTGTGCAGTTATTTTCTTTGAAGCAAGTCTTTCTTGTGGCAGAGATAGTAACGATAATGATCTAATATTCACCACCGTCTTTAATAAGGATCATCTAATGTATGCATACCGTGCTACCGAGCTGGTAAATCCTGCCTCCATGTCCTTTGAATGAAAGTGAGAGCATGTTGTGTGAAAATTAGTATATCTCTGTGTGCTCACTACCTCTTGATATAGTCTTTGATCCTGCAGAGATGAGACAGATTATATTTTTTTTTCCCCCAAGTCTTTCCACTCTGTTGAGATTGTTTGTTTGTCAGAGTTGAAAACAATTGGGATGAACCTGATAGTGAGTGAAGCTGCAGGGACGTGGGGCAGCACTGTAAATGAATGCCTCGCTGTGCTTCTTTTAGGTCAATTTGAATATGTGTTTTTAATTGGTCTCTGAAGGCTGAGACTTCTCTTCTCTTTTCTGCCTTCCTCAAAAGTGTCTGCATGATGTGACTGTGTTGAGCTGAGGAGCCCCGGAGCAACGGTGTTCATTTGAAGCCTGGTGAACATGCTCATTATCTCCAACCAAAGGCAAGATTGATTTAGCTGAAAGCCAGGGTAATTTTTGAAAAAACACATGGAGGTAGAACTGTAAACTGATCAAGACAGTAATTCTTGCCGCCGATCGCTCTCGGTCAAAGCGAATAAGTTTAAAACAGAGCGCTGCAGTGGAAACTACTCAGTATCTTCACCACTCACAGCAACTGAAGGCGTCATCAGTCAGCCGGAGCTGCTCTCTCATGGCTTCAAAACTCCTCTAACCTTTAGAAATGGTATATTGGAAAGATATCTCAAAGAAACATTTTGCCTGTCATTCCCATTTCTTTGCTTTCTGTTCTCCTGAGGCATTCTGCATCTTTGTTTTTCAGCACATGGAAGAGTGTGTATGTGTGTGTACTTGTGAGGGGTGAAGGGCGGGGGGCTGTAAGATTTTTTTTTTTCCCCCTGTCATCTCTTACTCTCCCATTGCTATAATTTCATCGACAGTGGCAGCGATTGTATTTTGTGGAGCTACACAGGGGTAAAGGATAATTGGAGCCGTGGATGTCTTTTTCATGGTAACAGGGGGAAAGTGGAACCCTGTGCCAGAGCTATTCTCTGCACCGTACAAAGGGACGAGATCCAGCGATAGGGCTAGCATAAGAGATCTACAGTATTCTCTAACACAAACAGATGTATTTTATACTGCATGAAACTAGTAAGAGCTGAATCTCGTGTGGTTTCTGCGCTGGCTGGGAGATAGGGAGTTTTCTGCTGCTATTGGATTGGATGTAACAGTCACTCTGGGCTTTTATCTTGTACTACTCTGCATTAGTATCAGGGGAGAGTGAGGTGACCATGTAATAAAGTGGAAGTGCAATGTCTTTCAGCCATGTAAAAGGTCAAGTGACGCTTGTACTTTGGCCCCTGTAGACGATGTCAGACAGTCCTGTTAGCATTAAGGTAAGATGTCGTTGGGCAAAGCAGCAGCACAGCAATTAGAGTTATTAATTATTTTCTTACAACTTAATACTCTTTCATTTAATGCATATTAATTGATGTGCTCCTGAATCCGCACTCACATAATCCACCAAGGATTTCTCAAAGGCAAGCACAAAAGGCTTTTATTATCTTAAGGAGGAAGTGGTCTTTTGGGACGTAAAGTGCCCCTGCTCAATTGTGTATTACATTATGAAACAGACGTAAGTGAAATGAAATTACAACGTATCATCAGCACGGTGAAGGATCCTATTGAATAATTACCTCGGCAGAGCCATTGTTGTAATGTCAGACTCGTTCTTTTGGATGTGATGGAGGAGGGGTTGGGGGGTTTATGAAGTGCTCATGCAAGGGAGTAAAAAGCAGTTTCAAGGTTAAACTGTGTGAAGGCCAAATGTTTGGGGAGGGTGGATTAATTTCATGTCCTATAATGTGATTTGCAATATCTCCTCCTCTCCTGCCCTTGGTTTCTTTGGAGATGTGTGAGCCTGATGAGAGCTGAGGGCAGGGGGGCTGCCGTAACAACCACCTGCATGTATAAGTGTGTACAGGACTACTAAATGGAATTATGGGAGATGGTGCATGCTTACAAATTCACCATCATTCCCAGACCCCGTCTCATTACTGAATACAAATTCAGCGGTTATCCTTCTGGCGCACAGTAGAGAAAATTAGCTGTCTCTCATACATGCATGTGAGCTCGCACTAACATAGTCACATACATAAATACATACAAACGCACAAACACAAGTTGCGGGGTGGGGGTGGGGGGTGGTTCCAGGAAGATCACTGTGTGTCATTAATTGCAGGGCAGGCTGTGAAGGAGGGAGAAGGACCACCGCGGTAGCAGCATGCTCGGCCTAAGAAGCCTGCTGTACTCAACCCTTTATCACACAGTATCTGCAGCTTATCCTCGCGTATCTGCATATCAGCCCCCCATTAATGAAGCTGTTGCGTTGTGTCTCGTTTTCTGGCAAATTCTATGCAACACAAATGTCTTCATAGATAAGCGTGCATTTTACACAGCACCATTAACATAGATAAATTTGAACAAGCGCAAGGAAACCTCACGGTATGTGTGCAATACGAGGAAGTGATAAGATTGGTGATTGAGGTCACCATAGGTAGTTGGTGGGGGGGGCTTTGGCTTTTCGTGGGAGTGGGGGTCACTTGTAGCATTTCCTTGCTGCTGTGCCTACTGTCATTTTAAACGATCACTTTCAGCAAACCTCACTACTGACATGCAACAACATCAGTGATAGAGATATAGTTAAAAAACCAATGGGATATCCACCAGTGTGGCTGACGTGATATACATACTGAAATCATCAGCAACTGGTGAATCCTATGACATTTTATTTGATAGGCTATCCACAAAACTCTGGAATTTATGGGCGTTGTTTAACGAACAATAATTAAACAAGATTTTCATTTTACTCTTATCTAATACAGAGACTGATGAATTTCCATGGATTTGTAATGTGTAATTTGAGGATAGAATTTCTCAGAACATTTGAGAACACATCATGTGGCATTGATACAGTTCAGTCACGCTGCTCACAGTAAATTCCAGCAGACTGCCGCACATTCTCTCAGTCTGACCTGTAATTTAAAACCAACCACTGTAAACTGAAGTAAAGCAAATAAAAAAAAAATGAAAATTGTGCAAATTCAGCTGATTTGCTGTGTTGCAGTTTCATCCGAGGTGAGGTAACAGACCAGACAGTGACATGTGAGTTAAATTGTCTTGTCCAGGCCTGTTTTTATTCCTTACCATTAATATATGGTCTTGTGACTTAAACCGTAGCTAATCCCATCCAAGTACCCCCCCCCCCCCCCTTTTTTTTTTTTTGTCTCCAATTTGGTAGGGCAAGTTCCCCCGTTACTGCTGCTAACGCCGCTGATGGCCTGGGGAGGGTGTAGACAGACATGTGCCCTCAGAGCCATGTGACAACCATGTCTTTTCACCTGATGGTGAGGGAGAGCCGCGCTAAGGCTCATGCGATCCTCCACCCCCACCCTCAGGATGCCAGCACCTGCTGTGCAGGCAGCCCAACCTGTGAGAGCACAGAAGTGATTCCTCCTTGGGTTTTCTGCCTGTGAAATTGGCAAAATGTGTCTGTAAGAATGTACAACCGACTGCTATCAGTTGTACCTGGGTACCTGGTCTCTGTATCAGCAGGACAGTGCTCAGTGACAGTAGGCTTATACCTGTTCTTGTGGGTGGAAATAACTGACTGCAGTCATAATTCATATGGTAAAAACAATGAAAATCACTTCTCGGATCTAATGTCATATGCAGAGATGTGTGTCACGCATTGTCAGTTTGAGAGACAAGAGACTAAGTGACCTGTAGTCATTTATTTCAAAAGAGTGCTGAGAGACAAGGAGCGACAAGGTGGTCATGTGGTAGAAGGACAATGGAGTGGCAAGTTCACACTTAGAGGCAACATTAAATCATCTTTTACCAAAATTAGACAATCTGAAGTGGAGAGAATGTACTGAAGCATTAACTGGGTAGATTTCAGAGGAGATGTGTCACACACTTCTGAATGTGTTTTTCCCTTTAAGTCACTGTTTTGTCTGAAAAGACGTCTAAGTGTCCTTGAAAGTTAGCACTTTTCCTTTTTTCTAAGCCTCTCCCAGGACATTCACTGTGTACAACACGTCTTTCCTTTGGCTGTGCTGCACTCAGTTCTCTGAGCATCAAGTTGCTATTCCTCTTCTTCCTGGTTTCCAGCAGAGGCTATATTTCATTGAGCCCAGTTCTACCTTTCCGTGTAGTGAGTGAACTCTATTTTTTGTTTTCAGATTGCCCTGTCTCTCTGTGCAGCTGCGCACAGGTGCAGAGCTGAAGTTAGGTTTGGTTTGATCCACTTCTGACTGACTTCCCACTGTGGCTGTTCTTGTGGCTTAAGGCTCACTCTTTCATTCAGTGAGACCACTGCGTTGGTATCAGCAACACCATTATGAAATAGTGTCTTTGTTGCAATGCACTATTTCTAAAGGTTAGAGAAGTTTTGAAGCCATTGTCTGTAGGTTACACTGGCAACAAAAAGTTGATCCTGGCTGCTTTTGTGACAGTGCATTGCAACAACATCCTCTATCAAAACTGGCACCTTGCAGCATTGCCCAGAATTTAGATATAAGACAAAATTACTGGAGCTGTTAAACTTTACATTGGTTGCAAAACTACCCGTGCCTTATAGCGAGACCAATTCAGCCCTATAATGCTATTGTCTGCCTGAAAGTGTGGTTAGACTGGAGAATTAAAGGGCCACGGCTTCTCTCTCACACTTCCTGATCTGCCCCCTCCTCCTCTGCACGTACCCATCTCCATTCCCCCTCCGCCCAAGTGAAGGTCTCATTGCTTATGTAATGTCTCTAAACATTTGTGCAGCATTAGGGGAAGTCAGGCATGCCAAAACTGTGCAAAACGTCCCTCTGTGCGCCCCATTGAGGTGAGACAGATGGCAACCCTCGTTCCCAGTCTTGTAAACTGCCTGTGACAGGAGAGATGGCACATACACAGTTGAACTAGGGCAACGCTAACTAAGGCTTTACACACAGTGGTGGACACAGTTGCATGCACACTCATCAGTGAGGTGCTTATTATCAAAGCTAAGGAGCATCTCA